>NC_140942.1:71689371-72106871 GCF_014529385.1 Adiantum capillus-veneris | reverse complement strand
CCACCCTCTTGCCGACATTCAGTCTGCCCTTTGCACCAAAAAGAATGCAAACTCATTCAGGAAGCCTTTGGCTTTATGATTTACCTCAACAGCCTGTTTGGATTCCTCATGCAGAATCCTGATGAGGTGTTAGAGGAGCAGGATGCAGCACCAGAAGAGGAATGCGAGGAGACAACTCATATGCAAGAAGTCGAGGAGGTTGAAGACACAGTCGACCTTGAGGTTGAGGCAATTGAAGTACAAAGAAGTAAGATGCTCTCTGTGAAAACCACAGAAATCAAACTTCCATTGGATGTCAGTAACTTCACTGAGAAGCATGCTCAGATGATGTTGCCAGCTGTGCCTGAGTTCAGGATTGGAGACAGGACCTATATCTTCTTACATGATGTGCAAAGTGTGTTTTATTTAAGGGAGGATTTCTCCCTGGCTATTATTTCCAGAGTCCAAGAGGAGAGGAGTGGATTTGTTTCAGAGGATAGTAGTGATGATGAGGCAATGGAAACATCCAGCAATCCAATGGAATGCCTTCGAAGATGCTTTGAGAAAGCTGAAAAATACAAGGAGACACTACCTGATGAAGCCACCTTCCAAGCAATAAGACAAAGCCTAAGACCATCGAAAAGTAACAAAGAAGTGGAGGATTGGTTTAACCATTCAGGTCAGGGGTCAACTACATCTGTAGACCTGTGGCAAGAAAACCTCTTTCTGCAGGATGAGAGCTTCATGGTATCTCTCTCTCTCTCTCTCTCTCTCTCTCTCTCTCTCTCTCTCTCTCTCTCTCTCTCTCTCTCTCTCTCTCTCTCTCTCTCTCTCTCTCTCTCTCTCTCTCTCTCTCTCTCTCTCTCTCTGTTTGTGTCATTTCTGACATTGTATGTGCAGTCTTGGATTGCTGACAAGGATGACTTCCTTCGGCGCCGGACAAGAGAGTATCGAGGAAGGGATGCGGCCCTAGCACAGTACCTTTCAAAGCTCTGCGAGTCGCCGATAGTAGTTTTTCACAATTCCATGTCACAAGAGGGTTCAATAGCAACTTACACATTCAAGACACTATCACGCTTCTTGGGTGGACCGGTGCTGCCCAAAAGTGCAGATAAAGTCATTCTTGTTGACAAAGTGTTTGCTAGAGATTGTTTTGGTTACTGCCCAGGCTATACAGGTGGTCGGGCAGCGTATTACTACACCTACACAGCAATGGCACTAGCTCTTGGTAGACAAAACCCAGATGAACTTTTAGAGTATGGCAAACATCTCATGATTCGTTACAAGGGTGACGTGCCAAAAAACAAAATTGAACCTGCAAAATCTTGATACACTTCAAGTACCAATTGTATAAGATCATGTATTACATAAATTTTTTACAATGCCATCCACTCAGAGTATCTTTCTCCACTTGTGATTCACATACACCATTGTCTCTCTCCACCTTCGTTGACTTTCACGAGCTCCGGAGTTGTTGTATGCCATTGATCTTTTAGCTTTTTGTTGTTGTAAATGTCTGATGGCTTGTGCTGTTGCTGAATTTGCCAAGACTTCTTTTGCCTGCATTCGATGAATGATTCTACGATAGAACCATTCAAATAGTTCTCTCAAACTGTTAGCCTTGATTCGAGAGCCACCATGTCGTGTGTGCCTGAAATAAGCATTTCTCGCCATGTAATGAGACTTTTCCATCCCTTGGGTATTCCATATTGCCGGGTTCCCATACTTCTGTATAAAATATGGCAAATGATTGAAGATGATGTGCTGGATATGAAAACAGATTAGTTAGAATGTTTTACACTCACATATTTGCACATAAGAGAGAAAGAAATACATGATAATACCATGTAGTGAGTAATCTGGGTGTCTGTCCATGCTGTCTTGAATGATTTTTTCAGAAGGTTGAGATTTTCCTTGAACTTGTTCATATCACCTTGTGACCAGTCATCTTTGTCGCACATCAAAAATAGGATGTCTATTGATCGCCAAACCTCAGCCTTCGCGTTACGAGTAGTTGGTTCGTGGTCTTTGACTGCAATATGTAGCTTTTTCCAGCTCTGATACTCTACCTTGCTAACATAAGATGTGTTATATATTTTTCCATGTTTTGTTAGCTTTGGATCTCTTGTACCTTGGGGCTTAGATAAAAACCTCCGTGCCTTCACCCCACCGATGGATGGTTTGCATGGGACATCCTTCTCAGCAGTTGATCTCTTTTCATCCCGCTGGATTTTCACATTGCCACCATGAAGCCCCATATCCGACAGTACCATTTCTAAGCACTGCAAGGCTACTTGTCGTTCTGCAGAGTTCTTAATCTTCCAAGCAAACCCGATGTATAAGTAGACCAATTTCTCTACAATTCTACAAAGGGCATGCATTGTACAAATGTGAACATTCACAAGTGGTATTTTCAAAACTGGTCGAAAAGCAGGATCCTCAATGTGACGTGTTGGAGCTTTTCTCCACCACTTTGGGTTCATGACCTTTGCAGGCTCCATGCAGAACAAACACGGTGACTTTGCCATTGCACCCATTCCATAATTATACATGCACTTTAATGTTTTAAGGTCACCTGCAAGATGCCACTGAACTTGAAAGTCTCCCCTTCCATCTAGACGTAGTACCTCTCCCTGGTTAGTCTGTCGATCAATCAGCTCCGGAATATTAGTTCGATGGAACACCCAATATAGAATCTCATGATCTTCTTTCTTTACCTGCAACACAAAATAAATGAGACTTAAGTAGATCTGAATATTTGAGCTTACTTGAGAATATCTCTTACCTCAAACGCACCAAGCCACCATATGTTAGATTCTGATTGAACACTAAAATATAAAGGATCATCACTGGGACACTTTGAGAGGGCTCTATTCATTAAAGTAATAGTAACACGCTCTAGCTTTTTCTCTTTAACAAGCTCACACTCATCCAGTTTTAACACAAAATGTAATAGTCCACGTGACTCTTCAAATGTGATGTTGTAAAACTCCACCATTCTCTTCTGTAGTATCCGCAGGTCCATAAAAATATTGTTGAACTCATCATATGCCATGTTGGCTCCATGGCCACTGTAAGTTGCTTTAATATGAAAGGGCTGTCCAAGATAGTCTCCCTGTGCCTCGTTAAGCTGAAGCCTCTCTTTCCAAACACTTGAGGCTGATGGTAGAAGTTTGGATTTTATACCCTTCCTAACAAAGATGGATGAGACAGACTTTTGGATAGCCGAATATCCTCTTTTGCTTACACCAAGTGAATCAAGTGTGCCTTGTATCTCTTTTGCAGGCACTGAGTTCTCTAAAATAAAGCGGTCCACTACATTTCTTTGTAGAACCTTAAACTTCTTGTCATGTACTATATCTGCTGCCAGGCTTCTACTTATAAGTGGCTTCAATCTCTTTCCTATATTGGCTTTGGGGTCAATGTTTTCCTTGTCAGGATAGATTGAGTCTCTACATGAAGACAATGCATAAGTAAATAACAGAAAATTTGCTTCACTAACACTATTTAGGCACATGAAAACAATGCATAACAAGAAAAAACAAAGAGATTACTTAACTAAGACAATGTAGCCAACCAAGAAGCATCACCTTAATGCTCGGATTCTTTTCTTGAGACCTCCTGATGCAACCTGCAATGTTTCAAGATTGCGCAATTTCTTCTTTCGGATACGACCACCCAAGATGGTGTCCTTCATTTGACAACTTCGCACCTTTTCTTTCAGTTCTTGTACCTCTGTTTTATGTTGCAAAATGGTAACCTGATCTGTAGAATGTAAATGTGAAAGGCGAACAATCTCACATTGTTGAGCTTGGAGAATGCTCTTGTAAGTTCCAGCTTCTCTTGTAAGTGATTTACAATAACCCAGAAGGCCGTTTTCTCCATCACCAGCAAAGGTCAATAAGCTTGTAGGATTGACAAACGGTGGAGACGCATTAGTTATTGGATTCTTAGGGTAGAGAGAGCCTCTCGTCCAGATATCTATGTGTTTAGCTCCTTGAGCTCTGAGCGTGTCTATGGAGGTGGGAGGTATATGTGTGTTTGTTTTACTGCGCTTAATCAATGGTTGGTACTCATTGTCCAAATCAATGTGAAGGTGATATTTGGCTCGTTTGTGGGTAACATTTGTGCCATTTGAGGAGTGCGCCATTAGCCAAATGTGCAGGTTTAATGGAAAGTGAATAGCGGCTGCGGATTTGTCCCTCCATGTTAGCCTCATTCCCTCCGTATTGACGTTGTTCATTCAATACAACTAAAAAGAGTATTATCCCTCAATCACTACGAACGAATGTTCAGAGGGGTAAGGAATCTACTTAAAGTACACTTTTTGAAGTTTTACTATGAAAGACCCAGCTCTTTTATTTGTCATTTTTTCTAGAGAGAGAGTGCAAAAAATACATTTTCTTAGAAGGCCTTCCAAATGACCTCCGAAATTTCCTAATGGTTATGAATGTGTGAAAAAAATTCACACCGTTTATATTCGTATTAAAAAATTATCCTTGAAATGCTACTGGAAGGTAAGAAAATATACTCATTGCAAAAAAAACACATGGACTTGCTTAACGTGTAAATATTTACACATAAGAAAGTTACAAAATTTACATAGAAATTCTTTTTTCATTGCTATAAAAAAGCATATGTAATTTTTTCAGTTTAAAAAAAAAAGATGTAGAAAATTTTCATGTGTAAAAACTACAATATTTACATTCGAATGGCAGTTTTTTGAGTCTATTCACACTCAATTTTTGATATTCACACTCAATTTTCATAGGTGTAAAAGTGTCTAAAACTTGTAGTGATATAAGCAGTAGAATTGGCAGAGAGAATGCTGCAAGTAGAAGCTCTCTTTCATTGGTTGGCCGTCTCATCTCTCTCTCTCTCTCTCTCTCTCTCTCTCTCTCTCTCTCTCTCTCTCTCTCTCTCTCTCTCTCTCTCTCTCTGTGGTTTTGGACTCAAATCAGTGCATTTCCATAGACGTAAAGTCTGTCCTTTGAAAAATTCTTGCTATTGAAAACACCCCTCATAATACAGGCCTGGCGCCCCCGTCAACAGGCCGCTTCAAATGGACTCTGTGATGGCCACAAATGGTCAGCACTCTAATGACTACAGCATAGTCTGTGTTTCGGAGACCCTCGGACCATTTCAAACGCGATCCTATAATTTTTAGTACTATTAGGTCCCCAGAATTTTAGAAAAATTGAAAGCCTCTAGAAGATATCAAATGAAAAAGTAAAGAGCAAGAGAGCCACACATGAACAGTCAAGTCTCTGGATAATATTGGAAAGGCAAAAGGCATCTTGCTCTATCGGTGAAGAAGGGCCTCGCTTGCATGCTCCTTTGCTTTCCTAGTGTTTATCTACTAACATAATATGGTGGAAGGGGGAGCCCTTTACACGCGTCACAATCTGCGACCTGAAGGCTAAAGTCCAAAAAAAAAACAAGCCCCTTTGCACGCGATAAAGAGGGAGAGAGGGGGAGAGAGAGAGGCTGCCGAAGGTGGCCAGCCGTACTAGTAGCTTCTTAGGGCCGTTGTCGTGCAGCTCCGTTGCCATGTAGAGAAAAAGAGCAGAGAAATGCAAGCTAAGCTTCTTTGAAGCCTTAGTGAGCAGTGATCAGGGCTTGTTAACAGGCCAAGTTTAATGATTAATATATGCTAGATGTGGCTTAAAAGGGCCAAGAGATGCCTCAATGATGCCAAAAATGATTATGCTTGGAGTGAACACAGATGGGATATTATGATCTAGAACTGTAGTGCTTGATGTGCTCTACCGGCCTGTCTTTACGGCTCATCGATAGGAGTTACGGTGAAGAAGTTATGGCAGTTTAAAATTCAAGTCGATTGTAGATCAGTACCGGATTGGGCAACTCCAGCTGAGGTGACAGAAATGAAATGAATGCACGCCCCTAAAGTACTCACTTTGTGGAGCGCGTCGGTCTTTTCAGATCAGCAATCGGAGTCCCGATCACCAAGATATGGGCCGTTAAAGATTCACCAGGGGCCTGCTCAGTACCAGTCCGGTCCGCTCGATCGGTGTTCCATCTGGGAATTTTGTAGCCTCATTAGGGTTTAGATACATTCTATGCAGTTTGAGAGGTCTACAGGGATTTACGACTCATTAGACAGAGTTCGGCTTGATCAAATAATTGGACTTGAGGCCGATGAAAATTGCCGGCACAGCTGAGCTAGGTAATCTTGGAATTATTCAAGATGCTGATATGGGTAGAAAAATTCGCGATGTTATTGTCAGTTTAGGGCTAATGCGAGCCTTGACGAGGATGGCCGGCGTGTATGCCTAATATGGTGCCGTTACAAAAGCACAAAAAGTGCTTGAAGAGCTTCGTGTTCGGGATGTGGTCTCTTGGAATGCATTCGTTGCGGGATTTACCTCCAAGTGAGAGATTCCCTGATGAGATTGTTGGACGAGGATGCTGGGCTATGTTTGGCAATGCCTTAGTCGATATGTATGCTAAATGGGGTGCCCTTTAAGGGCCACCCACCCAAGCTAAAGGAGGCCACCCAACACATTAAAAAGGGTCGTCCATAGGTTAAGTAATTGAGTGTGAAATAAGAAGAAAAAAAAGGAGAGATGGTGTACAGCCAAGCTGCGGGCAGCGCATGGGAGGAGGAAGAGCTCATAGCGAGCTCTGTGGGAATCGATTGACAAAGGCCTATAAACGAAATTTTACCACCACGTCGGGGCGACCATATTTGGAGTGATTCCGCCCCATTCTACGCTGCTGCAGCCACACTCGAATTGCCATGTCATCAGGGCGGGTCCCGCGCCACATCAATCACGGCGCCGTGACTATTGGGCCAGGGAAAAAAATTAAGGGGCCTATTTTAGGGCAGGAAAGAGGCTAATTAAAAGAGGAAGGGCAGAGGGAGGAGGTAACGAGGATTGCAAAGAGGAGAAGGCTCGGACCAAGAAAAGCTCCCTCTCTCTCGCTTTGGTCCTCGAGGCAAGCAAGGCTTTCTCTCTCTCTCGAGCTTGAACGAATCAAGGAAAGCAAGGCTTTCTCTTCCTCTCTCTCTCTCTCTCTCTCGTTTTCTCTCATCCTCGAAGCAAGAAAAAACGAGGAGAGCAACCAAGGAGATTGGGGAGAAAAGGGAAGGAGAGCTCAAGGGGAGCTTAACGAAGGAAGATGGTCGAAGCTTGAGAGAGCAAGAGGTCCGGAGAGATTGGGAACCAAGGATCTGAAGCAGGAAAATAAGCTTGGGGAAGAGAGGGCTCGGGACATCCAAAGCTTGATAAGAAGGCAAAGCTTTTCTCTCTCTCTCCCTCTCGAGCTCGAACTAGAAGCTTGAGCAAGCCGAGCATGAAGGAAAATTGGGAAGTCTAGAGCAAGACGAGGCAAGCAGAACCAAGAAGCAAGCATAAGCTTTGAGCCTACATAAGCCGAGATTGAGCAAGTATAAAACAAGGGAGCAGAAGTAAAGGGATTCGAGTTGAAAGGGGATCGAACTTCAGGAGTTGAGGCAGTGCATGCAAACAAGGTAGGAAGCTGCATATCATTTCTGAAGCCTGAAGATTGAGACAATGAGTCGAGATAAAGTTTGCAAAAGTTACTTAAACCTATTAATCTATTTAATTGATGATTGCGGTGGTTTCCAGAGCTGTCAGTGTCTCTTGTTCTCTCTCTTTCACACCTCGCACAGCGAGAGGCCCGGCGCCTGCCCGGCTCACGTAGCGAACATATATCCCCCGACATCTTTGGTGAACCCGACGCGAAACGAGCCGGGGTGGGAGGTAAAGATGGAGAATTTAGAGCAGATGATGAAGATGATTGCAGAGTTAAGTGCGAACGGTTTTGATGATAAGTCAACAGTTCCAGATTTTGCAAAGATGCTTCAATTGGTTCAAGGATCTCTGCTTGAAATAGAGACCGTAAAGAAGAAAAATCAAATGGATGAAGCTTTGGATGCAGCTTTAGATGCAGTATACGACGAAAGACGACTCTTCGATGGATACGATCCAGAGGGTTACCTAGAGTGCTATGAGCTACAGACCAAGGTAAGAGGGATACCAGAAGAATTGATGATCAAATCTTTTGAGCAGTTAGTGAGTTCATATGTGAAGGAGCAGATTCAGTGGTTACCAGGGCTTGCAACGACGACTGGGAGTATTTCAAAGAAGCTATTGTACAAGCACGTTATGAGGAGTATGAAATATATCAAGAACAGAGTTCAAGTCTACCGGACTACGCAGATATCCGAGGACAAGTATGATCAAAGTTAGAAGTTGCGATTGATGAGTTTATTGAACAGGATGCTACCTTCTTACAGGCTAATGATGAAGACATAGTTGAAGCTGTGTATGCAAATTTGGGTTTTGCAGATGTTGTGCATGAATTAGAAGTCTTTGAGGGTGAGGCTTTACAACTTTAGGATACGCAGGGTGAATTTTTCAAAGAATCTATACATGCAGTTCGGGATACACAGAATGAAATTTGCAAAGAACCTATGCATGTAGTACATGAAGAAAAAAATCAGCGAATCAAAACAGTGAAGTAGCTAAAGCTCAAGAAGAAATTTTGCAGGTAAATGAGTGCAACCAAATTCAAGTAGACATGCAGGAAGATTCGGTTACAGCTGATCCTTTTGCTACTGAACCAGAATTAGAGCAAAATTTTTCTGGTGCAGATTCTACCATAGAGGTAATTGAAGATACTGGTATAGGTTTTGCCAAAGACTTGGTTAACGATACATATGTTATAGGTCAAAGCAGGGCTGCTGTTGAGAGCAGCAAGACTATGGATTTTGATTTACCATATTTATCGAATTTGGATGTACCAGATTTTGAGGACTTGGCTGAGCAAGAGTATGTGCTTCATTCAGAGGGGGTGCAGACTCCTTCATTGGCAAGCTTTTGTGAAGCACAGCTACCAAATTGGAAAACTGATCTTGAACGTGATTATGATGATTCAGAGGGGGTGCAGACTCCTTTGACACGCTTCTCTGACCTAGAGCTACCGATCTGGCAGACTGATCCTGAATTTGATGATGGTGATTTAGAGAGGGAGCAAACTTCTTCTCTATCAAGAATTTGTGACACAGGACTCACACTATGGCAAGATGATCATGAACTTGATGATGCTAATTCAGAGGGAGTGCATAGCGAAGTGCAATCTCTTGTTGATGAATATAATTGGTTTCATTGTGTCGATGATACAGACAGGGCAGTAGATGAAATTTTCAGTGTGCATGCTGAACTTTGTGCTACAGAAGTGCAAAGGTATCTGGATGAAGGTGCAAGACTTAAAGAGAAGTTTACAATAGATGCATTTAGTATGCATGTCACATGTGGAAATCTTAGTTTACAGCAACCTGAGATGTACAAGATGGAGGAACCTTCTCAAGCGGTAGACCTAGACCTTATATTATTACTAGACGAAGCTTTGGAAGGGTTCGCAAATACAGATGCTAAGGATACCAATCAATCCAGAATCATGCATGAGCCAGTTTGTTCAGATTCAGCAGATGATGAACTTATGTAGCTGTTAGATGATGCACTACTTGATTTTGAGCCTCTACGAGATAGAGAGTTGTTTTCAGATGCATCTTTTGAGCCTAATGAAGAGGATTTTATCAGAGACTTGATGTATTCAGATATGCATGATCGGAATTCCAATACTAGTGAGAGTGAAGGTGAACTGCCAATGCTTGTACCTGTGATTGATGATCAACAATTGGATGAGCCAGTTGCATAGGAGATATGGCAGTATCTGATGCTACCTGATGCTATATGGAATTTGATGTTACCCTATGATGTAGGGGATTTTGAGCTAGCTTTTGATCCAGGAGGTGACAGATATATGCATGGTCCTGGGCAATTGCCTTATATGCCATATGATCCAGGCGGTTTGTATGAAGATTTGTGGGCTAATTTATGTTTATGCTCTACTGATTGGAAATTCTTGTATTTTCCCTATGATCCTGGAGGATGGTGCAAAATTTTTAAAGGAATGCTCACAATGGGACAAATGATTGGGTTCCCGTTTGATCCCGGGGGCTAATACAGTGCAAGTTTCAGATTTGAAGAGTACCAGTTATCTGTTGCAGCAGGTTGCATGGTACAAGGTTTTGTTTCTTAGATTACGCTAAGTCATAAGAGTTTTCGGTTATGTAGTCAATAAGATTACATGGCTGGCTTCCAGTTGACTTCTTTGGATAATTGATGAAGTATCTTCACATCTATTGAGTTGGTTCTGCTAAGAGAACTTGAAGTAAAGGACTTGACGGCCATTCCGTGTGCAGACAGAGTAAGGCATACTTGAGCTTGACAGGGTTCCCTTAAGAGAGCTTAATGGTCAAGCCATGTGCATCATTAACTGGAGCACTTGAGTCTGGCGGGGTTCACTAAACATGTTATCCATAATTGAATGCTTTGAAGATACGACAGATGTGGTTCAGAGATTTTTTGATGGCAGCTACCTAATGCTTAAGCTAGAACATTGATGATAGTGTATAAGCCTTATTTCGTTTTTCATATGTTTACCACTAATGTGAGTCTGATGATGCAAAGAACTTAAGGTACCTTTAACAGATTCAGATTGAAGTGCAGTTGGCACAGACTGGAGGCTGTGCAAGTTTAGAGGGGGTGGATGTCGTGCAGCTCCGCTGCCATGTAGAGAAAAAGAGCAGAGAAATGCAAGCTAAGCTTATTTGAAGCCTACACATTTAGTGAGCAGTGATCACGGCTTGTTAACAGGCCAAGTATAATGATTAATGTATGCCAGATGCGGCATAAAAGGGCCAAGAGATGCCTCAATGATGCCAAAAATGATTATGTTTGGAGTGAGCACAGATGGGATATTATGATCTAGAACTGTAGTGCTTCATGTGCTCTACCGGCCTGTCTTTATGGCTCGTCGATAGGAGCTACGGTGAGGAAGTTATGGCAATTTAAAGTTCAAGTCGATTGCAGATCCGTACCGGATTGGGCAACTGCAGCTGAGGTGACAGAAATGAAATGAATGCACGTGCCTAAATTGCTCACTTTGTGGAGCGCGTCGGTCTTTTCAGATCAGCAATCGAAGTCCCGGTCGCCAAGATATGGGCCATTAAAGATTCACCGAGGGCCGGCTCCGTACCAGTCTGGTCCGTTCGATCGGTGTGCCATTTGGGAATTTTGCAACCTCAGTAGGGTTTGTATACATTCTATGCAGTTTGAGAGGTCTACAGGGATTTACGACTCGTTAGACAGAGTTCGGCTTGATCAGATAATAGGGCTTGAGGCCGATGACAATTGCCGGTACAGCTGAGCTAGGTAATCTTAGCATTATTCGAGATGCTGATATGGGTAGAAAAATTCGCGATGTTATTGTCAGTTTAGGGCTAATGAGAGCCTTGACGAGGATGGCCGGCGTGTATGCCTCATATGGTGTCGTTACGAAAGCACAAAAAGTGCTTGAAGAGCTTCGTGTTCGGGATGTGGTCTCTTGGAATGCATTCGTTGCAGGATTTACCTCAAAGTGAGAGATTCCCTGATGAGATTGTTGGACGGGGATGCTGCGCTATGTTTGGCAATGCCTTAGTCGATATGTATGCTAAATGGGGTGCCCTTTAAGGGCCACCCACCCAAGCTAAAGGAGGCAGCCCAACACATTAAAAAGGGCCGTCCATAGGTTAAGTAATTGAGTGTGAAATAAGAAGAAAAAAAGGAGAGATGGCATGCAGCCAGGCAGCGGGCAGCGCATGGGAGGAGGAAGAGCTCATAGCGAGCTCTGCGGGCATCGGTTGACGAAGAGCTAGAAACGAACATTTACCAGCACGTCGGGGCGACCATATTTGGAGCGATTCCGCTGCATTCTGCGCTGCTGCAGCCGCACTCAAATTACCACATCATCAGGATGGGTCCCGCGCCACAACAGTCACGGTGCCCTGACTGATGGGCTGGGGAAAAAAATTAAGGGGCCTATTTTAGGGCAGCAAAGAGGCTAATTAAAAGAGGAAGGGCAGAGGGAGGAGGTAACGAGGATTGCAAAGAGGAGAAGGCTCGGAGCAAGAAAAGCTCCCTCTCTCTCGCTTTGGTCCTCGAGGCAAGCAAGGCTTTCTCTCTCTCTCGAGCTTGAACGAAGCAAGGAAAGCAAGGCTTTCTCTTCCTCTCTCTCTCTCTCTCTCTCGTTTTCTCTCATCCTCGAAGCAACAAAAAACGAGGAGAGCAACCAAGGAGATTGGGAAGCAAAGGGAAGGAGAGCTCAAGGGGAGCTTAACGAAGGAAGATGGTCGAAGCTTGAGAGAGCAAGAGGTCCAGAGAGATTGGGCCGAAGCAGGAAAATAAGCTTGGGGAAGAGAGGGCTCGGGACATCCAAAGCTTGATAAGAAGGCAAAGCTTTTCTCTCTCTCTCCCTCTCGAGCTCGAACTAGAATCTTGAGCAAGCCGAGCATGAAGGAAAATTGGGAAGTCTAGAGCACGACGAGGCAAGCAGAACCAAGAAGCAAGCATAAGCTTTGAGCCTACATAAGCCGAGATTGAGCAAGTATAAAACAAGGGAGCAGAAGTAAAGGGATTCGAGTTGAAAGGGGATCGAACTTCGGGAGTTGAGGCAGTGCATGCAAACAGGGTAGGAAGCTGCATATCTTTTCTGAAGCCTGAAGATTGAGACAATGAGTCGAGATAAAGTTTGCAGAAGTTACTTCACCGTCATCAGCTAATGTTTGATTAATCATTCTGTTAAGCCCGGTGTCGTTAACGGCCCGGTTAATTTTGTAAAGCGGGAGCTTAAACTCCTAGTTAGCAAATGATCCAAGTGACGGTGTTGTTAACAGCCTGTCTTGGCTAAAGATTAAGTTGTACTCAAACATATTAATCAATTTAATTGATGATTGCGGTGGTTGCCAGAGTTGTCATTGTCTCTTGTTCTCTCTCTTTCACACCTTCCACAGCGAGAGGCCCAGCGCCTGCCCGGCTCACGTAGCGAACACATATCCCCCGACACCGTGAGTGGAGGGAGGGGGGGAGGCCACCTCTAATTTCAAAAAGGGGAAATTACCAAAATACCCCTCTAATTTGTGGAAATTCCCAAAATACTTCTCAAATTTCAAAAATCCCCAAAATACCCTTGTATCTATTTTGGTTCGGTAATTCAAAATTTCTAATCTTTATTTCTTTTTTACAATTGAGATCCGTTTGTTCGTGCTTAATATGTAATTTTTCACAAATTACCTCGCGAAAAAAGGCAATTCTGTCTAAAAATAATGAAGCATTTCATCTCCAAAGCCTACGTAACCAACTCAAATTCTAGTTTTAGAATCTTGTATTGATACACAATAAGTCTTCTTATAAAAAGCTAGAAATGTTTTTATCTTTGGAGAAATTTAATATCACGACCATGGGTATTTTGGGAATTTTGAAAATTTTGAAGAGCATTTTCGAAATTTATGACCAAGTATTGGGGGTATTTTGGGAATTTTTGAAATTTGAAGGGTATTCTGGGAATTTCCACAAATTAGAGGGGTATTTTGATAATTTTCCCTTTCAAAAAAGAAGAAAAACAAGGCAAGAATTTTGAATGGAAATTTTGCACCTACTAGCACTACAAAAAAGGTAGGGATTATGCTATATTCCAGGAGGGCTTTCCTCTCCTCGTTTATAGGATGCACTCTTCAAATCAAAAGTTGGCACATGGCATTCATTCCATCCTTATAAATCTCCCTTCTTAAAAGAGAGGAGGTGTGACCTAGGATCTTACTTTCGTCCCACTAAAACGGGTGTGATTCACCTCTTAGTCTCTTCTCATCCATTGAGTTTCCTTGAAGTGGAGACAAGCTGAGATGCAATTCAAGTGCGAGGTCCAAGCCTAGGCACCCAACAAGGCACGTGGGGCAGTGTTGAGTCCTGTCGACACCATGGCAAAGGACAATGCACGGATTGGTTACTTTTTTATAAAACAAGGATATGCAGTAGGTAGCGAAATTCAGTGGGTAAGTTGGTTAGCTTGGCAAGAGTAGAACCAATGCCATGTCCTCGTGAGTTCAAAATTTTCCTTGAGATTTTTTAATAGGCATGCACGAGGGTGGGTTGTAGAGCAAAATGGAATCTACAAAGATTTTGCTTAGTAAAATTGAAGATGGGCAAGTATCATAGACTTCCAACCTTACCATATTACTCTCTCTTTCTGTTTACCAAAGCTTTGTTATCAATATCTTGCTAGAGGGTGGTCTAGCAAGTGTACCACTTGCCGTGTACACTTGCCATACATACTAACCAATGCAACATAAAGCTTCTACATACTCAACCATCAAGTCTTTAAACAGGGAGTACGTGAGTACAATTTTTCTAGATAGATTTCTTTATGGGGATTTGGGAATCAATCAACCAAGATTTCACGAGAAATGCTACAATTTGAAAGTTGCAATGGCCTTCTTGTCCTCTAGAGCTGCATATTGTGGTGTGTGGCCGGAAGGCCCAAGTGTCAACCTACTTGTAACTACCTCTCGTGTTAATATAAGGAGTTGTCTATCACTCATGCAGGCAAGCCAAGTTTGGTCCCGTTTTCCGTGTACACCACATTGGTGGAGGAGACGGGCATTAGGAGGGAGTTTTATTTGGAGTTTCTTGGCGTACTGCAGCGCAGCAGTTAGCTATGGTGAGCTTCCTAGTTGACCCGGGGTAGTGATTTCCGTTGGTATCCTCACTTTTCGCTTTCTTACAAATCTGCTCTCAGCGCGCCTCGTCACCATCAACATATAGTGTGTGACACCCTATACGTAGGAAGTCCCCCTTCTGCTCGTATTTTGC
Organism: Adiantum capillus-veneris; assembly: GCF_014529385.1. NCBI lineage: Eukaryota > Viridiplantae > Streptophyta > Polypodiopsida > Polypodiales > Pteridaceae > Adiantum > Adiantum capillus-veneris. The sequence goes on along the minus strand of NC_140942.1, from coordinate 72,092,151 downwards.
ATCATTAATCTTGATAATCCTTTGCAGCACCCAACCCCATCATTACCCTACTCGTTGCTCCTTCCCTCCAAATCTGTCATGTTTGTATTGGTTTCAAATCAATAGTGCAGCTTCTTGCATGCACGAGAAAGAAACCGAGAGAGAGAGAGAGAGAGAGAGAGAGAGAGAGAGAGAGAGAGAGAGAGAGCTGTTTCGAGAAGGGCTGGAGTTTCCATCCCATAGCCTCAGCAGCTTCTAGGCGACTTCCAGCTTGATCAGAAGGAGAATTTGCTACCCTCATCACCCTTAATTCAATATTGTTCATCCCCTGCTTCACGAGTCAGGTAGCCGTCAAGAACCCTGGCAAGCGTTCATATTTCTTGCTACCTTTACTTGGAGTCTCTACAGATTACCGGTGTTCAAAATTCCACGAAGTGCAAGCACCAACAGCAACGTCAACGTAAGCTTCTGCTCCTCCGGAGCCCTTCCAAGCTCTCCTAGCCCAACAACTACCAATTGCTCTTGCTACACCAACTGCTCTTGCGGCTCCTGTTGTGTCGGCTACAACACTCAAGGAAGCATCAACGTCAAAGACAGCAGCACCTAAAAAGGAAACCCCAAAGAAAGTTGTAATGCCAAGCCCAAAACTGCTAAATCTGCCCCAAAATCACGTGCCAAATCCTTTACATCAGCTTGCTACACTTTAGAATTGAGCAGGGTTTCTAAAGCCTTGGAAACTGTGGAACAAAGATGCAAGAGATTGCAATGGCCAACTTGTTAATGCATTTGGATTTTTCATGTTTGAAGAGACGGGAGTTGCTGCATTTTGGTTGCAGAGGTACCCAGTCTTTCCGCTTCCATAGTCATGATGCAAAGTTGCAGTCCTGCAGTTCATCCTTTCTTTATGTGTTTAGTGATAGTCAGTTTTTCCTATCAGTTCATCACACTCTGGTTTTGTTGAATAATCCTTTTAACACCAAACCCCTTTTGGGAGAGATGACATCATAAAAAGATCACATACTCGTCGTTATGATGCAGTCCCGAGTCCTCAGTTAGGTGTTCCTTGTCTTGCTCATTCACATTGGGATAACGACCTAGTGTCGATATGCAAGCGAGATGTACGAGTTCCATGCCTTGATGATGTTCGGCATGATGAAGTCCCTTTTAGCCCCCATGAGTCCTGAAGTTGGGTTCAGTCTGTTGAAAGCTCTCCACCCCACATGAAGCGTTGGAGCTGATGCTATCCATTTAGTCATGTCGAGTCGAGTCCAAAAACTAAAAAAGATGTCCATCTTTTTTCTTCCTAAGGGGGGAGGTGCGGTGTGTGGCCAGACGACCCAAGTGTGAACCTACTTATTACTACCTCTCATGTTAATTGTTAACCCTCACGGCACACGGACACCCCATCACATACGACGGACGTGTATTATGTATTTGGTAGAGTCAGGTACCGGGCTTGTCGGACCAATAGGGAAAGGTAGAGTGATCGCCGATGAGAGGCGCACTTTAACTTGGACATTCAAGGGATTAGTTGGTTAAGCATGGGTGCCCAAGTGTGAATGGGGTGAGCTCCTATAAAAGCTAACTAAACCTAATTTTTACTCATTCTCTCATTTGTGCAATAGAAGAGTGCTCTTGCTCCATCTCCATCTTCTTCTTCTTCACCTCCTTGTGTGTGTGTGTGTGTGTGTGTGTGTGTGAGAGAGAGAGAGAGGGAGAGTGTGTGTGCGATCGAGCATTACGAAGGCACGACGGCGGCGAAGCGGTTGAGCACGGCACGACTGCAGCTTCTTCTTCATCGCGGCGAGGAATCCACCACGAAGGCGAGCGTAGAGTGGTGAGTGACACACCCTTTGCTATCTTGAGCTTGCTAGTTTAGGCTTGTTGTGTGCTTGGAGCCGTTTGTGGCTCGCACATGGTGTATTGGCAAGTCCCTTGCTTCGACAGTGCGGCAAGGAGCGCACATTTTTGGCGCCGCTGCCGGGGATATGCCCTACACTAAGCTCGGTTAGCACTTTACGCTTTCTTGTGGTGCAATTTCTATCATAGGAAAGGCAGGGAATGAGTGTGTGTAGTTGTGTGGAGATTTCTGTTTTTTGCGTTTTCTACGTTTTCTGGGTTGCGTTTTTGCATTTTCTGCATTTTCTGGTTCTGCCAAGCTTCAATTTCTGCATTTTCTGCGTTTAATTTTCTGTCAAGTTCCAATTTCTGCATTTTCTTTGTTTTTTCAATTTTCTGCATTTTCAATTTCTGCATTTTCAATTTCTGCAATTTCAATTTCTGCGTTTTCAATTTCTGCGTTTTCAAGTTCTGCATCTTCAATTTCTGCAATTTCAATTTCTGCGTTTTTTGCATTTAGAAAAAAAAAATTATTTTTTTTGGAAAAAAAACTTCCATTAAAAAAATATAAAAAAACCCACGGAAAATAAAAAACGCGAGTGAGCGGACGGTTAAATTTTTCGGAAATAAAAAACGTGACTCTTAAAACGGACGGGTTGGTTTGTATAAAAGATAGATCGGGATCGATTCCCCAAGCCCAAGCCCAAGCCCAGGCCCAGGCCTCAGGTCCCGAGTCTAATGATATATACTAAACTCACTCTTATATATATACCCTACTCCCTCAAGAGAGAATGAGAGCATGTGGGACAAGTCCTCCACTCTCCTCCCTTCTCTTCCCACTTGCACCCTTAGACTTTCTAGTTTGGGCCTAGTTCCCTACTGGAAATTGACAGTTTTAGGGATTCCGAGGGCATAGAGTGACCAAACGGAGGGCTGTAAATCACGGCACGACCCTCTGACCGATACGCTCGTTTCGAGCTATCATACGGCCCATTCCACGACACGCTCTAAAAAATCTAGTAAAAAAACAAACAAAAAACACGTTAAAAACTAGTCACAGGGCCTCCTAGAGCAGCTTTTTGACACCTTAGGGTATCAAAAGCACATGCACTTACGCTCTGGGCGGGTGCTAGAACACGAGCATATTGAGGGTGCCTCTGTTCATACGGACACCCATTACCCATCCTCGATAGGCTCTAGACCCTCAGCGGGGACACAAGGTAGCACCACCCAAGACCCTAAAATAGCCGCTAGTGATTCCTCCTCCGACTCAGAAATCATGGAAGCATACCCTACCCAAAACACTGAGAGAGAAGGCCATGCACCTCCCGAAGCTCCACAGCCTAGTACTAGTATGTTTAGCCGTTTCATGGAAACATTAGGTAGAGCTACTCGCTCGGAACCTGATGCAAATGAAGCACACGAAGGGGGTGGGGAAGTGGACTCTCCTTTCACATCGCACGTGGACCCCACACCCCCAAAGAGTGTCCATGTGGATATCCTACCAACTTCTTACCAAGAAGGCCCTGTTGAACTGCCTCCTTCAGAAGTTCCCTCTAGAGTACCGTTGGTGACAAGTAAAACCACGGGGAGCAACATTGCTTCTACCTCACAAGAAACCATTAACACGTCGACTCTAGAAGGATTGTTCATTAATGATCATTGGACATACGACCTCCACACTGAGGTGTTGACGGATCTACACTCTGGCCACGCCTACCATGTAGGATGGATAGAGATTGTACAATCCACCTCTAGTGCCACGAGCATCGAAGATCAACAAAAAATGATGTGTAATGTTATCCATGGCATTATTCAATCAGAAAGGCAAAACCGAGGGGTAAATACACTCTCAACTGGCCCCATGAGATTTCTGGATACGAGCAAGGCTCAACAGCCTACTCTATCACAAATGGAGACTCCTCTAATGAGCCCCATGGACCCATCTTACGTCATTTCACCTGGGGTCTCTATGCAATCTGAGCCTCCGAGCGAAAACTTTAGCTTCCCTAACTTGGTTCAACCCTCTATCAAGGAAAACACAGTGCTCACTCCAGGGACAAGCCTGACAGAGAATGTACCGATGACATCTACGGTTAGCGCAGTGCCACTACCTAGTGTCGTAGTACCTAATATGGGGCCTCGACCATATGTGCCTCTAGCCCCTTATGCACACATGGCCCCCACACCTCCAATAGTACCACTTGTTTACGCTCCTCGAGTGCCGCTCCCTAGCCCTTATCCGAGTGGACCTATGCCCGGTTATGTTCCATATCCTGCATCATCCACACATATGCCAAGACCGGCACCCGTCCCTCTCCCACATATGATTCCAAGAGTACCTCCACCGGCCCTGCCTCCTCACATAGGTGACTTGGCAGCGTTTGCTCAAACCATAGGTCGATCTATCACGGAAAATATGCGTCACGCATCTGATAGAGAGCCTAGAAGTAAGGCAGTACAAATTGCCAAACTCACGTAAAAATTCAATGGGGACGAAGATGCTAGGAAACACATTGAAGTGTTTGAACAAGTATGTGATTCCTTAGGGAAACGCAACGAACTACATAAGTGCAATGCCTTAAGCTTGACATTAAGTGGGAAGGCTGGAGATTGGTATAGGACCCTAAGGGTGGACGAGAAAACAATCTACCCTACCCTTCGAAGGTTGTTTCTAAAGGAGTACATACGAGAAGGTGTGCTTTGGGGTATAGCATCTCAGCTACAGAAGGCCGAACGTAAGAAAGGAGAGTCAGTAAGGGACTTCATTAGTCGTCTAAAGCACTTAAACTCTCGCTGCCCTGTAAATGAGCGTTTCAACAATAACCAACTGCTTGATCGATTCATTCGAGGGTTGAGGAATGAAGGAATCTATAATGGACTAGTGATTAGAGGTATCACAACCTGGGAAGATGTCACTGCCAATGCAATCCAATTAGAGGACAACTTGATGATAGCAGGCATGAGGGTGTCTACTGACACGAGATCCACTAGCTCACAAGCCATTGAGTATGAACCCATGACTGCAAAGTCCATTGCCAATGAGCCAAAGGTATTTGAGACATTCTTGACAGACCTCACCAAGGCAATCCAAGAGTCTCTTAAGGATAATTGACCCCCTCAAAATAGTCACATGTATCCAAGAAGGGAGCAACAATGGTGTTCCATTTGCTTAGGTCCACATAGCACTAGTGAGTGCCCTACGTTTAGAGTAAAATTTAATGGAACTTGCAACGCATGTGGTAGGTATGGTCACCAAGCTAAGGATTGTTTAATGATCAAACGTATGATGGCAAATAGACCACCTGTAGCCTGGACGGATGCGCCTCGAGCTCCTGTATTGATGCCTGCTCCACCTGTTGAGCAACTACCGCAACACATGGTCCCTAGATCTCAAAATGTTGTACAAGCTACACCGCTACCACCTCCTGTGCTAGGACCGCAGCCCCCGCATCCAAGAGTCGCCCCTATGAACCAAGTGGGTTGCGAGCCATCAAATGCTTATCCAGATGGCTGTGAGGAGGAAATAGACACTAGTATTGCCTACGGACTTGATACATTGGAAGAGTGTCCTATATACTACATGGAAGATTGTTGGGGACAAGTCAAGCCGGTTTATCAAGCTGCTGCTCTCGCATCCAGAGGTCAAAATATCAACACCCAGGCTAGGAGGCCACCTCTTCAATGCTACGAGTGTGGTGGACCACATCGAGCAGCGGAGTGCCCTATTAGGCTGCAAAAGAATGCTGCACAGATGCAAATGAATCAAGGGAGCACGTCTGCAATGCCAATACTCACATGTAATCGTTGTGGCATAGATCACTTGATTGCCCAATGCCCCTATAACCCAAATGCGCCTAAAATCACACCCCTAAATTTGGTCGAAATTGCTAGTGTGACATCGCCAATACCAGCCGTCGCACCCGCTTATGCGATTACACGGTCCATGCTTCAAGGGCCAGGCCATATCCTCGAAGAGAAAGATACCGCGTCAGTTATCCAAGCAAAGAAAAAGAAGACACGAAGGAAGAAGTCGCAGAATACGGAAAATTCAAAGCCAAGTTCCAAAACAAACATAGGAACAGGAGATGACCCCGTGTATATGAATGACCTCGAGGATGATTCAGATTCAATCGAGACAATGGAGACTAGAACCAATACCACAAAGGGAAAGACCGACAAAGAAAACCGTAACATGGAACCAAATGAAAACTGAATAAGAGAAAACCATAAAGAGCCTCTGAAAACACCACAAGTGTTTCCAAATCCAATCCAAGACCCCCAAACCGCAGGGGCAAAAAGGGAAGAATCGTAAAAAGAAGATTGGGACGTACCCAAACCCAGTAGACGAGATTGAGCAGGTGAAACATCTAAGAGGTTTAGTGGAGGAGACTCAAAGGAAACTAGAACCAGAACCCATGCATGTCAAAATTCATGACACAGTGTTTCCCACGCAAGTTCATCCACCCCACATGAACCATAGACCGTTAGCCATATCTAGTATCATCCAAGAAGGGAGTGAGGACGGGACATCAGAAAGTGAGCATACACCCTTCTTGTTGGAAAGGATGTTTAACGAAGGAATACCTGATCCCATTGAGGAATATGAGATTCCATCCTCACCAGTTCCTAGTCAAGGACCTACACCCTGCAAAACGCCAATGAATGTTGCCAAACTAGTGGACGTCATGTCTTCTGAGGTCCGAACCACGATCATAGCAAAGCTGTATGGAGATCCTGAGTTATTCCTTGCACTTCGAGCATTCCTTAACGGAGAGCTACGAACGGGATTACCGCAGTTTGCGCAACCAAATAGGCCTGACTCGATTATGATTGATGAGGAAAATCATGTGCAATCACTTGACTTAGATGGACACGAGTCTGTGATCGAGGTACCCATTAACGAATTAGGGCAGTATTTTGAAGGCGACGAGTCTAATGCGACCCTACCCATCACTACCAAGGGATTAACTATAAAGGGAATTTTTGATGGTGGTGCAGGAGTTAGCATCGTTACAAAAGATTGTTGGGAATCCATGGGAAAACCCCACCTCAGTGTTACTAACATTGTGGTAAAGATGGCAAATGGTACCATAGCCAAACCTATGGGGATGCTCAAGGATCTTAAGATCAAAGTTCTAGGACACAAGGTACGACATACGTTCATTGTAATGGATTTCCCTAAACACCTTATGTCATATGAAATGATTTTAGGACGACCATTCATGAGGGAAGCACAAATGATTCATGATTGGTCTAAAAATCATGTCTATTTGCAATTCCAAGACTCTGTCCTTAGAGTGGATTTGGTGACTGGTAAGGTACACCCCTTAGGGAGTAAAACCATTATTGATCATCGCTCTGACACCACAGTTCACTCGGCCCCACTACAATATTGTTACACTTGTAAGAAGGATACAGACATTGGCAAAGATTCTCCTTATATGGATATCCTACCTGGGATGACTGAGTCGGACACTGTGGATTGGGTCCACCTAGCATCAACCATAGACACTTGGGGAAATAGGGGGACGACCTGGGTAACACTTGAGGGGGATGAAATGCCTATACCCTTAAATATGCTACAAGCAATGCATATCGCTTCCGACAAGACTCATCCTAATGTCACGAAGAAAACATACAAGTGGGTCCCTAAAGATTCCTTAGTGACCATAGCTAGTGCTAAAAAACAGAATCCTTGTAAGGAACGTACCACTTGCTCCAAGAAATGTAAAGAAACGCTGCGTTGGATTCCTAAACGACTATTGGAAGCCCAAGGATACTATGAAGGAAATGATCAAATCTGGGTGCCCAAACGTAAAGTGTACTCTTACCTGTTACCTGGCCCATGTAAACCCAATCCCGTAGCTCCAAAACAAATTGAAAATCGCGGAAAGGAAAAAATCATGGAATGTTACACACCCGTTCTAGAGCTAGTTTGGGTACCAAAGAAAGAACGATTTGTTCCACCTAGCTCAGGAACAGGGAAATCAAATGAAGCTTCTTGCTCTTCATGTAGTTCCTATACGCAAATAGAAGCTTCGACACAACCTCCACCTACCACTGTACATATCCATACAAGCACGAAAGAGTTTGCACCTCCCGGGGTAAGTTCACCACCTACAACAACGTTGCAAATAAAATCATGGGAGAGTACCTTACCACCCTTGCAACTAGATGAAACGCATAGGGCGGTCGAAAACTATTGGTTAAAACCTTCACCCATAACAACTTGGAACAATTGGTTTCAAAAGGTGACGACCTCATTTCAAACGGTATGATCTACCCAAGGAAGGGGGGAGTGTTTGTGGACTGTCATCATTCATTTGTTTCCCTCTCAACCTTTCTCCCTGACCTCTTAATCTCCAATCTTAGGGAATGTACATATAAAGCTTTATACTCAAAAAAAAAAAAAAAGAGCAAGAGCAATTAGCAAACGAGTATGCACATTAAAGTCAAAACATTGACTCAGACCTACACATGTCACATCTGGTACAGTGAAACAGAAACCTATGCCATAAAACACCTTTGATCCTCATCACTTGAGTGATGGAGGGTAGGTAAGATTAGTACGATAGAGTGTTTTTGTTTTAGAGTTGAGAGATTAGCGAAGTTCTCCTTTCCCACTAATGTGCCTCCTGGAGGTATTCCTTTTGTTTCCTAGTGTGTACAGGAGCATGTTGCTATTGATAGGATTTGGACCTTCATGGAACCTTTCTCTCGTTCACACTTCAAATCAAGCGCGACCATCGACACAAACAGGTGTTTCTTGTCCATTATCATTGCCCCTTATCTTTCTGCATCCATGTTTGTCTGCTTTGATTGTGATTGGTAGCATAATATTCAGCGCATTGGCTTAGTATCAAACATTTAATTCAATGTAATGTTTTGTCATAATCATTTGTCTAGGTGTAAAAATCAAGCAGTCCGACTAAGCTAGTTTGACCAAGCTAGGTATTAGAAATCTTCTCTTAATACCATGGGGAATGCCTTCCTAATAAGCAATGGTTACTTAGGTTCTTAATCCGATTTAGGCAGCATTGTATGAAATGTACTAGGGCTTTCTAGTGGGCTTAACCCTATTGACCTTTAGCTTAAGTATTATAAAGGGAGTTTACTAATGTGATGAGCCTGGGGAGGGTAACAGTGTTATATGACCCCCCAAAGTTACAAAATTAAAATGCTGAAAATGAACAAGCAAAAAATCAAAGTGCCACAATGTAAAATTTTAAGCTGGAAGAGAAATCTCAGCTTGATTTGGTACTTCACTCACATGTATCGCCTATGGTACTTGAGCCCTAGAGGTTCCCAGTGTGGGCGCTTTTCCTTGAAAAGCAAAAAATCCAAGGCATACAAAATAAGCACACACATCATAATTGAATCAATGTGAAAAGACTTTGGGGGGTCAAAGAAAAAGTAATCAGTCAGGCGATGATTTCATGAGAAATTCCTTTTATGGTAGCTTAACTACAAGGTCTTCTAGATATAGCCTCTAGTCAGCCCTCGAACATGAATACTTGGCTCTCGCGATTAAACAACTTAATTGACCACTGAAAATTAAGAAGCTTACCCATGGTATTAATATTCGATCTCTAGTGCCTTTCGACCGTCAAATTAGCGACCCCAGACTTGTTTAATTTTTTACCTTTACATCTGTTTATGCATTTGATTACATCGCAATTTAATGTTCATTACTAACAAATTGTTTGAAATTCTTTTACAAATCAATTTGTCTACCTAAAACTGCATATGCTTTTTAAGAGAATGCAATTACTGTGCCAATGTTGTTTGATTTTGCAGTGACTGAAGAAGGCTAAGGACATTCATCTCAAATGCTCTTCCACCTCGACGAACCAGCTTCAACTCAATAGCTTCCGAGGACGGAATCTACATCAGGAAGGGGGGCATGTTAACCCTCACGGCACACAGACACCCCATCACATACGACGGACGTGTATTATGTATTTGGTAGAGTCAGGTACCGGGCTTGTCGGACCAATAGGGAAAGGTAGAGTGATCGCCGATGAGAGGCGCACTTTAACTTGGACATTCAAGGGATTAGTTGGTTAAGCATGGGCGCCCAAGTGTGAATGGGGTGAGCTCCTATAAAAGCTAACTAAACCTAATTTTTACTCATTCTCTCATTTGTGCAATAGAAGAGTGCTCTTGCTCCATCTCCATCTTCTTCTTCTTCACCTCCTTGTGTGTGTGTGTGTGTGTGAGAGAGAGAGAGAGGGAGAGTGTGTGTGCGATCGAGCATTACGAAGGCACGACGGCGGCGAAGCGATTGAACACGGCACGACTGCAGCTTCTTCTTCATCACGACGAGGAATCCACCACGAAGGCGAGCGTAGAGCGGTGAGTGACACACCCTTTGCTATCTTGAGCTTGCTAGTTTAGGCTTGTTGTGTGCTTGGAGCCGTTTGTGGCTCGCACACGGTGTATTGGCAAGTCCCTTGCTTCGACAGTGCGGCAAGGAGCGCACATTAATATAAGGAGCTGCCTATCACTCATGAAGGCAAGCCGACTTTGGTCCCGTTTTTCGTGTACACCACAATATGAAGGCTTGCAAAAAAATGAGGGTGGCAAAAGAAAGTCACCCTTGCAAAAACAACCCTCCATAATTGAAGGGCAAAAGAAAATATAACTGGCCGCCAAAGCTCAAAGCGAAAAATGGCCTTCAAGATATTTGTTTAGTGGAGAGGGAAGGTTGGTGAAAATAAAAGTGAGGGTCCATTGAAAATTTTAATGGAGAGGTGGAGAAGCTAGAGTTTGACCCTTGAAGGGACAATTTGCAACATTAATGTCCAATTTTGCAATGCATGGGTGGTCGAAAGTAAAACGTAATGGTCATTGGTTAGCAAATAATACAAGCAAAAATAAGACCCAGTTTTCGATGAGCAAAGTATGTGCCTCAAATGATTTTTGCATTTCTTTTGTAGGAATCAGAGGAGATGCTCAAGAAAGTCGAAAGGAAGGCTTGGTGCGTGGAGAGAGAGAGAGTAAGAGAGAGAGAGAGAGACTTGTGTCGATTGCAATGCAAACACATGAACGAGTGACGTTTGGTTGCAGGCTGGGTAGTGCAGCATGCGAGGGGTAGGAGGATAAGAGGAGACTAGGGGCTCGACAGCGACGGTGGTGAAGCGGGGGTTTTGCAAAGTCGAGAGCAAGGACACATTGTGTGTGTGTGTGTGTGTGTGTGTGTTTCATTCGTGGGGTGGTGGACAGTCTGCGGACTACTCGAGCTGATGAGCCGAAGACAGGCACAAGTGTGGAGGAAGGGTTGCATCGCAAAGGATTAGCTGGGGAACGCAAGAGAGAAGCAGAACAAGGAGTTTGATTACTCTTGCGGGAGCCATGGAGCCGAGCTTCTCAAGCCTTGTTTGCCGATTGCAAATTTACTTGAGTATTGAAGATCGACCCTGCACTCGTTGCTCAATTCACTTTGCTGCTGATTCAGCTCCAGGTCTCTGCTTGGTTCTCTCAGCAGCCTACCTTAGTCACGGGCTCAAGCTCACATGCTAAATTTTGTAGCTCGATGATTTAGCTCCTTGTAGCTGCAACACATGTTCTCCTCCTCACCTCTAAAACTCGTGACTGCTTCAAGAGCTTGTGCTGCTGAAGATTATGGTCATATAGTCATGAGTCGAGAGGGAGGCGGGATGGACGTGAGGAAGAGCTCTAGGGAAGCTAGACGCAAGGGTGTCTAGAGAAGATGGAGAGGGGGAAGGATGGGGAAACAACGACAAGGGTAACCTGTGTGTTCTCTGCATCGGCTCATGCACATCACCGATGGCGAAGGGCAAGCTGTGTGCAGTCCGCTGAGGGTGGAGCGGGAGGCGTCACAAGTGGGGACCAAGATCGAGCGTGTACGTAGGCAGGAACTAGGGCAAAGGCCGAGCAGTGAGTTTGAGATAACTATGAGAAAGAATCTTTGCGTCTAATTAATAAATGGGTTGCACAATAGACCCAATTTAAATACGTCTGATTGTTTGAGGTCTCGACTGTAGGACATATTTTGCAAATATTTTGTTATATCTTTTGTTTGGAGCAAAGTTCGTTCATTTTAAAGTCTTTTCACAGTCTAGGGTTTTATTCTAATTGTTCCATGAAGTTTTAAATTTTGACCCAGGACACCTCTTGGGAGCCAGTTTTGAGGATGCTAAGGTCAAAATTTGGAAAACTTTTGTATGTAGGAGCAAAAATATTACTTCTTTGAGTTTTCTTAGATTCCTTCAATTTGATGCTCTTTCAACCCCTAGATTAATGAAAAAGTAAGAAAATGATGTTTTATGATATTTTTGTAGAAATTGGCAACTTGCAGATAAATTTTCAACCAAAACCGAGTAGGGTATGGATTTTTTGCATCACACGACTGTCAAAGAGCTTGACAAGACGAACAAATTCATATGAGGCGGCCCCAAGCAAATTTTGAACCGTTTGGGAGCTACGAGTCGTTGAAAATGGCCAGGAATTTTAGGACTCGCATGTGTGGGATGTTTTCTAGCAGCTCTTATGTGTTTATGTGCAGAACGCCTCTTTTCCAGCCTAATTTTGGGCCGCTTTACTAAAGACAAAAGGATAGGACAAAAATAGCTGCTTTTCGCAAGGAAGATAGTCTCCATAATCAGAAAGAGGTTGTTCGACTGTGATGGAAGACTGAGATTATGATTGTGAAGGACAGTGAGAGTGTGTTGAGAGTGGGAGTGAGAGTGCAATTGAGATTGAGAAATGTGCACAAGATTGAGAGTGAGATAGCTCGGGGTTGGTCGGGCGGTTTGACGCGAGCTACGCTCTTCTTGTACCCATTAAATTATATCAACACAGATCTCTAATTTCCTCTGTCTACTCTGTGTACTCTGTACTTTCTTATTATTCAGTTGGTTTCTCTCCCATGTCTCGTCACATCAACTCTTGCCTCTGTTCTACAATGCAATCTACGCCAGTTGCTCAAGGTTGAGCTCTATTTTGCAACACAATTTGTATAAGTGGCCCAGTTTCTTAAGCCTCACCTCATGAGTTCATGTTTGTTGCAACTATGGACAATCAGTTGCTTGAGTGGTGCATGCATGAGCAACGATGTGTGGTGCCATGGCGGATGCTTTCTTAGGTAATGTAAATTAACTTTTGTTGAGTCAGTTTTAATTCTCTACTTTTATTTTAAAATATATTTTGTCAAAAAATGCTAGAAATTTGATTTGTGCTGTGATTAGTGTTTAGAAAGAAGACTTGATTAAATAAATAAAGTTACAATGATTTTTTCATACATTGTTTGTCTGTCTATGTGAAGTTATAGTTGTTATGAGCAAATCTCAAGCTAAAAGAGAGCGAGATGTTCCCACAATATACAAGAGCTTGAGATTTGATTATAAACTTAATCTTGACTACAAGAGTTAATACTTGATTAAGAGAACTTGAGCTTGACTTACAATAATACAAGACTTGATAACAAGAGCTAGAAGAGGACTTACCTCACAGGAAGGCTCAAAATTGGTGTTGGTAAGACTGAGGGGCTTGTAGCCCAAGACCTCTATTTATACACTATAAGAGGAAAATTTGAGAACCGTTGTTACTACCACGGATTAACAAATGAAAATGGAGAGAGAAAACATTGTGTTGGTGGGAATAGAAGCGGCAATAGACAATGGTTTTTCAGCAATGGACACGGTAATAGTCACAATGAGAGTCGCGGATATATATCCACGACTATTATCACGTCTATTGTCGCACCTATTACCGCGCATATTATCGCTACACAACTTTTCAAAAATAAAGGTGCACATTTGGGCCACCCAATTCTGGGTGGCCCAAATAAGTACCTTTATTTTTGACCTGCATAAAACATATGAAACATCAATCTCGTTTTGAAAAGTGTACAAAAATAAATAAACAATAGACTTTGACTATACCTTACCTTGACAATTTAAAGTACAAAAGAGAAATAATTTAAAATAATTACAAATAAGAACAAAAATTTAGTTGAGTTGTATATACATGTGCTTGTAAAGTTGTTTTGGTGCCACATTTGCACTTTAATAAAAAGAGGACTACAAAAATAATTGGTCTAGCCCCCTCAATAAGATATGGAAAAAACAATGGCCGGAGGAAAGGTGGGAGCAAGTAATGGAGAACATTTGGAATCCAAAGATTCTGTAGCACATGAAGGTATAATTATGGAAGGTAATTTGGGGTGCTCTACCGACGGGGGTGAAGATTCAGGAAAGAGGAATTGGGTCATATCGTTGCTTGGGGTGCAGGTTGGCTAGTGAAGATCTGGCCCACCCCTCATGGATTGCCCAACTATCAAAGGCCTCGTAGGGAAAATATGCAAGTGGGTCCAAAGAATATGGAAAATTGGTTTTTACAAGACTGATCTATTCCTTGGAGGGAACAATTCAAGTGGTCCTGCCATCCTCATCAGCACTCAAATCGTCAAGTACTTCTTCCTTATACATAATGTATGGAAGACAAGGAACCGTCGTGTGTTTGAAGGAGGTCTTGAGGTGGCAAGCTTCGCAGAAATTATACAAGAAAGCAAAGTGCTAATATGGACGCTCAGGCTCAAGCAACAATCGGAGGATTGGTCTAGGACTACTTGTGCCTTGCTTTCAGCAGAGGGAATGCATAGGACGGGGGAAAATATTGGCTATCGGTAATTTAAAGTTCTCAAAAGAACATGATAATGGACCTTATGTATAAAGGATAAGTTGGTTGAGGTGGTTGCCCTGATAGCCGATGTAATTTGGGTCCCTGGATGATGTCATGGCTCAACTCGAGCATGACAAGACCTTATAACTATTTGGGTCCGTGGATGATGTCATGCTCAACATGAGCATAACAAGACCTTGTAACTATTTGGGTTGATTAATATAATTCACTCACAATTGTGAGTTTTGCTATATTAAAAAAAAAAGAGAACTACAAAAAATCATCTATCTGTCCTCCTCCTCCTCCTTCTCGTCGACATGTACATACGTTTGATCTGTTATGGAATTGATGTTTTACTTTTATTGTAGCTGACAGGTGGAAAAGGTTCGACCGAGCTAGGCTATTGCAAAAGGAAATTACATTTTATGTATATTTATTTAAGTGCTCTTTTATGAGTTTTGGCCATTTATGACCGGCCGACTAGTTTGTAACCAATTTGACCATTCAAGAATCTATAAATTACATACGTGCAAGAGGGAAATGGTCACTCTTGCACGGGGGGAGATTGCACCCAGTGTCTGTGTTCTTCTTCTCACCTCTCCTCTCTTCTCTCTCGTTGTGCCGGTGTAGCACTCCGCTCTAGGAGGTGCGCCTGCACATGCTCTCTCGTCTCTCTCTCTCTCTCTCTCTCTCTCTCTCTCTCTCTCTCTCTCTCTCTCTCTCTCTCTCTCTCTCTCTCTCTCTGTTCGAGTATGGTTTGATTATATGCTCACACTACAACACTAGATGAAGATATCGACGCGTCTATATCAACGGCCATGCCTTTCCACGCGTATATCGACGACATTACCGGGCGTCGCTATACGCGTCGCAATGTGCGTTGATATACGCGTGGAAAGGATTTATTTGCCACGCGTTGTCAGGGGATTTGTGTTCGAAAGCTGAGCCGGGAAGGCGCGGGACCTCTGGCTGTGAGAGGTGTGAGGAAGACAGTTGCAGCAGACACAACGAATGTAGACAAAGCTTGAAATTAACAGCTTGAACAAGATCCTGAAGCTTGATTATCATTAACAATACCGCTGCTTACATTATTTAAACTCCTTCCATGATTAGAGTGGCTTGGAAGCTTGGATTAGAGTGGCTTATGGTGTCTTTGATTAGATTGGCTATGGAATATTGGATGAGAGTGGGCTATGAAAGCTTGGCTTTTGATTAGAGTGCTCAAAGCTTATGGCTTCCTCCCCGCTAATACAGCAGAGCACGAAAACTTGAATATCTCCTAATCGGTGCAGAATTAGCCTCTGTGCGTGAGAGGAAAAAATGCTCAAAACGCCCTTTTCCTTCTGTTTAAACAGGCCGTTTTCTCCAGAAACCGGTTTTTTAAAAAAGTTGCAGAATAAGACGTTTTCGGCCTCCCTCATGCATAGATGTGAAGTCTCTCACACACTTTCCTTTTTACCACTGACCACATGTCTTCCTCTACTCAAGTTGCCTTATATGTCCTAAGAGCCCTTTCACATGTAAAACCTTTTATTCAAACATAAAATCTCTACGCTTAGGCCTTCATAACCACATAAAGCATACACTTTCTGGATCTCCTTGCTTGTTTTCGAGCCCTAGTCACTGCTCAATAAATATGTGAGATTCAAATAGACTTTTTCTGCTTCTCTTTACTCTTTTTTGCATCGTGGAAGCGGAGCGGCACAACAACGTATAGCGACGCGTATATCGACGCAAAAAAAATAGGAGAAAAAAAGCGAAACCCGCGTGCAGGGGCCATTTTCGCCTGCTCGGATCTTGACCGAAACCTATTGCGCAGGTATTATGTCCATCTCCACCCTCCCCAACCCCCTCCTCTCTCTCTCTCTCTACATCATGTGTGTGTGTGTAGGAAAGAGAGAGAGAGAGAGAGAGAGAGAGAGAGAGAGAGAGAGAGAGAGAGAGAGAGAACGGTGTGTGTGTGTGTATGTAGGAGAGAGAGAGAGAGAGAGAGAGAGAGCGGTGTGTGTGTGTGTGTGTGTGTAGGAAAGAGAGCGAGAGAGATGTGTGTGTAGGAAATAGAGAGAGAGAGAGAGAGAGAGAGAGAGAGAGAGAGAGAGCGGTGTGTGTGTGTGTGTAGGAAAGAGAGAGAGAGAGAGAGAGAGAGAGAGAGAGAAATGTGTGTGTGTGTAGGTAATCAAAGAGAGAGAGAGAGAGAGAGAGAGAGAGAGAGAGAGAGAGAGAGAGAATTAATGTATGCTTAGGAAATTAAAACTAAAGAAAAAAAAATTAAAGAGAGAAATGAAATGAAATGTTATATTAACGTCTTCGAAAGGCCAAAGTGACCTATGAGACATGAGACAAGAAAGTTACAATGTGATGGATCTGATACAAAGTCAGAGTAAGAAGATGACAAAATAAAATATTATGGAATCCTAAACTGCTGGGTGTGGACTAAACGGCTAAACGAGGTAGTTGGGGTAGGTAGATCTCCTCCATGGTCAGTACTCTGACTGGACGTTGTGCATGTCGAGCCAAAGTGACCTAGCTAGATCCTCTGATGCAGCCTCTGTCGATGTTGTGTAGTCCTCCGCAGTCGTGGGCGTCTAGATCTCCCTAGATCAGTCGCTCGTTCGATCATTAGAGAGATAGGGAAGTAGAGAGCGAGAGAGAGAGAGAGAGAGAGAGAGAGAGAGAGAGAGAGAGAGAGAGAGAGAGGTAAGTAGAGAGAGAGAGAGATAGAGAAAGAGAGTTATATATATATATATATAGAGAGAGAGAGAGAGAGAAAGAGAGAGATAGGGAAGTGAAGCTCCAGGAGTTATGGTAGAGAAATAGGAAAATAGAGAAATAGAGAGAGATAGGAAAATAGAGAAAGAGAGATAGCGAGAGCGAGATCGAGAGAGAGAGAGAGAGAGAGAGAGAGAGAGAGAGAGAGAGAGAGAGAGAGAGAGAAAGAGAGATAGCGAGAGCGAGATCGAGAGAGAAAGAACGAGAGATAGGGTACATAGACAGAGAAGAAACTATGGAACTAAAAGAGGCAAAGGGGTTTTGCCTGCTACATGCATTGCCATGTACACCTGGGAGTGCACGTATGTGTCTACCCATATAGGATTTGACCAATAAAGACGAGATTTTGACCCGGTGGTCCTGATCTCCGTACACCTCTGGACCGAGGTGTACGGAGATTGGGCAAGACTAGAGAATGCGAGGTAGTTTACATTGTGAGGAGTATATATATATATATATTAAAACAACATTCATAATCATTGTAGAAGGATGGCTGGTGCAAGAGTCTCTTGTATTGACGACCGAATTTCTATCCGTTTCTGACCCAGAAATGCCTTGACTGTGGAGTGATGAGGAGGATGCAACACTGGTGGGAGAGGAGACGCAAAGGCAAGGGGTGCCGAAGAAAATGAACCTGGCCATGCGAGAAAATATCATGAAGTTCTGTATACTAAATTCAGCGCCGATGCAAAAATGGCTTGAAAGGTACGAAGAAGAGAAAGAGAGATGCAATCTAGAGCGACAAGATTTCAGGCGAAGTCGAACGACTAGAGGCTTACCCTTGCCAGACTATCTCTCTCCTCTACCTGAATTCCCTACAATGGCATGGTTGGACAAGACAATGAGAGCAGCTCGACAAATCGGAGAACCCATATCTCTAGAAGAGGAAGAGCTGGCTATTGGATGTGACTGGAAGTATCATACATACATGGCACTGTGGTCGCATGGAAAGCATTTCAGAACACAACAAATTGACAGCAGCAGAAACACGTTTGACAGTGGGGTAATGGTTAGTTTCATGCAAAAGAGTAGGGCCAGTGCTAGAGACACGAATGAGAGCACTAGCAACCTGGATTACTGTGGTCTGGTGTCAGATATCCTGAAAGTAAGCTTCAGGCGGTTTGAGATGTTTTTGTTGGATGTGAAGTGGTTCAAGGTGATTACTTCTGTTCGCAATGCAACTGTACGCAGAGATGGAAACAAACTTGTGCAAATAGATTCTACAAAGACTTGGACAAATGTGAGCGACACATTTGCTCTCCCCGAACATTGCGAGCAAGTGGTCTTTGTACCGGACCCTCAAGAGCGACAATGGTGGTTTGTGGTTCAGGTTGCTCCAAGAAATAAACAAGTATTTGAAGGGCAAGATCTCCTGGAGGAAAGTCAGTCAGATGACGTCCATACTACTGTGACATTAGATGAGATGGACGAAGGTATGGCAGAGGAAGCTGACAGATATACGAGGGATGACGGAGACGAGCCAGAATTGACACTTATAGATGAAGATGCAATGGATGAAGACAATCTGCAAGAACGAGTTGGGGCAGAGTTATGTTTGCAATTAGAGATAGACGATGATACGGTGCAAGATCTTATCGATGATGCCTCACTCGTCGAGGCCTAGGCCTGTAAGTGTTTGTGTGAAGATTTTGATTTAAAATTAAGCTTAAAGTTAATTTAAAAAACTTTGTTCTTACGCTTTATTTTACTTTCTTTGTGCAGGACTTTAGTATGGCAGACGAGATTCCAGATCCCGCTTCCATGAGTGCAGATGCATTCATGGGCTTCGTTACACGGATGACGCCTGCTCAGATGGCAGAGGCTTCTCAGTACTGGGTAGCCAGAGGCACGGGTACTACGCCTCCGGGCTTCACACCCGAGGGTCCGACACCTAGGGGAGGGACGCCTACGGGGTTCAGGACGCCTATGGGTACGACGCCTTCTTCTCCCATCACGGCCGCTTCGACACCTAGGGGTGGGGCAGAGGCGGGTACGTCCTCATCTCCGTAGCACAGGCGCACTCGCCGATCTCGGTGATCGTCAGATGGAGGTGGTGGTTGCTGTGGAGAAGGGTCCACAGATGCTTCGACCCCTCCTCGCTCACGACCCCCATCTTACCCAGCCACACCTCTCGACACACCTCTTAGCACACCTCGGACACCTTGGGGGGCACACGATCCTAGTGCCTCCAAGCTCTATACTGTATGGGGAGATGGTTCTGTTGACATGGATAGAATCGGGACTAAGATGCGACAGCGGATTCCCCAGCTCGTGGAGCTGCAGTTTTCGACCAGCATTCTGACGTCTTGGGATCAGCAAGAAAAGGAAAAAGTCACTTACATAGTGGAGACCATCCTGAGAGAGTACCAGCCTGCTCCGGGTTCTTCCGTTGTTTCGGCGCGGTGGATCAAGGGTGTTGCATGGGACACCATCAAACATCGACGAGATGCAGCTCAGAAGGCTTTCAGGACCGTCTCGCCGAAGCCTTCGGGCATCCCACACGAGATATGGCTGCACATCAGGGAGGATGAGCGGACAACGGCCATGCAGTTCAGACAGCAGCGTGAGGCCGCGCAGGTACGACAGATGACTAGGGGGACATCTCATCTTGGCAGCGGAGGCTTCGACACCCTTCGCTATGAGTTTGTGAGTTTCTAATCCAATCTTAAATATGGCGTTTTTTAAAATGCGATGAATCATGTATTCTTATTACTTTGATTTTTGTATAAACGCAGAATCTTGCGATGCATCGAGCTCCATCACCCAAGGAGGAGTCAGATGGATATCGAAGAGGTATCTATGAAGTACTGAATGATCTTGAAGCTTCAGGAGAGCCTGTAGACTGGGAGGCCTTACAGTCTCGCTAATCGCTTGAGGTGAGACGTTAATATGTGTGAGTTGATTTAATTAAGTCAGTATATGTGAAGTAATATCAATACTAATTTTGTGAGTTGTCCTATGTGCAGGTGGCGACGCCTAGTCATTAGTGGACCGGATTTCATCTATATGCTTTGTGAGACACAGACACGCTTCTGTGTCTCTTTCTTTTACAAACAGTTAGTGTTCAGACAGTTATTGTTTCCCTTATGGTTATGATTATTGTCATTGTCATTGTATAGACAGTTATTGTTTCTCTTTCTGGTTATTGTTAATTTTGTTTATGGTTATGGTTATGTGCATTATGGTTTTGATCAAAGTGGTGATAGCCTGTTATGGTTTTAAGTTATGGTTATGCTTTTAAGTTATGGTTATGGTTCGTTGTGGTTATGCTTTTAAGTTATGGTTATGGTTCGTTATGGTTATGCTTTTAAGTTATGGTTATGCTTTTAAGTTATGGCTATGCTTTTCAGTTGGTACGGTTGTCTTTCATTGGCCTTAAATCTCATGTGAGATCCTACATGGATAGCATGTAGGAGGTGTATACATGATATGGTTTTTTTTGAAAAGTTTATGTAAAAACAAAGGGAACTCTGTCGAAATTTTTGCGCGCGGGAGCATGGTTGATATTTTGGTGCTGCTCGCTTTCTTGGGCAGAGGGCAGGAAGTCTGGCTGTGGCTGTGTCCATCTTTTAACTGGGCACGCGCCAAGCTACCTGCCCTCTGCCCAAGAAAAAAAACTTCTGCTATGGTCGTCGCTATACGCATCTATACCTGTGTCGCTATACGCGTCTATACCTGCGTCACAAATAGCGACTGGTTTCACAGCAACGCGGATAGCGACGCGGCTCGTCGATATCTGCGTCGATATCACCTTTTTTTGTTGTAGTGTCACAGGCTTTGTCAGGTATGCATATTTGCGGTGTTTTGTTGTTTCTATCATGCTATTTTGAGGTATTTTGTAGGGACGCTATGTCTTCTGCTTGTAGCAGTGGTATCAGAGCGTAGGCTACGCTCCAAGACTGAAGATTTTTTTTACAAGTAGAAGCTAAGTGTTTTGTTTCCTTATGCTTGTAGATTTTGTTAATGGGGCTTCAGTTTATAATAATTAGTGTCGATTGTATGAGAGATAATGATCTTTCGAAATTGTAGAGAATTCTTTCGTTATTGTTATAATATAGCGCTTTTATAACTATGTTAATTAAACATATTAATAGAATAAATTAAATTTAATGTATGATGATACTCGAGGACGAGAAAGGAGGAGAAAGGAACAGTAGTGAGATAGATTCCGAAAGGGGAAATGAGATGAAGAGGGGAGACGAGGCTTGTTAATGCTTCATAGTCTGAAAAAAAATCAATGCCGAGGAATATGAGCAAACCAGCTAGCTAAAATCATGCAAAATGACCCTTTCATTAGCTATGTTTTCAGCTCTGTGATGAACCAGAGTATTGTTTTATTTTATGTACACAAGGACATCATTCTACAAGGCCGATGATCATCGTGCAGACCTGATCATCTCCATGAACACAAACAACATGGGTTGTGGGGAACCCAAGAACGCAAGGGTAGCCACTGCATCACCGACAGTCCATCAAGTAGCAATAGTCGCAAGGACGACAATGCCGGCCTGCCATGCACCCATGCTCTCGTTCTCTATCTCTTTCTCTCTCTCTCTCTCTCTCTCTCTCTCTCTCTCTCTCTCTCTCTCTCTCTCTCTCTCTCTCTCTCTCTCTCTCTCTCTCTCTCTCTCTCTTTGGTCAACTAGCGACCAGTCTCTCTCTCTCTCTCTCCTCGGCTAGTTGCCCTACAGTATACGGTTGTGGGGAGTTAACGAGCAGCAACCCTCTTTTTCATCACCTCACAGCCACACACAGCGCAATTGAATACTCTCTATCTCTCTCTCTTCCCTCGCTCCACTAGCCGCCATGTAGCATCTGTAGCTGAACCGATATCTCTCTCTCAACTCTCTCTCAACTGCCTACATGCAGTGGCTCTCGCTCTCTATCTCTCTCGGTACAACCTTCAGCCCCTTCACTTTTATCGCCACTCTCAGCCGCCAGAGAAAACGGCACTTTCTCTTTCTCTGATTCTGTTCAGCCACCATCCTTCTCTCTCCCAGTCTTTCACCCGTTCTGGTGGCATGCATGTCATCGACCATCCCTTTTGAGGGCATCTCTATCCCTCCCTTTCTCAGCTAATCTTTCTTCCTCTCCCTTTAGTTGGTAGCCACCCCTTTGGTGGTATACGACCCACCAACCCACTCTCTCTCTCTCGCAGTCGTCGCCCACTCTCAGTTTCTCCAAGGTATTCCTCACCCCACCCTTTTCCCCCCCTCTAGAGCAGCTGTAGCAAACGACCTCTTTCTCTCTCTCTCTCTCTCTCTCTCTCTCTCTCTCTCTCTCTCTCTCTCTCTCTCTCTCTCTCTCTCTCTCTCTGTAACATTTAATGGCCTAAAATCTTATGTGTAGCGGAAATTAGCATGAATATAGTGGGCATTTCATTAGAATAGATTCCTAATGAGAATTACAAGAGTGCTTGGGTGGAGAGAGCAACAAAAAGCATAACACCTAGTTAGATAGCATCGACAATACTTTCAAAAGAGAGAGCAATTAAGCTATTGACAACAATTGAGGACCGGATTTGCATGGAGCCGGTCCCCCCTCCAAAAGGCTTTGTATTATGGTTTCTCCCATCAAGAGAGAGACATTGTACAATACAATTCTTTGTGTTCCTTCAAGACTAGCTAGTGCAATGAAGATGGAAGCTTTATACACCAAGCAAAACACTTAATCAAACACAACTTGAATTATCCCCGTTCTCAGACCCAAGACCTCACACACCTTCGAAGATGGTGAGAGCTAGCAGGGTATGAGAGTAGATTGAGAAGAAAAAGAAGTATCTTACGAGAAAGATGTACATCTCCTCACATAATCACTCATATTAGCATAGCTTAGCTTAGTAATTAGCTTGGTAGAGAAGATGAGCATGCATTGAAGCTTGGCTCTTGGTTGGATTTGCATCCATATGCCAAGAGAGTGTTGATGTAGGCTTCTATCTCACAAGCTTGGAGTAGGTGATGAGCTCTCCATTAAAGCTTGGGAGGAGATAGAGTATTCTTCCTTCACACATGGTCAAGTGTGAGTGTGTGTGTGTCAATGCCAAGCAAAAATCAGCCCCCCCTCTCTCTTGGGCGAGCCCTAGCTGCTAATTAGGTCTGGCTTTTGCCTCATTGGACCTCCCCAGGTCAAGCCAATAGGAATTAAGCAGCATAAGTGATAGCCTTCTAACATGTGTCCCCCTTTCCCCTTTTGTGAGAGCTTTAGGTAATTAAATAATTAAACTAAACTCTCATTGGACCCCTTTGCCTCCTGGCCAATAGGAATCAGGCAAGCCATGGGGCTCCTGAATGCTCATTGGACCCCTTGGGAGACTGCCCAATAGTCTTCTAGGAGACTTAATTCTCATTGGTTTCTTTTATTAAATGTTTTTAAATTAATTAAACTAGATTTACTCTAGCTTAATTCTCATTGGTCCACTTCAAGGGTCTTCCAATAGGAATTGGGCACACCTTGTGGGCATCTGGCCTAGGGAGCTGACATGTGTCCCTCATTCCCTTTGTGTAAAGGGAGCCTGTGTGTGTGTGTGTGGCTTTCTCTCTCATCCCCTAGCTTTGGGGCTCGCCCCCTCCCATGTAGGGATGTGCAAAGACTTTTTAGGGCACACACTAAGCATCCAATTTTCCCTAGGGTTGACCTTTGGACACAACCTTTGAATTTTGGAACCTTAGCATTTTGGAAGTTTTAATGGGCTGAACCTTAGGGTCTTTTTGGCCCATTGTTTCACATGGCTCTTTTGCAGATGGCCCCCCCTTTGGATCCCTATTTTCCCTCCTTTGGATCCCTACTGTGGCCGGTCTGCTAGCTTAACCAATATTCTAGCTTTTTCTCCCTTGGCACTTCCCCACATTAAATGATCAGTTTAATATGAGAAAATCATTTAGGAGAATTAGATATTGATTATTATGACATTACCTCTCTCTTGAAATCATAGTCGTCCTCGACTATGGTGTAGAGAAGATAAAGCATATGCATGAGTCCTTTTCTTTAGCGGGTAGAGGATCCCTATGTTACCCTACGACATCATTCCATAATGGATGACTAGTCCATTTGGTGCTTGAGAGCCTGAGGCTGCCGCAAGCATGTCTGCACATTAGTCCTATCAGTCTTCCATAGTAGAGTGACAAGCTCTACTTGGTGTTCGGGAGACGTCGTCTCCGCAAACTTGATCTAAGCATGCATACTACTTCATTTTTGTGCACAAATAAAGAAAAAGAGAGTCTTATAAGACAAAAATTTTTGTTCATTTTTAACATTTTGTACATTTGCTTACTCTTGGGACGCATTGTAAGCATTGACAAGGTTTAGGTTATCCTTTAATTGTATGCCTTGCATCCATCTAGCATCTTCAAAAGGATAATTCTTAAACTTAATAAGATATCGTCGGATAGTCTTACCGCCTCTTAATACCTTGTCTTCATGTCGGAGAATGGACTCGGGCTGCAGCACCTCCTCGTGGTCCTCGATCTCCGGTGGATCTTCAATAGTTGGTTCTTGAGGTGGCTCTCCTTTGTAAGGCTTTAATAGGCTCACATGAAAAGCATTGTGTATGAGCCAATGATTGGGCAACTTAAGTTGATAGGCCATCTCATTGATTGGCCTAAGAATCTGGAAGGGACCATAATACCTTTTTGCTAGTTTAGCATAGTACTTTTGGTGGCCCGTAGGATTCTTGCCCGTCGTGTGCCTTAATCGAGCCTTGGGAAACTTTAACAAGACCCAATCGTTTTCTTTAAAGGCTTGGGCTCTTCTGTGCTTGTCAGCAGCAGCCTTTTGCCTTTGCTGTGAGATAGAGATAGCATCCTTAATCTTTTGGAAAGATTCTTGTAGGTCTCGGCTATACTCATCTGCAGCGAAGATCTTCCCATGTACCTTAAGTAGCAAGGGACTTTTTGATCTTCCCTCAATTACCTCGAAAGGTGCTTTTCCTGTGGAAGTATGTACAGTGTTATTGTAAGCATACTCTACTAAGGGTAAGTACTTCTCCCATTGGGATCTTTGATCTACTTCCGTTACATAGGCTTTTAGTAGATCAAGAATGGTTAGGTTAGCTATTTCACTTTGGCCATCAGTTTGTGGATGATAGGCCGAAGAGAAGTTTAGCCTTGTTCCTAAATTCTCAAAGAGACCCTTCCAGAAATTACTGGTCATTCTAGGATCTCTATCCGACACTATGGACATTGTCAAGCCATGGTACTTGAAAATTTGTGAAATGAAGAGGGTTGCCATTTGATGGGCTTTGATAGTCTTTTTGACAGGTATAAAATGAGCTTGTTTACTGAACCTGTCTACTATCGTCCATATTCCCGTATTCCCATGGATAGACTTAGGCAATCCAAAGATAAAATCCATGGATATGCTCTCCCACGGTGAATTAGGGATTGGCAAGGGTTGAAGCAATCCAAGTTGCTTCCCTCTATCAAATTTTGTCTTTTGACATACCACACATTTGGAAACATACTCGTGTATGTTACTTTCATGGTAGGCCAATAGAAATATGTTTCAATTCCCTTTAGGGTAGACTGAATCCCTCTATGCCCCGCATATGGGGGAGCATGAGATTCATACATTACTTTCTCACGTAGTGAGTTAGTAACGCATAGTCTATTGCCATAGAGAAGATAACCATCTTGTAAAGTAAATGGTTCTTCTTTCTTCCCTAATGCAAGGGCTGAAATCACATCTCTAAAATCGGGATCAATAGCATACTATCTATCATTGAAGATAGATCATTGTGAGTTGCTATGGAAACCGCATTCACTCTCGGTCGTCTTGAGAGTGCATCGGCTACTTGATTATGCTTGCCAGCAATGTGAGCAATATGAAAATGAAATTGCGAAAGGAAATTTGCCCACCTCATTTGTTTGTCGGAGAGCTTGGTCTGCGTCATGAAGTACTTAAGACTTTGGTGATCCGTTCGCAGAATGAAAGGAGTCCCCAATAAATAGTGCTTCCATGAGTCTAAGGCATGTAGAACTGCAAGGAGTTCTTTTTCGTATATGCCTAGAGCTTGCTCAACAGGGTCGAGCCTTCGACTCTCATAGCCTATGGCGTGCCCTTCTTGGAGCAAACAGCCCCAAGGCAATCACCACAAGCATCACATTGGACCTCAAATGGTTTTGAGAGATCCGGTAGTGTAAGCACAGGTTGAGAGATAAGCTTTTCTTTAAGCTTTTCGAAAGCATTGTTCTCTTTAGCAGACCACGTATACCTAACATTTTTCTTTGTTAGGTCATGTAATGGTCCCGCAATTTGTGAGAACTTTTCTATGAAGCGTCTATAGTATGCACACATACCTATAAAGCTTCTTAGTTCATGAAGATTCCTTGGTTTAGGCCATCCTTTTATTACCTCTAACTTGGATGGATCCATTTGGATTCCATCTTGAGAGATAATGTGACCTAAATATTGAATCTCTTGCAAGAAAAATTCACTTTTCTTTCGATTAACATAAAGTTTATTCTCTCTTAAAACTTGAAATATTACCTGGAGGTGTTGCTTGTGTTCCTCCAATGAATTAGAGTAGATGATAATATCATCAAAGAACACTCCAGTGAAGGTTCGATGAGGCCTGAACAGCTTCTCCATCAAGCGGTTAAATGTGGCTGGTGCATTAGTCAAGCCAAAAGGCATGACAATGTATTCGTAAAGACCAAATGTAGTACGAAATGCGGTCTTTACAATGTCTTGATCAACTATCCTTATTTGATGATAGCCACTTTTTAGGTCAATCCTACTGAAGTAGGTCGATCCTTGTAGCTTATCAAATAGGTCTTCTACCCGTGGAACGGGAAACCTATTTTGATAGTGATCCTATTTAGTGCTCTATAGTCGACACACATACGATATGTGCCGTCTTTCTTTTGCACTAATAGCACAGGTGAGCAAAATGGAGATGAGCTAGGCCTAACCATGCCCTTCTCAACTAACTCATGCACTTGCCGCATAATCTCCTCTTGTTGAGCTTGAGAAACTCTATAAGGAGGTTTGTTAGGCGGTGAACTTCCTGGAAGAAGTTCAATTGCATGGTCGTCATTACCTCGTTTAGGAGGTAGCTCACAAGGGATGTCGTCAATAAAGACATCTTGAAACCCCTTGAGAAAATTGGATAACTCTAATTCCTTTTGGTTGCTTTTATTTTCTTTTGCTAAAGCATTAGGTTCATTTTGAGAATCTTTAACAAAAATCATGTACACGGAAATAGAGCTCTTTATTGACTTGTTGAAAGCTGGTGTATGTACAATGGGGATGGTGTTACCCATCTCCTTAGCATCTATATACATGTCCTTTTCCCTGAACTTAAAGGAGATTCTCCTTTCAGGAAATTTAACATGGGCAGCCAGGCGGTCAAACCATGGTGCCCCTAGGATTACATCCTCATGCTTGAGAGGAGAGATAAAGAAGTCCTCTTTGTCCACATAGCCTTGGACATGAAGCCTCAATTTCCCGATTAAGGGAGTGACTGAAGCTTCTTGCCCCTTGAAGGCACTGTCTGCGGGTAGGATATCTCCCATCTCGTAGGATTGTATGCCTAGCTTGGTGGCTAACTCCATAGATATGAAATTGTGAGTAGAACCAGGGTCAAAGAGAATAAAAGCATCATGTTCTCTTACCTTTCCCCAAGCATGGCATAGAGGAGATCCTTTGTGGTGAGTTTGGTGAATCTCCTCCTCTTGGATTTCAACCAAAGAAGCTCTAGGAGGATCTTGGCGGTTGTTCTTTTGGGGACAAGCGCGGTACGCATGCCCTTGTTCGCCGCACTTGAAACACCGGTTATCTTTACGATAACGCTCAAGCTCTTCAGGAGAGAGTTTATTCTTTCCTTTGTAAACTCCCTTCTCTTTAGCTTTGTTGGAAGTGCCCTTAGGAGACTTTTGGACATTGTCCTTCCCCTTAGGCTCATTGGAACCCTTGTTTTCCGGGGGCTTATTATTTCTTTTACCCCCCGTTTGGAAATTGATTCGCGAGGCCACCATAGTATGGTGTATTACCGCCGATATGGTACGTGGCCTTTGGGAGTTGACATACTCCGCCATTTCTTCGGTTAAGCCCGCACAAAATTGTTGCTTTTGCTCTCCAAAATCCAACTTTTTGAAGACAGTGGCTTTGAGTTGTAGGTCCCAAAACTTGTCTACATATTTGTGGATGGATTCATTGGGAGAGAGCTTTAAGCTTCGCCATTCGGTGAGTACTTTGTCTTTGGCATCGGTGGCCAAAAACTGCTTCATAATGGAAGCTCTTAAAGCCTTCCATGTTCGTGGAGCTTCACCGTTGGCTCGTAGGCTAGACCACCATTGTCTGGCGGACTTTTGAAAGTGCATAGCTACATGGCGTAGCTTAGAGGACTCCGTGAAGCCCTCATCTCCAAACGCCGCATCGAATTGCTGGATAAAGGCCAAAACTTTGTCTGTAGCACCGAAGGTGCCATCATAGGTAAGGAAAGAGATGCTCTTCCCTCCCTCTTTGAATTTCTTCAGCTTGGACGACCTCTTCCATGCGGCATAGGATTTCCTATGGCCTCTTCTTTTTGATGGTTCAAAAGTTGCACCATCACTTTCTTCAGAAGATGAAGAATTTGAAGAAGGTGGAGAAGAGGGTGACCTCTTTCTCGCCTTTTTCTTGTCTTGATCTTTGTCGTCTTCACCATAGCTTTCATAAGAGGAAGAGGATGAAGAAGATGGAGAAGAGGGTGTCCTCTTTCTCGCCTTTTTCTTCTCTTGCTTTTTATCATCCCTCTTTGAATTATGGCGTGGAGAAGAGTGTGATGGTCTTCTCCGCTTTGGTGGTGATGGAGAGCGTTTAGCCCGCCGTCTTCGTGGAGCCATCTCCGCCGAGGTGGCGGGAGACTCGCTTCTTTCTCGTTCCTTCGGTGGAGGCTCTTGAGTTCTCCTTTGGGAAGGAGATGCATCATCAAGAAGTAAGTTCTTGAGCCCTTCATATGGATTCTCTTCTTCTTCCCGAATCGGAGAGAGACCTCTTTTGGTAGTCTCACAAGGAGGCTTCCTAGGTGTTCTCTCGTCATGGTGATGAGCTTGGAGAATCCCGTGAGCACGGAGCTGCCGTTGCACTTCACTTTGGAGAGATGGATTGCCCATGGCTTGTTGAAGCCTAGAAACAAGATAGTTAACAAGCATTGAAGCATCATTAGTAGCTTGCTCATGAGCAAAATCAAAGTTATCAACATTAATTTCACTCTCTTTACTATTGTCAGCCATTCTAACAACTTTTAGGTGTAAACTTTTTAGGTGTACTTTGGCACTTCAAGCCCTAGTTGCTACTCCTCTTTACCCCTTTAGAAAAAGCACTCAAGCTACTGTACCCGCGGCTCGAATACCATTAATTGCAAGGAATAGAAGAGAGGGTCTTTCGACACCAAAACAGCACCGGCTCCTGTCAAGCTTCTAATAGCTCAATAGTGGTTAAGCCGTAGGCAAGCCCCGTAGGACTCCACTATTAAGACCATAGCTCTCGACGGTGATGCCACGTTAACTGCACAAAGGCAGGCGCACTGCAAGGCTGAAAAATCCCTATTCTACTTACTCAGAGGCAATTAATAATACCAACCATTTGTAGCTAGCTTGAGGACCTCCCTTCTTGAGCAAGAAAAGAGAAACCTTGAGCCCTGATACCAATGTAACATTTAATGGCCTAAAATCTTATGTGTAGCGGAAATTAGCATGAATATAGTGGGCATTTCATTAGAATAGATTCCTAATGAGAATTACAAGAGTGCTTGGGTGGAGAGAGCAACAAAAAGCATAACACCTAGTTAGATAGCATCGACAATACTTTCAAAAGAGAGAGCAATTAAGCTATTGACAACAGTTGAGGACCGGATTTGCATGGAGCCGGTCCCCCCTCCAAAAGGCTTTGTATTATGGTTTCTCCCATCAAGAGAGAGACATTGTACAATACAATTCTTTGTGTTCTTTCAAGACTAGCTAGTGCAATGAAGATGGAAGCTTCATACACCAAGCAAAACACTTAATCAAACACAACTTGAATTATCCCCGTTCTCAGACCCAAGACCTCACACACCTTCGAAGATGGTGAGAGCTAGCAGGGTATGAGAGTAGATTGAGAAGAAAAAGAAGTATCTTACGAGAAAGATGTACATCTCCTCACATAATCACTCATATTAGCATAGCTTAGCTTAGTAATTAGCTTGGTAGAGAAGATGAGCATGCATTGAAGCTTGGCTCTTGGTTGGATTTGCATCCATATGCCAAGAGAGTGTTGATGTAGGCTTCTATCTCACAAGCTTGGAGTAGGTGATGAGCTCTCCATTAAAGCTTGGGAGGAGATAGAGTATTCTTCCTTCACACATGGTCAAGTGTGAGTGTGTGTGTGTCAATGCCAAGCAAAAATCAGCCCCCCCTCTCTCTTGGGCGAGCCCTAGTTGCTAATTAGGTCTGGCTTTTGCCTCATTGGACCTCCCCAGGTCAAGCCAATAGGAATTAAGCAGCATAAGTGATAGCCTTCTAACATGTGTCCCCCTTTCCCCTTTTGTGAGAGCTTTAGGTAATTAAATAATTAAACTAAACTCTCATTGGACCCCTTTGCCTCCTGGCCAATAGGAATCAGGCAAGCCATGGGGCTCCTGAATGCTCATTGGACCCCTTGGGAGACTGCCCAATAGTCTTCTAGGAGACTTAATTCTCATTGGTTTCTTTTATTAAATGTTTTTAAATTAATTAAACTAGATTTACTCTAGCTTAATTCTCATTGGTCCACTTCAAGGGTCTTCCAATAGGAATTGGGCACACCTTGTGGGCATC
Source organism: Adiantum capillus-veneris (assembly GCF_014529385.1). Classification (NCBI taxonomy): domain Eukaryota; kingdom Viridiplantae; phylum Streptophyta; class Polypodiopsida; order Polypodiales; family Pteridaceae; genus Adiantum; species Adiantum capillus-veneris. Next base: position 72,061,141 of record NC_140942.1, on the reverse strand, counting down.
TGGCCTAGGGAGCTGACATGTGTCCCTCATTCCCTTTGTGTAAAGGGAGCCTGTGTGTGTGTGTGTGGCTTTCTCTCTCATCCCCTAGCTTTGGGGCTCTCCCCCTCCCATGTAGGGATGTGCAAAGACTTTTTAGGGCACACACTAAGCATCCAATTTTCCCTAGGGTTGACCTTTGGACACAACCTTTGAATTTTGGAACCTTAGCATTTTGGAAGTCTTAATGGGCTGAACCTTAGGGTCTTTTTGGCCCATTGTTTCACATGGCTCTTTTGCAGATGGCCCCCCCTTTGGATCCCTATTTTCCCTCCTTTGGATCCCTACTGTGGCCGGTCTTCTAGCTTAACCAATATTCTAGCTTTTTCTCCCTTGGCACTTCCCCACATTAAATGATCAGTTTAATATGAGAAAATCATTTAGGAGAATTAGATATTGATTATTATGACACTCTCTCTCTCTCTCTCTCTCTCTCTTCTCTCTCTCTCTCTCTCTCTCTCTCTCTCTCTCTCTCTCTCTCTCTCTCTCTCTCTCTCTCTCTCTCTCTCTCTCTCTCGTTCTGTTCAGCCGCCATGTCTCTCTCTCCTGCGGTGACGAGCTTTCTCTCTCTCTGTCACATTCATAAGCCTCTCTCTATAACCGTGCCTACCCCCCCCCCCCCCCCAAACTCTCGGAGTCGCAGTCACGACCCATCATCTTTGGATGGCCATGCAAGGGCGCTCACATTGCTACCCAAGATTGATGGTAGGAGCTGTAGCAACCACCACAAACACACACACCCACCGGCTCTCACACACTCTGTCAACCTCTCCCTCATGCAATATTCAGCGCTCCTCCTTGCCCTTGCTCTGTGGCACTGGCAACCCATACCCCTCAACAGTTTCTCTGGCATCATGTTTTGTCAATGGCAACCTTCAACTCCCTGCAACGCTGACTGCGGCACCCCATGCTCACTGCTCTAGTGAGCAAAGCGCCCTCCTGTACGGGACCTCTTGACCCTCGACACAGCTAGCTTATGATCCTTTAAATCCAACCTGGCCTTGCCTTCTAGAGCTCTTCTTCTCCCTGATTCGTAGCAGGCCTCGAGGCCCTACTTTCAACACCCTGAGGACCCTCCTTCTCCGCAACTGGTCACACTTGGTGTGCATCTCTCTCTCAGTGGAATTACTGTGCTCTCACTCAGCTAGCAAGCAGGAGCAAGTCTCTCAATCTATTTCGCTTTCTGACGACGGCTTACAGTAGCAGGCATTGACTAAGCTCTGCAGTAGCGGATGCAATACATCTTCCCACGACGTCAACCATCCTCAGCTTTTATTTTACCTTGTTTCATTTTGTACATAGACACTGTCTTCGATCCATAAGATTTTATGAGTTTGATCCCACACCCCTTGTAAAGACGATTCATAAAAACATTTCATTTCATTTCGCTCTCCACTACAATTTCTTATAACGACTGACATACCAATAAGCATACAATAGCCTTTCGGACATCACCGTGCTGCCAAGCATACTTGGACATCGACAAGCTTCTCAACGACCAACTTCTTGTGATAACGTCTCCTGTTGCCGACCATCTCGGGCATTGGGATGATCATGATGATGATGACTTCAGTCTGCCGATATTAATTTTAGTCTTTTAATTCAATTTTTTCACTACACTTCATTTTATTTTGTACTCGACATTGTCTTAGATCCACGAGGATTGTACGAGTTTGACCCCATGGCCTTTAAAGACGAATAATATAATTTTTCACTTCATTTCTCTTTCTCTCTTGCCCCCCATACCACTACTACAGAAATGGACATTGAAGAAGCTCTTCAGTGGGACTGATGTACTACTTTCTGCGACAACGCCCATTATCGAGCATTCTCAGGCATTGACATGATCATGATCCTTTTAGTCTGATGTTTTTTTTTTCACTTTACTTGATTTTAACTTTGTACCCATCTCTTGGATTACATCCAACCGGATTCTGTCCGTTTGATCTCATTATTCTAAATGTATAGTCTCTACTGTCACACACTCAAAATGTCTCTCCTCGTGTTACCCCACTCTAGCATAAACAACCTGAGGACTCTCATAACTCTTATCAGTGGTCTCAATCACTGAATAGACAATGCAAGTGCCTTCACATCTCATAGTATACTGGACGATGACATATGTGATATAACTTTATCTTCGTCTTTATACCCTAGCCTCTACTCATATAACCCCCCCCCCCCCCCCCCCCCCTCAGAATTACATTGACGATATGCCCCATCCACGATTACAATGTGACTAGATGATAATGTATGCACAAATTTGACTAGAAGCATACTGAGGGATATTGACGAATAGTACAAATTTGCGGTGGGTAACAACACTAATTAAGGCAGAAAGTATTTGGAACACAACTATGAAATGATATGCTGGAGACGACCACAATCAAGCTTCATAAAGTGATCATAAAACCCAGATTTACATAACTCTAATATCAAAAATGGATTCCATCACACTATTTGCATAAATTTTATTTTACTTATAATCTGTGGATTTTTATGACATTATTTGCATGACCTTATTTTCGGTACGTAGCACAATATTTTAAACACCTTTGCGATTCCTAGCAATGCTATTAGCATTTTATATTCAGTTGGTTAATGCTAGCACACGTTAGTACAAAATGTTCTATGCTCATACTCCTACTGCCAGCTTGCTCAGTGACCACTTTTTGCAATTTCATCTAATTACGACCCGACTCTATTGCATGCTCTTTCTCAGATTCCTTGTATCGATCAACATTGTCAAATATCCTGCATTCTTAATTAGGAAATTAAAATTTGTTAGACTTCTCAAACTGTGAAGATTTTCTGGGTTTTCTCCTTTCGAATAGCTCATTGTTACATTTTACTAGTTGTTGTACATTAGCGCTGCTCCGCACCATTATGTTTAGTTCGTTAACAACAATTTTAAATAAATAAACGTATCTGTCTTGCTTGACCATAATCAAATGACTTTTATCATGATCTTCACTTGTTCCATTTCTCTAACTCATTTAAGGATTCACAAAAACCTATGCAGGCCATAATGCGAGGACGTCAGATAAGTAATCTCTTTGCTTTATTTTGCAAACACATCTAGTGCAGATTCGTCGATTTAGGCAGCACAACAACAAACTACAGATTCATGCTTTTTAAACAATATCCAATGCAGATTCGCAGATTTAGGCAGCACATCTTATTGGTGTAGATTCGCCGATTTAGGCAACACCAATCACAAAATCATGCTGCAGTGGCTGGCCACCACTGTGACTGGTATGATTAATTTGTTACCCGGGTACATAATGAAAGTGATTTGGATTTGGACTTATATTGTGGAATTGGAATTGGATTGGGATTTGGTATTTGGTGATTATTATGGCAGTGTTTATGTGATGAGACTTGACATTATGAGATTAATGATGAGTGTGACCAATGATATCCCGATTCATCAGGGTATGACATATACTGCTTATTCTAGTGGTATGGGACACTAGAATAGATAGTATGTGGATGACAACAGGCATAAGTAATGTTGTTTCGTTTCATAAATTTTTCATGAGTTTTTTTTTCTTTTACATAGAATACTAATCATTGTTTTTGACAAGTATTGTTTGCAGATTTTTATCTTTGCAACTGAGGACAGTTGCTTTCCAACGGAGAGGTATGTTATGGAATTGATATTTTACTTTTATTGTAGCTGACAGGTAGAAAAGGTTCAACTGAGCTAGGCTATTGCAAAAGGAAATTACATTTTATGTATATTTATTTAAGTGCTCTTTTATGAGTTTTGGCCATTTATGACCGGCCGACCAGTTTGTAACCAATTTGACCATTCAAGAATCTATAAATTAAATATGTGCAAGAGGGAAATGGTCACTCTTGCACGGGGGGAGATTCCACCCAGTGTCTGTGTTCTTCTTCTCACCTCTCCTCTCTTCTTTCTCGCCGTGCCGGCGTAGCACTCCGCTCTAGGAGGTGCGCCTGCACATGCTCTCTCTCTCTCTCTCTCTCTCTCTCTCTCTCTCTCTCTCTCTCTCTCTCTCTCTCTCTCTCTCTCTCTCTCTCTCTCTCTCTCTCTCTCTCTCTCTCTCTCTCTGTTCGAGTATGGTTTGATTACATGCTCACAGGCTTTGTCACGTATGCATATTTGCAGTGTTTTGTTGTTTCTATCATGCTATTTCGAGGTATTTTGCAGGGACGCTACGTCTTCCGCTTGTAGCATGATCACCCTGACTCTACATTAATCAAAACATGAATAAACAAATTAATAACTCAAAACAATTGATACAATATGATTTGTCCACACTTACCTCCTATAGAGATCCGACTGCAGATTCGAATTGCTTGTGACATATGTGACGGTTCTCGAACAACCATCACCAACTATTGAATTTTGTGTGCCGCTCTCGATTTGATCATCTCTCTAGTCGGGCGACTCAAAGTGATATTTTCCTAAGTTAGCAATAACAAAATCAATTTATAAACTAAAACATTTTTTGAACCAATTAGGCTCCAATTTAAAAAAACTTACATATTTGTCCTTCCAAGCTACTTTGTCTCCCGAACCATAGTGGTAGGAGTTTCTATCCTCCTCCTCCTCCTTCTCGTTGACATGTACATACATTTGATCACAATGACTCTACATTAATCAAAACCAAATTAAACAAATTAATAACTCAAAACAATTAATACAATATGATTTGTTCACACGTACACCCTGTAGAGATCCGACTGGAGAGTCAAATTGCTTGTGAGAGATGTGACAGCTCTCGAACAACCATCACCAAGTATCGAGTTTTGTGTGCCGCTCTCGATACTTGACCATCTCTCTAGTCGGGTGACTCAGAGTGGTATTATCCTAAGTTAGCAATCACAAAAGCAATTTATAAACTGAGACATTTTTTGAACCAATTAAGCTCCAATGAAAAAAAACTTACATATTTGTCCTTCCAAGCTACTTTGTCTCCCGAACCATAGTGGTGGGAGTTTGTCTGGCCCGAGCATCGTCCTGTGACTATAGGATGAGCCCGTTGCAGCTTGTTTGCCCTTTTTTTGCATTGCCCACTCTCCCACTCTGTATCTGCCATATTGCCGCAACGATAGCTCCTATTTGGATTTGCAACCTGGTTGGCCGTTGCGCGTCGTACACTTGATTGCTTGTTTTTCAAAAAAAAATTGATATAGCCCTCCAATCATTGTGATGAAAAATGCTCATTGGAGGCATTTGGAAATGGAGCATGCAACACTTCTTTGATGTAGCGAGCATGATCGGGTTGTTGGTCTCTGAATTTTACAAAACAATTCATTATGCATCGAGTGTAAAAGAATATGAAGATGGTGTCAAAATGCCCTGCCGTGTGCTGTACCAAATTCCACTTCGCCGCAATACTTTACTCTGTAGTAGCATCCATGCGTTTCTGCCACAGGTGTGTTAGTGTCCTCCTCCTCTATGTATTGAGCGGCACACTCTGAAATAGGGGATTGTTTCCCCCCTCCACCACAAAAACAGGCAAAGTAACATGATCCCCTGCCGCTCCGTTTCTCACGAAGCTCGTTACCCTAAGACGAACATCAATGCACGCTGCCGAAAGAAGTTTTTCAACTAGCTGTGGACTGTCGACAATGCTCGGGTGAAGGCAAGAGTCAAATGGAATGATGTGGGGCCCTGTGATGGAAGGGGAGTAGGTCAATAAGAAGCGATCGTCGAAGGAGGTGCCATCGATGCGAGGCTCTGGACGTAGGGAGTCTCTCCCAGGCTCCCCCATGGCATAGTGATCTACTGAGAAAAACCGTATGCCGCAAGCTGATGTGGAGTGTAGCGGCTAAAGAATCCCTCCATTGAACGGAGGTACTCGTCCCACATAGAGAGGGTGCGCTAGAGGTCTGGATCTACCACTGGCGGAGGAGCCTGGGTAGATGGGTCAGCACCTCCGTAGGTGTAAGAGGGCCATGCATGCTCAAGAGTTGGGTCCATTGGAGGCGATGTACACCCTTAATGGGGGCTGATATGGGATCAACCAAAGGAAGAATGACTCGGTTACTCCCCAGTAGGTGGTGTCTCATCCGACATAGGCATTAAAGGTAGGTAAGTATTAAGACATGTTGCACACATACATACTATTAGATCTAAGTAGGGGCTAGTAGTGCCAATAGCCTAATGACACCTCTTTAGATATCATCACAATCTCAACCGTGGTAAAATCAAGGGTACGTTGCAATAATTCATACATGAGTGGACCATAGACCGCACCGTCACGATTCAAGGGACTATACCCCAGAGGAAGCATTAAACCATTGGCTGTTTTGTTTTCTTGGCTTGTCACTAGTAGTTTTTCTTCCCTTTTTTTCTTATTTATCTACAAAACAGCTCCAATTGGTTGATCAAGTGCACATATCATCAACAAACACCAAATAAAATGATTCATTTTTAGTGCAGCATGCTCATGCAAATGTGCTCCTCGAGGCTCAAAACAAACTCCAACAGTGGCGTCTTGCAGGGAAAACTAGTCAGCTAGTGTCAAACCCAGAACTTTGGTAAAGGTGGGTGCCTTATCCATTGGGCTATAAATGATGTATGTTAAAACAATTATGAGCAACCAAGAGGCGGACACTATGCAATCACAAAATAAATATAAATTGGTAAACATCCCCTAGCCTTACACTCATGACTTGACTTGGCACTCCTAATGATCCTTGATGACTCCTCGATGACCTCAAGTGGGTCTTTCCCAATGACCTCAAACGCCCAAGTTTATGGGAGTTTACAGAGTATTTGGGTCCAAGTTTACATGTACATGCCAGGGTGATGGGAATGAGTAGTTGTCAACTAAAATAAGTTTCTCACATAAAAGCATATCCCAAATAATTGGACATAATGTTGTATAATGCAATTTTGCTTTCCAAGTGGAAAAGGAGAAAAAAAAACTCCATTTAGGATGTAGGATTTTTGCTAGAACACCAAGATGTTGCAAGCTAGTTCCACCGGACGTGCCACTGAAAGATATCTTTCTAGGCCTAGACCATGAAGCAAACCCAAGACCAAGAAAAACCTAGCAAACAATAATGATGCTCAAACTCCCAAATCCAAGCTGGCATGGACCTAGAAGGGTTGCAAGAGCTCATAAAATCCACTGCCAAGGAATATGCATGTAGTCTCAGTATCAAATCTCATTATAAAAAAAAAAGAGGAAAGAATATATATATGATGTCATATTTCAAAAGTGAGAGAAAGACAAGGAGCCAACAAATGGTGTGAAATTATTGTGTATTTATAAATATTGAAATTGTTTTTACAACAAATGTAACAAAACTTATCTTTGTCTTCAAGAAACTTTTGTCGAGGTAGCTTGGTATTTGCAGAGCTTCAAGAATTTTGCATGACATCCAAAGCCCCAGCACTAAGTTACACCCTATAGGGTAGCGTCACTCTTGGCTTACACCCCCTATAGGACAGTGCACCTACTCTTTTTTTATAGCCTCTTCACCAATGCTCTACATACAAATGGCATCTCATCTCCCTTCTTAAAAATGAATGTCTCTCTTTCATAGCAAGAACCTCTCTCCTCTCTGCTCACTAGCATCAGCCCTAGAACAAGAGCTTCTCTCTCTCTCTCTCTCTCTCTCTCTCTCTCTCTCTCTCTCTCTCTCATTTTCATTGGCAAGCTCCACTCTCGCTACACTGCTCTTCTTGGCACCATCTCAAATGGCCTACACCCCATCGACTTCTCTCATGCTAACTCCAAAGTTGCACACATGGCAACGCTACAGCTCCCCCTTCGGGGTATTTTTTCCCTCTTTAGGAGGTTTTTTCCCTCGTGCATTGTATATATGTCCATCACTCTAAGGCTATCTATCTTTCCATTGCACACTAAGTAATATACTCTAAGTTGTGTGCCTTGAGCTTCCTTCATCTTCTCCAAGCTATGTGCATTTCTCTGCAACCCTAATTCCAACAATTGGTATCAGAGCAGGTTGCGTCCTCTCAAACTTAGTCACCAGCAGCTCCATCACACACCTGCTCACTTTCTTCAATTTTTGTGAGCTTTGGCAAGCGTTTGCAGGTCAGGTCGTTGATTGTGTTGTCCGTGAACCGCACCATTACTCCTCACATTTGTTCAGCAAAATCTGCAAAACAGGCTTAAGATATTCTAGCAAGTCTTTATGCAAGCCGCAATGAGGCTAAAATTGCCTTGCTGCGTAAAGAGTTGGAATCGAATATTATGCATGAGGGAGGTGATATGGACACTTTCCTTGCTGGTGTCAAGGATATCAATGAGCAACTTATTTTTTGCACGGGAAGTCATTTCAGACAGTTCCCTTGTGCAGATTGTTGTTGATGCCTTACCAAATTCTTACCAGAATTTTGCTAGTACTTGGAGACTTATGACCCAAGGAAATCCTGAAGTTATCAAGTTTGATGCATTATGCACATTGTTGTTGCAAGAGCCACTTTCTAGAAAAAACAAGACTAGGCAACGTGCAATTGAACTGGCTTTTATTGTTTCTCAAAGAAAGGGTGGTAACAGCAATGCAGCCACTTCTTATGGTTTTGTTGCGAGTGGCAAAACTCTTGAAAATATTAAGAAAGCCTATGCGGCTATCTATAAACTAAGCGAGCGAATAAAATCTTTTTGCCAAAAAAAAACAAGAGAGGTGAGAGGTGAGAGAGGGGGAGAGCCAAAGTGTGGCAGGGAGAAGGGAAGGGGTAATATTGCAAATGGGATTAACACCAAACGCGTTTCTCAATTAGGTCTTCAAACTCTGTACGTGCCTCCTTGGAATCCCCTCCACCCTTTTGTTGGATACCTATTTAAACCCACCCACACCTCTTCTATGGGTTACACCACTGAAGAGCTAATTGTGAAACGCGTTTGGTGTTAACCCCATTCGCAATATTACCCCTTTCCTTCCTCCCTGCCACACTTTGGCTCTCCCTCTCTCTCACCTCTCACCTCTCTCGTTTTTTTTGGTAAAAAAATTTTATTCGCTCGCTTAGTTTATAGATAGCCGCATAGGCTTTCTTATTATTTTCAAGAATTTCTCACACTCAATGATGTGCAGCGTAGCTTATTCTTTTGCCTCCCACTTCTCCTTGAGCGCTTCCTTCTACGCAGTTTGCTTCAATTTTCCCCATGCGTTTGAACCCTTAATGTTCTTCATTATTTAGAATGTTATTGTTTGTTTTTTCAGGCATAGACGAGAAGGTATTGACTGCCTTGTACCAACATCTCCCGCCTCGCCCTTTCCTCGCGGCTCGTTACTCCCTTTTCCGCGCACACAGCCTCGCAGCCATCCTTTCCTCACGCTCTATCTACGAACTGCTGCCCCTTCAATTTCTGGCTTTTGTTAATCACAGGCTACGTGCTCCGCTTTCCTCGCCCTCATGCGAGTTACAGCCTGCTGAACAGCTGCAAGCACCTATGCTTACACACACGGTCGCCTGTTCAGCTTTTGTTTTTTGCTCGCATAGCACCCCATCGTAGTAGTGCAGCTTCCTAACCTACTCATTTTCTGACCTTGCACAACTTCCTAACCTACCTCCTTTGCCACTATACGTTGGGGCTTCTGGCAGGTGCAGCATCGAGGCTAACGGTGCTGCTTATCCCCCAGCCCTCTACTCTCTAAAGTGCAGCAGGGTGAGTGTTCCAGTCGCTGCTCACCGCCATCCAGAAATGCTACAGGGCGGGTGTTCTAATCTCTGAGCACCACCACCCTCCTGGGAACTTCCTTGACTAGGTCCTCTGCGCACAGCAACGGGATTACATTTCATCAAAGCTGCCTTGCCGGGGTCATCTGAGTACTACAACGTTTCTACAACGCGCCGATGGCGGCAAGTGTTGGCTCGACTGCGACGTCACTGTGTGGTTGTGCTACAAGTGTCCGGACTTTGCCTCTTTCCTGGTAAAGGGCGTCAAAACGCGGCGATACGGCGGCATCCAGTGACTGCTACCGACACGGCACCACTCCGACAACTGCTCCGACTGCAGCATCTGGTGATAACTGCAACAGCATTCGGTGAAAGGGACCACCCCTCTCTAGCAAACAGCAACCGCCCACAAACGGTGACGTGCACCACCACTGGGTCTGCAACTGCTACTCTTTCACGCAGTAGAGTGCAGCGACACTACGGGGGCCAACAGCCCGTAGCTCCTCGACCGTGCAACATCTCCGTGTGACACTGCTACTACATGGATACCATTCCCTCATCCTCGTCAGCGACCAGCCCTTTTCTCGCAACTGCTATGGCCATGGAAATAGAGGGAGCCGCGGGCTCTCCCAACAGCCCGTCCGAGCCTTTGCCCATGAGTAGCTCCGTTCCAATTACCCCCTCCATGGGCCCCTCAACCGTCGGCAACCTTTTAAGCCCTCTTTACCCTCTAGCTACCTACACGATAACCCCTTCGGCAACCCTTGCTTCCACAAACTCTCAGGCTTCCTTGTACCCTCCCAACCCTACCCTCTCCCTCCCCGGATCCACCTCACCTGTGGCCCTCTTCAACCCACCCTCGGAGATGCTACACACATCGGGACTACCCACTTCCTCCTTCCCAACCTCTTATAAGAAAACTCTTTTCGGTCAATTTAGGTAGTGAGTTGCAAAATTCAACATAGTCACGACATCTTTCTAGAAACTAAGGCCCTTCACTTTGATCCCAATTTAGGTAGTGAGTTGCAAGTCTGAGCCCAATTTAGGTAGTGAGTTGCAAAATTCAACATAGTCACGACATCTTTCTAGAAACTTAAGGCCCTTCACTTTGATCTCCCATAGTACATCTTTGAGATTTCTTCATTTTCTTGGTCTTCAACCTCCATATAGTCATAATGGCATGCTCTTTAGCACCTGACTAGTAGCTTTGAAACTTTGTTTTCTTGGCTTATCACTAGCAATTTGTCTTTCTTTTTTTTCTTGTTTATCTACAAAACAGCTCCAATTGGTTGATCGAGTGCACATATCATCGACAAACAGATAAAATGATTCATTTTTAGTGTAGCATGCTCATGCAAACGTGTTCCTCGAGGCTCAAAAAAAACTCCAATAGTGGCATCTTGCGGGGAAAACTAGTCTGCTAGTGTCAAACCCAGTACTTTGGTAAGACTGGTGCCTTATCCATTGGGCTATAAATGATGTATGTTAAAACAATTATGAGCAACCAAGAGGCGGACACTATGCAATCACAAAATAAATATAAATTGGTAAACATCCCCTAGCCTTGCACTCATGACTTGACTTGGCACTCCTAATGATCCTTGATGACTCCTCGATGACCTCAAGTGGGTCTTTCCCGATGACCTAAATCGCCTAGGTTTATGGGAGTTTACAGAGTATTTGGGTCCAAGTTTACATGTACATGCCAGGGTGATGGGAATGAGTAGTTGTCAACTAAAATAAGTTTCTCACATAAAAGCATATCCCAAAAAATTGGGCATAATGTTGTATAATGCAATTTTGCTTTTGAAGTGGAAAAGGGGAAAAGAAACTCCATTTAGGATGTAGGCTTTTCCTTAGAACACCAAGACGTTGCAAGCTAGTTCACCCGGACGTGCCACTGAAAGATATTTTTCTAGGCCTAGACCATGAAGCAAACCCAAGACCAAGAAAATCTTAGCAAACAATAATGATGCTCAAACTCCCAAACCCAAACTGGCATGGACCTAGAGGGGTTGCAAGAGCTCATAAAATCCAGTGCCAAGGAATATGCATGTAGTCTCAGTATCAAATCTCATCAAAAAAAAAAAGAGGAAAGAAGATATATATGATGTCATATTTCAAAAGTGAGAGAAAGACAAGGAGCCCAACAAATGGTGTGAAATTATTGTGTATCTATAAATATTGAAATTGTTTTCACAACAAATGTAAAAAAACTTATCTTTGTCTTCAACAAACTTTTGTCAAGGTAGCTTGGTATTTGCAAAGCTTCAAGAATTTGAATGACATCCAAAGCCCCAACACTGCGTTACACCGTATAGGGCAGTGCATCACTCTTGGCTTACACCCCCTATAGGGCAGTGCACCTACTCTTCTTTTTATAGCCTCTTCACCAATGCTCTACATACAAAGGGAATCTCATCTCCCTTCTTAAAAATGAATGTCTCTCTTTCATAGCAAGAACCTCTCTCCTCTCTGCTCACTAGCATCAGCCCTAGAACAAGAGCTTCTCTCTCTCTCTCTCTCTCTCTCTCTCTCTCTCTCTCTCTCTCTCTCTCTCTCTCTCTCTCTCTCTCTCTCTCTCATATTAATTGGCAAGCCTCACTCTCGCTACGTTGCTCTTCTTGGCACCATCTCAAATGGCCTACACCCCATCGGCTCCTCTCATGCTAACTCCAAAATTTCACACATGGCAACGCTACAGCTCCCCCTCGCTTGTTACCATATACATGTGGTAGAGATATGTGTGAGCACACTAGGACCACCGGGGCATTTTTTCCCTCTTTAGGAGGTTTTTTCCCCTGTACATTGTATATACGTCCATCACTCTAAGGCTATCTATCTTTCCATTGCACACTAAGTAACATACTCTAAGTTGTGTGTCTTGAGCTTCCTTGGTCTTCTCCAAGATGTGTGTGTTTCTCTGCAACCATAATTCCAAAAATTGGTATCATCGCGACGAGGAATCCTCCACGGTAGGAGCATAGAGCGGTGAGTGACACACCATTGCCCTCTTTTGAGCTTACTAGTTAAGCTAGTTGTGTGCTTGGAGCCGTCTGTGGCTCGCACACACTGTTAGGCAAGTCCCTTGCTTCGACAGTGCGGCAAGGAGCGCACATTTTTGGCGCCGCTGCCGGGGAATCGCCTTGCACTAAGCCCAAGAGGCACTTTGTGCTTCTTCTATGAGTGGTTTGTAGTAGGAAAGAAGAGGAAGAGGAAGAGGAATGAGTTATTTTTCTGCAAGTTGTTAATTTCTGTATTGTCTGCAAGTTCTGTGATTTCTGCATAATCTTGTGTTTTTCGTTTGCACACAGTCTTTGCACAATTAGTAGTCGTTAGCTTGTTCGCAGTGAATGAGTAAGTAGGTAGACAGTTAGCAATTTCTGTTTGCACACAGTCTGTACACAGTTTTCTGTTAAGGTTTACCTGCACAAAGTCTTTGCACAGTAAGGTAGTGAGAGAGGAAGTAGGTGGACAGTTAGCTCACTATCAGTAAGCAGTTAGCAGAGTGGTTAACAGATTAGTTAGTAGATTAGTTAGTGGTTAGCAGCACTGTTAGTAAGCAGATAAGGTAGTGAGCTGTGAGCTGTTGACAGAGAGGTTAGGTAGGTGTTGACAGTGTGTGTGGCCAAGAAAGGGTCACCTAAACCGCGCGTGGTCGTCGCCTTAAAAAATAATAATAAAAATATAAAAAATCCGAAAATATTTAAGCGTGAGTGACTGGGGGGCTACACTAAAATTTTGATCGGGATCGGGATCATTTCCCGAGCCCGAGCCCAGGCCCCAGTCCTCAGTTTTATGATATATACTAGACTCACTCTTATATATATACCCTACCCCCTCAAGAGGGAGTGAGAGCATGTGGGGCAAGTCCTCCACTCTCCTCCCTTCTCTTCCCACTTGCACCCTTAGACTTTCTAATTTGGGTCTAGTTCCCTACTAGAAATTGACGGTTTTAGGGATTCCGAGGGCATAAAGTGACCAAACGGAGGGCTGTAAAGCACGACACGTCCCTCTGACCGAGACGCTCGTTTTAAGCTATCATAAGTTCTATTCTATAGCTGGTTCAGAAAAAAAAAGGGACCAACAAATCAACAAAAAAAAAAAAGACTTGGGTTGCAAAACACCCAAAAATACTAGGTGAGCAGCCTTCACGGGCACTCACTGACACTTCTAGGGGATCCAAGTCATATGCACCTACGCTCTGGACAAGTGTTAGAGCACGAGCATATTGATAGTGCCTCCATTTACGCGGGCACCCATTATTCCTCCACCCTAGGTTCTGGACCTTCGGCCGGGACTCAAGGTAGCGCGACCCAAGATCCTCATATTGCGTCTAGTGATTCTTCCTTTGACTACGAAGTCATGGAGGGGTATCCTACACCAAACCCTGATTGTTCAAGTTAAGACATGCATGCCATGGGCCCACGGCCCGGGTCCAGTGTGTTTAGCCGCCTAAAAGAGACCCTTAGTAGAGCTACTCGCTCCGAACATGCGGTTAATGAAATAAATGAAGGGAGTGGGGAAGTAAATTCGTCATTCATGCCTAAAATAGACCCTATGCTTCTTGAGAGTGAACGCTATATGCAAGCAACAAGGGAGAGGGAAATTGAGAACCTACGAAGGCTAGAACAAAGTCGAGCCCTGAAAGCAAAGGCTCCTATGACAACAATCATGCCAGTCGAGCAACCAAGTGCTCCCAAGGTAGCAGTCATGGAGGGGCAAGCGATGGGGAGCAATAATGCTTCCACTTCGAGGGAAACCTCCAGCACGCCAGGCCTAGATGGGATATTCCTAAACGAAAATTGGGAGTATGACCTACAAGAAGAAGCTTTAACTGATCGGTACACAGGACACACCTCTCATGTGGTTGGTTAGATGTTCTACAATCCACATCGGGTACTACTAGCATAGATGAGCAACAACAGAAAGTCCGTGATGTCCTCCAGAGGATTGTCGAGTTAGAAAGACAGAACACAAGGATCAACATGCCTTCAACAGGCCTAATGAGATTCTTGGATACGGGAAAGGCCAACCAACCAACCCTATCACAAATGGAGACTCCCTTAGTGAGCCCCATTGATCCTCCATATGTTGTTTTGCCAGGAGCCTCAGTACAATCTGAGTCCACAAGTGGCAGCTTTACCTTCCCAGATCTAGCTCATCTTTCTCTTAATGACACTACGGCTACCATGCATATCCCAGTGGTGAGCATGACAAGAAGTACACCATGGAGTTCATTTGTTAATAATGCGTCGATGCCTAGTAGCGCAGTGCCCCCAACTATACCTACATGTATGTATCAATCATGTGCACCTGTCGTACCTCAGCCTCATGTAGCTCCTACACCTCCGATTATTCCAAGAGCTTACAATCCACAATGGCATTATCCAAGCTCTTATACAAGTGGAGCCATGCCATTTAATAATAGCATGCCATATCAGGCACCCCCTATGCCTAGGGCCACGCCTCTAAACTTTGGACCACCGTCTAGTACACTACCATACGAAATATGGGACCCAAGAGCCGTGCGTATGCCAAGGCCAAGGTCAACTCCCATCTCATATGTGGTTCCAGGAGCACATACACCCATTATACCTGCTCAAATAGGAGATTTGGCAGCATTTGCTCAAACGATCGGTCGCTCTATTGCGGAAAACATGCGTAGTGCACCTGATAGAGAGCCTAGGAGCAAGGCAGTTCAAGTAGCTAAGCTCACACAGAAATTCAGTGGAGACGGAGATGCTAGAAAGCATATGGGAGTCTTTGAACATGTGTGCGATTCCTTGGAAGAGCACAATGAGCTACATAAGTGTAAGGCTTTGAGTTTGACCCTAAGCGGAAAGGCTAGAGATTGGTATAGAACCTTAAGAGTAGAAGAGAAAACGATCTACTCTACTCTTAGGAGATTGTTCTTGAAAGAGCACATATTAGAGGGAGTACTTTGGGGTGTAGCCTCTCAGCTCCAGAAAGCCCAACGAGAAGAAGGTGAATCCATGAGAGACTTCATTAGTCGCCTAAAGAATTTGAATTCTCGATGCAATCCAAACAAGCGATTCAAAAACAACCAATTGCTCGATAGATTCATTAGGGGACTACGACATGAAAGTATCTATAATGGCCTAGTCATTAGAGGTATCACTACTTGGGAAGCATTCACCATGAATGCAATCCAATTGGAGGATAATTTAATGATTGCAGGAGAAAGAGTGTCTGCCGAGCCGAAGTCTAGTAGCTCGCAAGCGTCAGGGCATGAGCCAATGAAGATAAAGCCAATCGTGAAAGAGCAAACGATATCTGAGATGACTGTGGCAGATCTCACCAAGGCCA
Source organism: Adiantum capillus-veneris (assembly GCF_014529385.1). Taxonomy (NCBI): domain Eukaryota; kingdom Viridiplantae; phylum Streptophyta; class Polypodiopsida; order Polypodiales; family Pteridaceae; genus Adiantum; species Adiantum capillus-veneris. Next base: position 72,045,147 of record NC_140942.1, on the reverse strand, counting down.
TCCAAGAAATCCTTAGGGGTAATCGTGCTCCACAAAACACTCATATGTATCCAAGAAGGGAGCAACAATGGTGCTCAATTTGCTTGGGCCCACATACTACGAGTGAATTCCCTACTTTCAGAGTAAAGTTTAACGGGACTTGTAACGCGTGTGGTAGGTATGGCCATCAAGCAAAGGATTGCCTAATGCTTAAACGCATCATGGAAAATAGACCGCCTATAGCTTGGGCAGACTCACCTCGAGTTCCTGCATTGATGCCTACCCCACCCATGGAGCAACAGTTGCCATTACAGCACATGGTCCCTAGAACCCAAAATGTGGTCCAAACCACACCGTTGCCACCTCCAGTGCTAGGACCGCAACCCCCTCATCCAAGAGTTACACCTATGAACCAAATAGGTTGCGAGTCATCTAGTACTTATGTAGATTGCGAAGAGGACATAGACTCTAGTATCACCTATGGATTCGACATGCTTGAGGAGTGTCCCATGTACTATATGGAAGACCATTGGGGACAAATCAAACCGGTATATCAAGCTACTGCGCTAGCAGCAAGAGGCCAAAACATTAATAGTTTTGCCAGGAGACCACCTCTTCAGTGCTATGAATGTGGTGGACCACATTGAGTAGCTGAGTACCCCATTAGAATGCAAAAGAATGCTGCACTAATGCAAACAAGTCAAGGGAGTGCATTGGCAATGCCAATACTCACTTGTAATCGTTGTGGCATAGATCATTTGATCGCACATTGTCCTAACAATCCAAACACACCGAAAATCACACCATTGAACTTAATAGAGATTGTTGATGGGACACCACCAGCTATAAACATAGCACCAGTGAATGCACTCACACAATCGATGCTCCAAAAACAAAATTATATTCTTGAGGAAAGAGACACGGCATCAATTGCCCAATCTCAGAAAAAGAAGAAAACACGAAGAAAGAGATTGCACAAAGCAACGAAGTCAGACCCCAGTTCAAAGACCAACATAGGGACTGGTGATGACCCCGTATATATGAACGACGCTGAAGAAGATTCTGATTCAGGTGAAACCATGGAGACCAAAACGACCATTAACATTGAAACCAACAAGGAAGATCTTCATGAGCCACAATGGCCAAGATCCAAAAAGAAGATAGGAACTTACCCAAACCCTACAGAGGAGATTGAGCGGGTCAAGCAATTAAGGAGTTTGGTAGAAGATACCCAAAGGGATCTAGAACCAGCACCTAGGAAGATCCAGATTACAGACACCGTGTTCCCTACGCAACAACAACCTCACCAAGTCCATAGACCCTTGGACATACTTAGTGTCATCCAAGAAGAAAGTGACTTAAAGTCATGGGAAAGTGGGCGTACTCACTTCTTGATGGAAAGAATGTTTACAGAGGGACTACCTGATCCTATCGAAGAAATGGAGATCCCCTCTTCCCCACGTCAAGGGACTCAAGGCCAAAAGGTGCCTTTAAACATTGCCAAATTGATGGATTTCATGTCTTCAGAAGTTAGAACCACCATCATGTCCAAACTATATAAAGACCCTGAGCTAGTCTCAGCTCTTCGAGCCTTCCTCAATGGAGAACTAAATTTTAGGCTACCACAATTTGCACAGATGGATGGAGATGGGGAGATGCCAATAGAGGAGGAACACATAGATCCACAACTTAACCTAGATGAGAACCTTGTTATAGAAATACCTGTTAACAAGTTGGGACAATACTTTGAGGGTGATGAATCCAATGCGACCATACCAATCACTACTAAGGTATTAACTGTGAAGGGAATCCTTGATGGTGGTGCTGGGGTTAGCATTGTGACTAAAAATTGTTGGGAAACTATGGGAAGACCTCACCTTGCGACCACAACCATAGTAGTGAAGACGGCCAATGGGTCTATTGTTAAACCTATTGGGATGCTAGAAGATCTCAAGATCAAGGTGTTTGGACATAAAATAAGGGTTACTTTCATTGTTTTGGATTTATCCAAGCACACTATGGCATCTGAGATGATCTTAGGACGTCCTTTCATGAGGGAAGCAAAAATGGTGCATGACTGGTCTAAAAACCATGTCTACTTGCAGTTCCAAGATTATGTCATTCGAGTGGATCTTGTGACGGGTCGAGCACATCCTCTAGGAAGCAGGTTTATAATTGATCATAGATCTGACACCACAGCTCACTCGGCCCCATTGCAGTATTGTTACACGTGTAAAGCGGACACTCATGTTGGGGAAGATTCTCCTTATATGGATGTACTACCTGGGATGACTGAGTCGGACAATGTGGATTGGGTCCACCTAGCAGCAACCATAGACACTTGGGGAAATAGGGGGACGACCTGGGTAACACCTGAGGGGGATGAAATGCCTGTACCTTTAAATATGCTACAAGCAATGCATATAGCTTCTGGCAAGACTCATCCTAATATAACGAAGAAAACATACAAGTGGGTTCCTAAAGCTTCTTTAGCGACCATGGCGGATGCTAAAACTCAAAAGCCTTGTAGGAAACGTACCACTCGCTCCAAGAAATGTAAAGAAACGTGGCGTTGGATCCCTAAACGATTATTAGAAGCCCAAGGCTACTATCGAGGAAATGATCAAATTTGGGTGTCAAAACGTAGATTGTATTCTTACCTGTCACCTGACCCATGTGAGACCAATCCTGTAGCTCCAAAACGAATCAACGATCGTGGAAAGAAAAAAGTCACAGAATGCTACACACCCGCTCCAGATCTAGTTTGGGTACCAAAGAAAGAACGATTTGTTCCACCTAGCTCAGGAAGGGGGGAGTCTCATGAAGCTTCTAGCTCCTCATGTAATGCATCCATAGAGATAAAAGCTTCTCGACAGCCTTCACCTACAATAGTGGACCTCCATAAAGCTACAAAGAAATCCACACTTCCCAGTGTTCAAGAATCACCTGATAAACCACTTCAAGTTCGATCCTGGGAGAGTACCTTACCACCCTTGCAACTCGATGAGGCACCTAAGGTAATAGAAAACTACTAGAAAAAATCCTCACCTATTATCGACTGGAACAATTGGTTTCAAAGGGTGACGACCACATTTCAAACGATATGATCTACCCAAGGAAGGGGGGAGTGTTTGCTGACATCCATCATTCACTTGCTCCCCTCTCAACCTTTTTTCCCTGACCTCTCAATCACCAATCTTAGGGAATGTATATATAAAGACTTATACTCACAAAAAACAAAAATAATAAAGAGCAAGAGCAATTAGGAAACGAATATGCACAATAAAAGTCAAAACATTGACCTAGACCTACACATTCACATTCGATACACTGAAACAGAAACCTATGTCATCAAACACCTTTGATCCTCGTCACTCGAGTGATGGAGGGTAGGTAGGATTAATACGATAGGAGTGTTTCTGTTTTAGAGTTGAGTGATTACCAAAGTTCTTTTTTCCCACTGATGTGCCTCCTAGAGGTATTCTTGTGTTTCATAGTGTGTACAGGAACATGTTGTTGTGGTTAGGATTTGGACCTTCATGGAATCTTTATCTCCACTCACTCTTCAAATCAAGCACGACCATCGACACAAACAGGTGTTTCTTGTCCATTAGAATTGCCCCTTATCTTTTTTGCATCTATGATTTTTTGCTTTGATTGTGATTGGTAGGATAATATCCAGCACATTTGCCTAGTAACAAATATTTAATTCAATGTAATTTTTTGTCATAATCACTTGTCTAGGTTTAAAAATCAAGCAGTCCGACTAAGCTAGTTTGACCAAGCTAGGTGTTAGAGATCTTCTCTTAATACCATGGGGAATGCCTTCCTAATAATCAATGGTTACTTAGGTTCTTAATCCGATTTAGGCAGCATTGTGTGAAATGTACTAGGGCTTTCTAGTGGGCTTGACCCTATTGACCTTTAGCTTAAATATTATAAACGGAGTTTACTAATGTGATGAGCATGGGGAGGGTAACAGTGTTATATGACCCCCCAAAGTTACAAAATTAAAATGTTGAAAATGAACAAACAAAAAATCAAAGTGCCACAATGTAAAATCTTAAGCTGGAAGAGAAATCTCAGCTTGATTGGGTACTTCACTCACATGTATTGTCTATGGTACTAGAGCCCTAGAGGTTCCCAGTGTGGGCGCTTTTCCTTGAAAAGCAAAAAACCCAAGGCATACAAAATAAGCACATACATCAAAATTAAATCACTGTGAAATGACTTTGGGGGGTCAAAGCAAAGGTAATCAGTCAGGCGATGATTTCATGAGAAATTCCTTTTATCGTAGCTTAACTACAAGGTCCTCTAGGTATAGCCTCTAGTCAGCCCTCGAACATGAAATACTTGGCTCTCGCGATTAAACAACTTAATTAACCAGAGAAAATTAAGAAGCTTACCCATGGTATTAATAGTCGATCTCTAGTGCCTTTCGACCGTTAAATTAGCGACCCTAGACTTGTTTAATTTTTTACCTTTACATCTGTTTATGCATTTGATTATATTGCAATTTAATGTTTATTTGCTGACAAATTGTTTAAATTTCTGTTACCAATCGATTTGTCTGCCTAAAACTGCATATGCTTTTTAATCGCTTATGAGAATGCAATTACTGTACCAATGTTGTTTGATTTTGCAGTGATTGAAGAAGTCTAAGGACATTCATCTCAAATGCTCTTCCACCTCGAAGAACGAGCTTCAACTCAATAGCTTCCGAGGACGGAATCTACATCAGGAAGGGGGGCATGTTAACCCTCACGGCTCACGGACACCCCATCACCTACGACGGACGTGTATTATGTATTTGGTAGAGTCAGGTACCGGGCTTGTCGGTCCAATAGGAAAAGGGTAAGAGTGATCTCCGATGAGAGGCGCACTCTAACTGGGACATTCAAGGGATTAGTTGGCTAAGCATGGGCGCCCAAGTGTGAATGGGGCAAGCCCATATAAAAGTCATTCTAAACCTAAAATGTAGTATTCTCTCATTTGTGCAATGCAAGAAGAGTGATCTTGCTCCATCTCCTTGTGTACTAGTGTGTGTGTGTGTGTGTGTGTGTGTGTGTGTGTGTGTGTGTGTACTTGAGAGTGTGTGTGTGTGTGTGTGTGTGATCGAGCATTGCGGCGGCACGACGGCGGTGAAGCGGTTGAGCGCGAAGTAGCGGCGTCTCCTTCTTCTTCGCGGCGAGGAATCCTCCACGGCAGGAGCATAGAGCGGTGAGTGACACACCATTGCCCTCTTTTGAGCTTACTAGTTAAGCTAGTTGTGTTCTTGGAGCCGTCTGTGGCTCGCACACAGTGTTAGGCAAGTCCCTTGCTTCGACAGTGCGGCAAGGAGCGCACACTCACGCACCTATTCTGGGGATGTCTCAAAATCAAAAACTTCACGGGCACTGCCTGCAGGTGGATGTACACACATTGCTCTAGACTCATTGACAATCAGGAACTATTAATTGAATTTGCATAGTAAGAGCTACAGTATTTAGGGCAATATGGTAGTCCAAAAATGCGTTACTTTTTCAAAAGAAGTGTGAGCCTCTTGACACAAATTCTATTTTGGAGTCATGTTGGTGGAATATCCTATGTAGAAGGAATAAAAACTGCAAGCTTTTAACAAGTAAGAGAAGTTATGGAAGTGCATCCCATGTGATGTATTTTTTATAGAGTTCCATGTGCAAAGGATATGCCGAGGCTATTTGTATTTAGGCTAAGTCTTGGAAGATTAGGATAAATCTCTTTTAAAATTTGTAAAACAATGATACAGAAAGTTGAAGCTCAAGTGTTGAAAAATTCTTTTTTTGTTGAGAACTCAAAAATTGATTTTCCATGAACACTGCTAATTGTTCCCATATATGTGGTAGTGATGTGTGTGAACACACTTAGGACTCTCACACACTTTTTTCCTCACTAGGAGTTTTTTCCCCCATGCATTTTAAATACGTCCATCACTCTAGGGTTAAATTATCTTTCTATTTTCACACTAAGCAATATACTCTCTATTATGTGTCTTGAGATTCTTCATCTTCTCCATGTTCTGTGTGCATCCTTATTACAAACCTAATTTCAACAATTGGTATCAGAGCAGGTTGCATCGTCTCAAGCATAGTCGTCAGCATCCCTGCTCACTTTCTCTAAATCAGTTGAACTTTGTTGAGCATCAGTAGGTCAATTAATACTTTGGTCTCTTCTTTGCCACCACTTGAAACACCTTCTAATCATGTTTTTGAAGACTGTATTTTGGAGTAAGATGTAATGTTCAAAGTTTCCAAAAAATGGTTCATGAAGGGCTACATGCAGGTTGCAACTTGTGCATACTGATATTTGTGCTTCTATTCAAACTCTATCCTTGGGTAATTACCAATACTTTTTGTGACTTTCATTGATGATTAGTCCTAGCATGCATGGGTGTATCTGCTTAAAGCTAAGTCCTCCAAAGTTTTCATATGTTTTAAACATTTTTTTATTATGGATGAGAATGTCTTTAAATGTACTATGGGTACCCTCTTCCCAGATCGAGGGGGAGAGTATATGTCTCACGACTTTCATGCATTTTTGACTAGTCATGGAATAAAACACTAATGCACATTTCCGTATACACCCCAACAAAATCGTGTTGCTGAAAGAAATAACATGTCGCTTACAGAGATAGCATGATGTATGGTTAAGAGTCAAGCTTTACCACATTCATTTTGGCTTGCCTCTATCATGTGTACTACTTATGTACTTAATAGGTGTCCTACCAATGTTGTGCAATCTATGAGTCCTTATGAAGCATGACATGATACGAAGCCGTCTAATGATCACATGCACGTTATTGTGTACATTTTGTAACACCCTCTTTTTTGTAAATTTGTACATATGTACATAACTCCATGTGTCAAAAGGGTGTGGGATTTCTTTTAGTGGGATTTCTAGCTTGCTTTAGCAAGCACATGTGCATACAATGCAAGTTGATATACTGTAGCACCAGGTGTTGGGTTGCCTTGAGTGCTCGTAAGTGAGTTTTTGAGGTGCCACTTGTATATAATAAAAATAATGTACAACCAAAAAAAAGTTCAAAAAAGTATCAGAAATTTAGAGGTTTTTGGTCATTGTGCCTTCTTCATGCTTTTTGATGTGGTTTATTGTCCTCGACTACTCTTTCCTATGTGTAGTCGTGTTAGGGCACCTTGCTGTTTATGCCAATTTTGCACATAGAGGTGCATAGATTTATAATTTGTGGTATTCAAGACTTTTGTTTCAAAAAATATAGAGAATTTTTTAGGCTCAAAAGAATCTTTTTTGGAGTTGTGGTTTGGGAGATACATTAAATTTTCCCACAAGGTACAGGATATAGTAGCCCACATACAGTTTGGTGTATCGTAAGTTGTTGAAGCTCACTTTTATTGTGGTGTGTATACACTTTAAAACTATGGTTTTAAAGAATGATTTGGTGAAGAGGGAAACTCTTTTTTTCAAGTGGATTGGTTGACATGTGTTGTAATTCCATGGAAGGGCAGGTGTTTCTTAGTTTCCTTGGTTGTCTTTTGGGTGGGCATATGCTTATAAATTCCCAAGGGATCACTTACCTTTGATTTGTGGTGTTCTGGGAGTTCTTTTGATATGGATTGTGCTATTAAATTTGTGTCTTAAGAACTATTGGGAGACATTTCTTTAGAGGTGCCCTTGCTCTAGTTTTCTCAACATGGTTTTTGGTTGTTTAGCTTATGCTTTGGTGCCACAAACACAATGCAAAAATTGGATGATAAGGTGGTCAAAATCATTTTTATCGAGCATCAATAATTAAGTTTGGATTTGAGGATTGCAAACCTATTTCAGCTCCAATAGAGATAGGTTTGAAATTGAGTCTTCGTGATATAGGAGATCTTGCTAATGCCATTCTTTGTTGGATGCCTTATTTATGTGTTCAATATGAAGAGCACAATAGTAAAAATGCATGGATTAGTACTGTTGAGAATGGGTAAATAATTTAGCTTTATTTGAGGCTTGCAAGTTGTTAAATTCTTAGGAGTTTCAAGCAATGGGAGCAAGGATTAGTAGCAAGGTAATAAGGAGGACGAATTATAGGCGTGACATTAAGGCTACAAGAAGAGTGGCATAACATCCAAGAGAGGTTGGGCTCCCAACACACACACACATACACACACAGAAACTCTTCATGGCATGTTGGAAGACAAATACAAGATATCCTGCCACATGGAAATCAAAAACTCGATCTCCTTAACAGAAAGTATATATTGAAGTCCACATAACCATTGAGCATTTGTAAGAGGGCCACCCCAATGGAGATGGCCACTCAGCATGTAGAGGGTCCTTTGTATGGCGATCGAGAAAAAGCCTTACCTACACTGCACAGCCCACCTTGCTATTTTCTAAAAAGAAAATGGGCGACATGCAAAACCTAACCTACTGCAGGCCTTAAAAAGGCATTTCTCAAATTTTTGCGGTGTTTTGAGCACCCCCATAGAAAACGTAGGATCGTCTTTCAAATTCCTTGCAATTGCGTTTTAGCATTTGAGAAAATGCTATGGGGCTTCCACAATGCTTTAAGAGGGCCCTCCAGACGTGCTGTTAGTGGGCCTATGGGGGAGTCATCTAACAAAAAGCATTTGCAAGAGAATATATATCTACTAACATAATATGGTGAAAGGGGGATCTCTTTACACGTGTCGCAATCTGCGACCTGAAGCTAAAGTTCAAAACTAAAAAAAACCTCTTTTCATGCGATAAAGAGGGAGAGAGGGGGAGAGAGAGAGGCCGCAGAAGGCAACCAGCCGTACTTAGCATTAGTGTGCACCAAAATAAATCTTCAAGCAATGACCGTTGCAAAAGAAATCCTATTTTTTGGGTCAAGTTTGAAACTAGTTTTCAAAATCCAATTTTTTCAAACGTCTGATAACCATTTCAAACGAGTTGAATACAACTATGGTCAACAATAATGCTTAAGTAGTCAAGATCCCAAATATGTCCCTCTAATCTTTTTCTCGTTTGTTTTGATAGGAATATCTGGAGATGCCTTTGTTTCAAGGATGCAAAAGGAAAGTTAAGACTAAATCTAAGTCTTTTAGTTTGAATAGGAAATCATGTAACCCTGCACGTGTGCGTTTGTGGGTAAGATAAAAGGGAGTTATTTCTTAAAATAATGAAGCAATTCATCTCCGAAACTTGCTCAATTTCTAGTTTTAGCGTCTTCTCAGAACCAAGGGTATTTTGGGAATTTTGGGAAATTTGAAGGAGTCGCCTTTGATAAAAGTCGGTTGGGTTGCTAGTGTTGGGGTCGCAGGTTGCAACGCAGACACAGCAAGGGGGAAGCTACTCCAAGGCGTGTGCAAAGCAATGCAGCAAAGCTGTTGACGCAGAGCTCTCTCTCTCTCTCTCTCTCTCTCTCACAGGATGGGATCTGCATGGTGAAGGCACAGGAGTAGAGCAGAGCAATGGGGGTTTTCGTGATGGCCAAAGGAGACCCAGTTCATAGGACAGGAAGAGTCCTACGGAATACTGCAGGAGTGTGAAGGCGCAGGGAGTACAACAGAGGGATGGGGGTTTTCGTCATGGCGACAGGAAAGTTGGTTTCACAGCAGAGGGAGAGTCTCTCTTTGCAGACGCAGAGTGCACAATTGAGAGTCTGGTGTGCGTGGAGAGAGGACGGCGATGCAGCTATGCACCGCAGCGACAGGCGCAAGGACAAATGCATCGTGTGGGAACGAGCACATCAGAGACTTTTGCTTTTGCAAGTGGCATGCGAAACAAATCTTCTGAGTTAATAAATTAATGAAGTGCACGAAGACCGAGTAGGTGAGAGTAGATCCCAATAGGTCGCCACAATCTTGTTTTTGGGGCTGATTAGAAGGAATCTCACGTAGATTCCAGCTTTCTTTTATTTCTTTTATGGAAACTAATATGTGACCCGCACGTTGCTGTGGTAAAAACGAACATGGATTTTAGTATTATGAAATAAACCTATGCTTCAATAAATAAAGTATCAATGTACAATGAATGTTACATTAATGTATATTAAGTTCTTTTAAACATTCAATACTTTTTCAATTTATTCGATCGTATTAACACAACAGAATAAAGAAATTAAGGTGGACCTACAAACCATTGCATAAACTCATGCACACCTTAGGGTCACCATTGATTAAGATTGAATGAATCTCTTCTCTCTCTCTCTATATATATATATATATCTTGAGTTCATAACTTGTTGGTTAGGTCTTTCAACTCTTTTGTAACATGTTTTAAGTTTAGCACTTGTTTCCACACATCTTCTCCGAAGAAGTTAGCTTGGTTGGTTGAGTACTTGACCTATGTGATCCGGGTCATGGGTCAGGTGTGACCAAGCGACCCTATGTACTTATAAGGATGCAATTTTTCATCTCGCACCAGATGAGTGCGATTTGCTTTAAAAAAAAGTTTAGTACTTGTCAGATAATATATAAGGTCTCTTAGGATTGTTCCAATGTCACATGCCTCTCTTTACAAATTTTAAGTTCAATATTTGTCGGATAGACCTTCAAAACGTTTTGGGATGTTTCCTACAATGTTATAATATCTCTTCTTCTTCTTCTTCTTTCCCACCTCTCTCTCTCTCTCTCTCTCTCTCTCTCTCTCTCTCTCACACACACACACACACACACACACACATGCACACGTGTTTGAGAAAAGTGTTTGAGCCCTCATGTCATGACAAATTGGATATGACATGAAAAATTGGATACTCAGCTATTTATATCCTAAGTGACACTGATCACCATAAGGTAAACTTTCATCAAAACAGGCACAACCATATGAAGTCATACCAGAGTTTGTGTTATCTTCGAGACACTCATTTAGAAGCCATATCTAAAGAAAAACTTACTTATCATCATCATCATCTTATTATTGATCATAAATTTCTTCTTCGTTATATATGATTAACTTTGGAGCATCAAGTATTTTGCATGCCTTGTGGGTGAGCACCCACCTCTGATGCTAAAGTCATAACATCCACTCAAAACCACAAAAGCTATCAAATCATATATATAATCCAAATCCATATATTCATAATGATCCCTACACAACAACCAAACTCATGACTGATTGAGAAGAGTGAATGCTACACATGTAGTAAAGTTTCCACCACAAACTGTTACTGGGATATACGGTCAATGTCATCATCATCATCAAAATCTAGCTCACTTGCATGCTTGATTCTTTTACCATCGTTGGATTGTGTCCACCTACGCTTTGCATATTAACTTGGTCCATGCCTTGTAGGCTAGTTAACTTGCAGCTCTGACCAATGCCATCCATTCTATCATCAAAATCACAACCAAATGTATGTTCCTCAACCATAGTTAACATGACTATCAATAAGGAAAACAACATATCATCAGGCTAAAATGTTTTTGGTTGTTTCAAATTGCTTGCACCTCAATTTTGATTGAAAGGGAACATTCAAACCCTTTTTGAAACATTTGAAACTTTTTTGGTTGTTTCAAATTGCTTGCACCTCAATGTTGATGAAAGGAAACCTTCAAACCCTTTTAGCACATTCCCAACTTGGGTAACGGTAGTTTCAAGGTCTCAAACCTATTTCTCAACCTAACGAAGCTCCTCTTATAGCTTTTCTCTCTTGGCGAGCAGTGAGGCAAAAGTTGCCTGAGGGTTGGATGAATCCCAACTAAGTCAGAGTCGATAATGTGAATCACCAAATCCCGCACCATCTACACAGTTCCAACAACCAACATCAGAGCCACGGGTGACGTAGTTGATGACTGATTCACCTCTTATGGCTCCACCAACACCACATCCAAGGCTTGGCCCACTACTAATGTCAAATTTTTTAGTGGCAACTCAATCGTAAGAGCCACAAATGTCTTGTCAGAGAAAGTTACAATATTGGTACCCAAACCAAGAAAATGTCCACCCTTCACCATGGTGTATCCCATTGCACTCATAGGCTGCAACATGTGCTAAGCACCAGCATAGCTAGCGTAGCTAGTAGGGAAAATTTACAAACGGCGAGGTGTGAGACCCATCCTCTCTCTCTCTCTCTCTCTCTCTCTCTCTCTCTCTCTCTCTCTCTCTCTCTCACACACACACACACACACACACACACACACACATAGGTGCCAGTCGCTCTCTCTCTCTCTCTCTCTCTCTCTCTCTCTCTCTCTCTCTCTCTCTCTCTCTCTCTCCCCAATCGTTGAGTCTCGCTGATCTCTCTCTCACACACACACACACACATGCACTCAAGCGGCTATAGGTCTGAACAACATAGCTTAAGTATCCAAATTCCATTTGAAAGGTGCATTTGCACTGCAAGTCTGTGCAAATGCTCCAAGAGCTGACATGTGGAGGCCTTCTCCTTCTTGGAAAATTTTAAGCTCCATTATATATAGTATAGATAGAATAGTATAAATATAAACTGTAGAAAATTTTTAAAAAAATAGGTGTATGCCCTTCAAATTTGTGTAGAAAGAAAAAGGAAGTTTCCTTATGACTTTCTGAAAAAGAAAAAGTACTAGGTCGCCCTTCAAATTTGAGAGTTGTTTGTGATTCATAAACCTTATGAAATGCTTAATTGGAACCAGTGTTCACAAATAATCAGTTTTAGTGTATTTTAACCGGCTATATTTATAGATTTACACACACACACACACACTCTCTCTCTCTCTTTTGTGCATGTGTGCGCGCACACACACACACACACAATTACTTGTTGTAGACACAACACTATGGAATGTAGCTACTACAATATATCAATTCTCCTTGCATTTTCTCCCGCAAGAGCTCCAGGTGATGTGACTCGCGTTCTCTCTCTCTCTCTCTCTCTCTCTCTCTCTCTCTCTCTCTCTCACACACACACACACACACACACACACACACACACACACACACACACATGCACAACAACAAAAAATAATGATCCCTATTCTCTCTCTCTCTCTCTCTCTCTCTCTCTCTCTCTCTCTCACACACACACACACACACACACACACGTCGCAACGGGATGTATAAGGCCTGACTTCGTTTCGTGATGTCGTAGGCTTGGCTTTGTTCTCTCTCTCTCTCTACTCATTGACACATAGGGTTCATAGGCCCGGCTCTCTCTCTCTCTCTCTCTCTCTCTCTCTCTCTCACACACACACACACACACACACACACACGTCACAATGGGATGTATAAGGCCTAACTTCATTCCGTGATGTCGTAGGCTTGGATTTGTTCTCTCTCTCTCTCTCTACTCATTGACACATAGGGTTCATAGGCCCGTTTAATATATATATATATATATATATATATATACTCATTGACACACACAGGGTTCATAGGCCTGGCTTCGTTTTCTCTCTCTCTCTCTCTCTCTCTCTCTCTCTCTCTCACACACACACACACACACACACACAAGATGCGGTGGGTAGCAAAAATATGCATGACGGTTCTCTCTCTTACACAAACACATACCCACACTCAAGGCGAGCCTGGTCTTATTTTGTGTCAACATCGTGTGTGCACTTACCAGGCGCCTTAGAACTACGCTAAGCCATGCCTTGTTTGAAGATGTGCATTCAAAATTATTTTCCCTTGTAAGGCACAAGTTAGTGGGATTAATTGAGGTGCATAAGCTTTTTTTAAATTTTACTTCAAAAGTTGAAATGAAACTTCAATTATGAAAGGATGATTGATGGGGTGCATTCAAGGTTATTTCCCCTTTCAAGGTGGGTGCAGAGGTAACTTTTTTTTTTTTGCCAAACTCACAAATAGTGAATGAATATATTGCAAATAAGAAAAAGTGCAATTACAGTCCATGCACATGCACATATCAGTCCTTGTTTAATTTAAAAGGTTGAAATGAAAGGATGATTGATGGGGTGCATTTAAGGTCATTTTCCCTTGGAAGGTGGGTGGCACCATGCACATGCACATGTTAGTCCTTGTTTAATTTAAAAGGTTGGAATGAAAGGATAATTGATGGGGTGCATATAAGGTCATTTTCCCTTGAAAGGTGGGTGGCAGGTGCAGCCCTTTTCCAGAAAAAACTTCAAAGAAAAGTGGAAAAGTCCAAAGGTCTCCAATGAATGACAAGTGGATGCTCTTTCCTTGCTTCAAACTTTTAGCTCAATTATATAAGTATAGAAGAGGCATTCAAGCATAAACGTTAGGCACATCAGAGGCGGGGGTGACGTGTTGGAAGCAGCGGAGCTGGTGTGCGAGCTAGGCACGGCCGAGAGCCTAGAGGACCCAATGCCTCCAGGACTCTCTCTCTCTCTCTCTCAAAATCTGTCAATCATTCCTCCCCTCCCTGCCATTGCAAGTGTACGCAGGGGCGAGTGATCTGGATTGCGAAAATTGACACAAGTCTTGTGAACCTGCCCTTGGCTCCATCGCGGTTCACTTCTGTTGTGATCTCTCTCTCTCTCTCTCTCTCTCTCTCTCTCTCTCTCTCTCTCTCTCTCTCTCTCTCTCTCCCGATAGGCCGGGCTAGAACATGGCCTTGTGTGTGTGTGTGTGTGTGTGTGTGTGTGTGTGTGTGTGTGTGTGTGTGTGTTTCACAAGTACGGGCAGCGTCTTGATGGTGCTCGATGCAAAGTGGCAACAGGAGTATTGGGGTCGCACGGAATAGGAGGCGAGGTGGAGGTTCTCAGGGGATGTGCACAGCTACGATGACTGAAAGAACGCAGGGCAATGAATGCAGTGCAGGGCAATGAATCCGTCGTGATACACTAGCCGGGGAGATTGAGTGCCATGCAATAGTGAAGTGATTAGTGCGGGTGCGGACCAAAAAGAGAAGAGACGAGGGCTTCACAGAGCGAGCGATGGTGCAGGGGGCTGCAGATCGTGCACAACGATCTGCAGATCGTGGCTATGATAGTGTGAAGACGGTGCAAAGGGCTCAGTCCGTGTGAACTGGGCTGGAGATTAGTTTGCTTTCGAATTCAAAAGATTCAACGGAATCTTGATGAAAAATTAATGATTTCTTGCAATGTAGACCCAGTAGTAAGTAGTCAAGATCCCAAAATAGTAGTAATTCTCCCCATCCAATTTAGTTGCAACTTGACCACTTAAGAGTAAGGCTAGTTACATACATTCGGATCCGCTGTTTTCATGGCATGCTATTTTCTTATCGACCCAAATCAAAACAAGCCAAAATTGTTTTGGATGAACCATTGCATACATAGCAGCATTTTGCAAGGGCGTGATTTTCTATGCATGCCATATCAACGCCAAAACCAAGCAACTTTTGGGCAAGATTTCATGGTGCCCAAATATGGCATAGTCTATGCCAGAGGCTCCCAACCAATCACCAACCAAAGCCATCAATTATTTTAATTGGAAATGTGTAGCATTACCAATTAACAATTGCCCACCATTTTAAAAGTGAAGTTCCATACTTTGCCCAAGTATTGAAATTGAAGCGACAATGTGCAAATGACCTTTGGTCACATTTGGTGCATTTATTAGGGTGGGTCGGTTGAGAAGAGAGCAACAACATGTACATCTTGATCTTTTCGCACCTCCATTTTTTACACAGTGTACGCATATTAAGGTCACAAATTGTGACAAATACTTGCTATTTTTATCTGTTGTAGGTTTTGTGCGAGCTAATAGTGATAAAATCAATGCTATTGTCAATGAGAAGCTAGTGGTTGGACAAGAACACTTCCAAGCTTGAAATTTCATAATGGCCAATTTTTTGAGGAGGTTAAAGGATACTCGAAGTATATTGAAGGTGATTTGGAAGATTCACCAATGTTACCCAAGGAGAAGCCTCCTCCTTGGCAGGTGAAAGCATTCAAAGATTGGAACTAAGGATCAAAGAAGGTCATGTATTAGTTTTCTATTAGTGTGGAGAATACATGCTTGGTGATATACAAAATTCCAATTTCCCCAAGGAAGAATGGAATAATTTTGTCTCGCTAGATGTAACCAACAATAAGGTAAGAAAGCTGCCCCGAAGCTGCAGTCGTCAAAGCATGCTTGCTTGGTTTAGGACCAGCATATGAGCAATTCAAGCTCTCTATTAATACCTAAGAAAACACTATGTGTTTTGTAAATTTTTTTATCGTTGCTGACTGTGGAAGAAAAGAACATTGGTGAAAAGCCATATTAAAGCACTCCATGTAATTTTGAATAATTCTTCTATAGTGACAACAAAGGCAATGGTAGAGGACATGGTGCAAGTTGTTGAGGTGGCCATGGTCATGGAAATTAAGAGTACTATGGACCTTGCATGCACCTTGTAAAAATTCCTATTGTAAGGGTATTAATAGTACTTTTTGTTGGGGTTGAGAGCAGTGCTCAAAAAAAAAAAAACCAAAAACTTGGCAAACCTACAGATGTGAAACAACAGAGGTAAATTGACAAAATTTGAAGGTTTTTGCGCCAAATAACACTAAAATTTTGTAGGTTTTCTCACCTTCAAAAATTAAAATTAGAGGTAATTTTGAAATTTATAGGTGGGATCACAGTAAATCTAGGTTTTTTCGAGCGCGGGTTGAGAGGAAAAATACAATGGTGAGTTCTATATTCATAGCTCTCTTGCTAGCCTTTTGTAGGATTTTTCCTAGCTTCCACAAAGGTTAGTGGCGGCGAGGATGGGCACTCTCGACCTTTTGAAAGTATAGTACAATGAAAAATTGACCCACCATATCTCCCCTTCAATTCTCACGAGTCACTTTATCCCAAATAATGACTCTTCTCAAGATTTTATGCTTTAAATATCTTATGTTAAACAAGGTGACGACTCAGGAGGCACAAAGGCTAGCTAAGTTAACGGGGGCTAAGATTTATGGAGAGTAAGTTTAAATGAGTTTCCATAATATCTTATGTTAAACAAGGTGAAGAGGCACGAAGGATAGCTAACTTAAGGGGGGATGAGATTTATGGAGAGTACGTTTAAATGAGTTTCTATAATACATAAAAATTTTGTTGTGTTTTCATGTGAAATTAGATTATGCAGTATACATACATAATCGTAAATGGTTTATATATTAGAAAAGTCCCCACTTAAATAATAAAGTGAAAGGTACACAATGAAAATTATTAGTTAAAAAGAAAATAATGAATCTTTGTGTGAAGTCCTTTAACAAAATGATTCTTTAAAAATCAAAATATTATAGAAGAACTATAGAATAATATTTTACATCATGGATCAAACTCTTACGAATACACTCATTAATCATTTTTCTCTAAGTCTTTTTCAACATACCAAAAGAAGGTGAGAGTCACATTGGCTTGTTGAACGGTGGGGTTGGGTGGGAGGTGGAGATCTATTGTAATCAATGTTGCACTTGTATTGTTTTAATATAAAATTGTATTGTCCATATACACAACTAGCGGTTTCAAATCAACCTACCGGCTCCCACCACTGCTTTCAACGACGGATTATGGATATGAAAAATGTAGTTTTCTTTCGTCCCTAGTCCCCACACACAAAGGCACATGCATCTACATAGAGATGAAATAGTTAACAAATAGTGAAGTTAAAATTTGTGCAAATGAAAAAAGAAAAGGAAATTTTTTTATGACCTTTAAAACGAAAAAAGTGGAGTCACCCTTAAGCAAACACTTGGATGGCTTGAGGTCTCACCATTTTTCCCAAGCTCCATAAAAAAGTAACTTAGAGATGCCTTGTCAATTACAATGGGCCCACTTAAACAACAAGGCAAAAAGATCACATTGGTATTCATAAATAAACTAATCTAATGAAAAATAAAATAAAAACAACAAAATAAATAGACTCTATTATAAACTAAAAAGTAGATTTAGAAAGCATAGATAATAATAGAATAATTTCTTTTAAGAGGTCCTTAAATTATTCTTTCATAATTGAGATATTGAGATATTTCACATCAAGGAATCAAACTTCTACGAATAACCTCCCTAATGTCTTGTTCTTTAAGGACTTTTTTAGCAAGATGATAATATTTGTTTTTGTAGCAGTTTGGACATTTTCGCTCGATCAGATGCAAAGGTGCACATTCGAGCATCACTCAACCGCAATCAAATCCATGACCTAGGTCATAGAGATTGAATGCTCAACCCGCTGAGCTAGCTCATGTCAACGGCCGTTAATATTTTATTGCATTCATAAGAAAAGGTAGGTTTAAGCATAAGAAATAAGAAAATAATCATCAAATGTCCTTCTAGGAGGTCCTTCAATGAGAAAATTCTTTCACAAATCAAAATATTACAATATTTCACATCATGGGATCAAAATTCAATGAATGCTTTGTTATGTAAGGCTTTTTAAGAAATCCAAATAAATAAAGACAAAGAAAAAAATTCAAGAGATCTTTAAATGAAGGACCAAATTAGAATGATGGAAAGATCCGTTTACATTTTAAAAGGAAGATATAATCTTTACAAAACTTTCATTTTAAACCAAAGAGGACACATGTCCACCATCGGCAACCTCTACATCAATGATGGAAAAATTGCACCATTTCTCCACCACCCCCCTATGGTCTTCTTCAAGCCAGCAATGAATGTAGCTTTGACAATAGCATTCGAAAGGACATGATTTATTTCTCTTCAAGACTTGGTAGGCCAAAACGTGATCCCCGATCATCACATTTATCAAAATTTGAACTTTTTCTATCATTTCTCTCCTAAAGCAATTCATTTGCTCTCTCTCTCTCTCTCACACACACACATACACACATCACACATCACACTTTTTGGCTTTCTAAAAGAAACCCTTAGTGTTTTGTTGGGTTAGGGAGACTTTCATTGTTTTCAGTGCATGATGGAGACTTACCTTTCATTTCATAGCTGACATGTCTTTACTTTTCTTGCATTCTATTGTTTTGGAATGCTAAAGTGAAGCTTCACCTTGCATAATTTTAGTAAATTTTATACACACACACATACACATATGTTTTTTTTTTGCATTCTATTGTTTTAGAATACTAAAGTGAAGCTTCACCTTGCATAATTCTAATAAATTCTATATGCACACACATGTATTAATTAGTTCTTTTTATTTCACCTTTCATTTCACAACTTCACATGGCTTTACATTTCTTGCATTCTATAGCTTGATTCTAGTCAGTGTTAACGTTCGAGAAAGTCTCTTTTATTAAGCAACTGCTGGTCAAGTTTCCTCCTCACAAAGAAGAAGACCTGAAATACTAGCAAAAATTTTGAGATTTGTAGAATTTTTGGACGACTTTCTCACATATTTCATCGATTTTTCTTCCGTTTACCATGGTTTGCAGCTAGCTAGTCTCGATCTTCAATCGGCTCAAGACTAAGCTGAGACAATCCTTTCCCAAACACTAATACCAGTTTAATTCAACCTAACAATTTTATCACTTTCTTATTGTTTTTGAAAGCCTTCATGACTCTTCCACTTGTTCAAAAAAGTATTCTTCTATCTCTACCTTTCTTCCATAACTCATCATCACAAATGTCCATACCTTTACCTAAAAATGACTTTTTTTAAGCTTTTTTTCCAATTTCAATATATTTTCATTAAAATTGACCCCCTAATTATATCCATATCAATTATTCAAATATTGTTTCCTTCTTCCTCAAAATGTGTTCCCTCCCTCCCTCTCTCTCTCTCTCACTCATACACACACACACACACACACACACACATCATATTGTTTCAAAAAATTACTCTTCTCTTCCATAATTACCTTCTAAATCTGATTTTCACATTATCACAAATGTCCATACCTTTACCTAATAGATGACTTTTTTAAATCTTTTTTATTTTAATATGTTTTTCATTAATACTGACCCCTAAGTATATGAATATCAATTAATAAAAATTTGTTTCCTTTTCCCCCAAAATGTGCTCTATGTGCATTTCATATCACTTTTTAAACACCTTCTTATGCCTTTGATCTCTGTAAAGTCCTCTACATTACCTCTCTAAATAGACTTTTAGCATATCATAATATATTCAGTAATCCAACCTCTGCACCACTCCCTTATCTTTCTAATCTCTTCTTTTTCTTGTGAACTTGTCCCATTCTCTCTCTCTCTCTCTCTCTCTCTCTCTCTCTCTCTGGTACACACGCACACAGAGTAAGAAAAAGTATGCAATCTTCAAAATGCAAATAAGGTTGAACGTTTTGGGCTTTCAAAGCTTGTATCAAAAAAATTGATTCAATCTTAGTGCTAAGCTATGATAGAAAGTGAATCTATAGGGTTCACACCCATAATGTACATATTTTTGAGCATCCAATCTTACATAAATCTCATAAATAGATTTTCTTTTCAAACCTTTGTCATGCATAATCTATCAAGAATATAAACTTGTATCTGCCAAAATACCATGTAAATGAATTAAGATGCTCTTTGTGTGTTTCAATCAAGGAATTGGCTATGCTTTATTGAAATGAGAAGAAGTTTCAAAGTAATGTTCAATCTTATAGTTTGTATCTCTCATGTGAAAAATGAAAACTTTTAACAATCAAGTTTGAGATACAAGAATATATGCTACTCATATCTTAGATATATGTTCGAATTAGGGTTGTAGGGATGCACATACAACTTGTTCAAGACACAAAACAAAGAGAGTTTTGCTTAGTGCACAAATAAAAAGATAAGTTAGCCCTGAAGTGATAGGCGTAAATACAATACACATGGGAAAAACCTTCTAGTGAGCGAAAAAGTGTCTTGGCAGTCCTAAGTGTGTTCATACATATCACTACCACATATATGGTACCAAATTCCCCCTGAGAGTAATGCGGTGAACAAGAATTGGCACATAGTAGTGTCTAGGGAAGTGCCTACCCTAAGGACATGATCACCCACAAATGGGAAAGAAGCCCAATATTTTGCATAAATCTTCAACTTCTCACAAGGCAATGCCTTTGTGAATAGATCTACAAGGTTGTTCTATGTCGACACCTAAGCCAAGTTGATCTCTCATGTTGAGAGCCTCTCCTTGACATAGTGATAATGGACCTCAATGTGCTTTGTGCAAGCATGAAAAACTAGGTTCCTCTTGTAACTACCAATGCACTTTGAATATCACTGTAGATGATGTTGGCAATTTCTTGTCCAACGCCCAAATCTACATAAGGTGTTTGAACCATACACACTCAATTTTAGCTGTGAAGTCTACCCTGAACTTAGCCTCACAACTGGAACTAGCCATAGTATGTTTCTTCTTGCTCAACCATGATAGCATAAACAATTGAGCATGAAACAAAAAATGTTTGTAGACACTTGTGTGTCATAGCCCAATCAAAGTCCACATGCAAATATGGTGGCAATGATTTTCCCTTGGGATAAAACACCCTAAGATATAAAGTGCTACTCAAGTAGTGAAAGATCCTTTTAATAGCCTACCAATGCTTAGAGCCTAGTTGACATGTGAGACTGCAAACTTAATATTGAGCATCATATTGTATACATGAATTAGGCATCTAACAATAGTATGATGAATAGTGAAATCCATAAGATCTCTAGAATCATGAAGGCTCAATTTCAAACCTTTTTCCACTTGATTAGCAATAGAATTGCAGTCCTCAAGTTCAAACTTAGAGAATAATGTCTCTAGTTATCTTGCTTGACACCAAGTAATACCTCTGCCACTCTACTTAAAATGTATACTCAAGTTATGATGCAGAAGCCCCAAGCCTTTCACCTTGAAAGTGCCATTTAGTTCCACCTTGAATTCAACAATGGGTGTCTCATTAGGACCAGTAATCAATAAATCATCTGCGTACAAAACGACAATGAGATATTCATCACCCTCACATTTGACATACAAAGTGATTTCAATTGAACCGTTACAAAAGCCTTGTTTAACCAAATGCATGTCAGCTTTATCATACCAAGAACAAGGAGTTTGCTTCAAGCCATATAAAGCTTTTTTGCATTTGCATAATTTTTTTTCTTATTCTTTCTTGACAAAAATATGAGGCCGTGTTACATATACTTCCTCACATATATCACCATTCAAGAAAGCAGAAACAATGTCTGATTGATGTTCATTCCATCCAAAGTGTGTTGCCAATGCACATAGAAAACAAACAATAGTCATACAACAAGTGGGAGCAAACTTGTCTTCAATGTAATCAATGCCTTTCTTCTATGCATAATCTTTTGCAACAAGTCTAGCCTTGTAGCAATCAATTTCACCATCTAGCTTATGTTTTATAACGAGCATGACATGAGTGTCACAAGCAAGAGATGTACATTCCTTGGATTTGTGCAGAACTTCAAGCTCATGAGCGTGCGTGCACACACACACACACACACACACACATATGCACGCACATATTGAGCATCAACCTTGCCTCCTTTTCTCATGGCTTGT
This sequence comes from Adiantum capillus-veneris, assembly GCF_014529385.1. Taxonomy (NCBI): domain Eukaryota; kingdom Viridiplantae; phylum Streptophyta; class Polypodiopsida; order Polypodiales; family Pteridaceae; genus Adiantum; species Adiantum capillus-veneris. The sequence goes on along the minus strand of NC_140942.1, from coordinate 72,022,892 downwards.
GGGTTTCCCTCCTTCTCATTTCAATCGTGCATCAAACTTTTCACATGTTATCAACACTTGGACTAATTAATCGATAGTATGACCTTTTAACTCTTAAGAGGGAGTTCCCACTCCACCATGACCCCTCGCTCCATTATGTGTGTCGTTGTGTGCTTGTGTAATGGAAATGCCTATGAACTTTGAGAGTAGTGGAATTAGGAAATTAGATGAAGCACTTTTGTGAGATTACTTTGTGAGCATAGCGGGTGAACTTAATTGATGGTAGCAACATAAACATGGTACTTCGTTAACTTGGCATGAACAATACTTTTGCAAGAGAGAGATTTTAGAGAACATGACGATAGTTGAGGACCGGATTCATACAAAGCCGGTCTCCCCCTCCAATAGGCATTTGATTATAGTTTCTCCCATCAAGAGAGACTTGGTACAATACAATATTTGTGTTCCTTGTGACCTAGGTGATGCAATGAAGATGGAAAGCTTCATGCATCACAAACATAACATTAACTTTGTAGAAAGCATTAACTATCCCAAGCCTCACTCCTAAGGCCTCAAACACCTTCGAAGGTGGAGAGAGCTAGTAGGGAATGAGGATTGGGAAGAGGAAGAAGAAACATTCCATAGGAGAAAGAAATAGTTCCATAGCATACATAATAGCATAGTAATGAAAATGGAGAAGATGGCAAACTTAAGCATTGAAGCATGGCTCTTGGTTGGATTTGCATTCCATAGCCAAGAGTGTTGGCGTAGGCTCTCACTTCTCACAAGCTTGGAGAAGGAGGTGGAGTTCCTCGACTTTCACCAAGTGAGAATGAATCCACAAAATGAGTGTGTGTGTGTGTGTGTGTTGTGTGTGTGTGTGTGTGTGTGTGTGTGTGTGTGGTGTGTGTGTGTGTGTGTGTGTGGTGTGTGTGTGTGTGGTGTGTGTGCGTGTGCGTGTGTGTGTGTGGTGTATATCCCCCTTGCACCCCCCTTGCTTGCTTGGGGCGAGTTGTAACTTTTCCACATGCTACAAGCTCATTGGATCCCTCTCCCTCTATCCAATCACATGCTGCATGCATTCAAGTACATGGGTAGTTTTTTGACAAGTGTCCTCCTTACCCCTTAGAGAGAGAGAGAGAGAGCTTGAAAATATCTAGAAATTTGTTGGATGGAACTAGAAGCTCATTGGACCCCTCTTTAGCCCAACCAATAGCATTCAAGCACACCATGTGGTTAAGCTTGGTGAGAGTCTGACATATGTCCCATGTGCCCTTTTAGAAAAGGGGTGCTCTTTGGGTGAGTGGAAAGTTAGGTCAAAGATTCCCCTAACTTTGGGACTTTCATGCATAGGAAGCTTCTCAAGCAACTTCCTCATTAAGTTTGTAGGGTCTTTTTTTGACTCAAGCAAGTTACTCCCCATGCATAGGAAGCTTCTCAAGCAACTTCCCATTAAGTTTGTAGGGTCTCTTTCTGACTCAAGCACCTTACCCCCCATGTACAAGAAGCTTCTCAAGCACCTTCCTCATTAAGTATGACAAGTACCTCAAGTATCTTAGTCATCAATCATGACAAGCACCTTAGGTGGAGTTCGCACATCAAGCTCAGTAGTAGACTAAGGTCAAAGGCAAGTTTAGGTCGGGTTCCCACCTCCGGGTTCCCACCTCAAGCTTAGCCCTAGCTCGCCTAAGGTCAAAGGTAAGTTTAGGTTGGGTCCCCACCTCAAGCTCCTAGCTTGCCTAAGGTCAAAGTACTTTTAACACTAACCATTGGAAGTCTTTAATGAAGCTAACCGTAAGGTCTTTTAAGCTTCATTAGATGCACATTGCTCTTTGATAGACTACCTCCTTTTGGACCCTTATTGAGATGTAATCATCTCTCCTCTTGGTCCCGTGCTGAGGTAAGTCTAGAAGCACTTATTGCACATTTCTCTTTGATAGATCATCTCCTTTTGGACCCCTATTGAGATGCAACCATCTCTCCTTTTGGTCTCGTGTTGAGATAGGTCTAGAAGCACATGTCTCTATTCTAACTCTTGTTCCCATTTATTCTGCCACATCAAATGATCATTTTAATATGAGAAAATCATTTGGTAAAGTTAGATATTGTATTTTATGACATTACCTCTCTCTTGAAATCATAGTCGTCCTCCACTATGAGGTAGAGAAGATAAATCCTAGTCATTAGTCCATGTTTCTTAGTGGGTAGAGGATCCCTTTTTACCCTACGACATCATTCCAAGATGGATGACTAGTCCATTTGGTGCTTGGGAGACGTTGCTGCCGCAAGCATGTCTGTTCTTTAGTCCATATCATACTTCCAAAGTAGAGTGACAAGTTCTACTTGGTGTTTGGGAGACATCGTCACCACAAACATGATTCTAAGTGTAAGAACTAGGGGAAACTAGACTGAAGATCCTCCTCCCAACCTCCCTTTATATAGGCGGGCTCCTAACCCCTTGCCCTAGACGAATCCCCTATCCACATTGTCTAGCCCGACCCTTGGTCGTAGTCCATGACCATCTTAGTTCTTAGGTTACAACACCCTTGTCCTAACATTACTCCCCCCTTAAAGAAGAGTTTTCTTCCTCGAAAACAAAAGTGGAAAACTTCTTCTTAAGAACACTAATGTTTTCTGTGTTGGCATCCCATACGCAAGACCAATGATACGTGATGCAATGAGGAGGTTCAATGAAACCAAGAGCAACATCTTGATTTTCAACATTGTTGTCCTTTTGCAAGCACTTGGATCTAAATGGTAACTCCATTTATAACTCACTTGAGTAATGTAAAGGAGTAACCATAACTAAGAGTTGTCCAAAGGCATAACCAGTTTTCAGATCTTCTGAAGGTACTGGAATAATGCAAGAAAACCTTGGCGTAACTATCCATGAAGTTGAGAGCCAAATTTCCAACTCGCGTGAGTATCTTAAAAAGCTTCATAGCTACACAGAAGTAGAGTAGGGTGTGTCCTTATGTCAGTCTTTTGAACATATTGGAACACGTAGAACTACATGTTCATCCCTAATGAAGGTTACTTGCCGACATACTTTGTCAGCACACCTTGTAAGTCCTTGATGTATGAAACTATTGAAAGAATCTCCAACCCCACCACAATAGGTGTTCAAGGTTAAAAACCGTATTTAAGCAAATTCTAGAATAGGGAGAATATCATCTATTCAAAAAAGCGTTGTGCTAACATATGCTCTTAGCAGATCCTTTAGTAAAATATTTGTAAGTTGCATCCAACACGAGATGAATAGCAGTAGTAAGAGTGAGGTGTTGTTCCCCAACCACTTACAAACAGTCTTCCCTGACTGTCGGTAAACTAGGAAACAATCATTAAGTATCCAGCCATATCTTTTACATGGAGTGAAGACAACCAACTAGGTTGAAAGCGGGTGGACTGGAGTAAGCTCCTAGAGTTTAGACCATCCAACCATAGACATGAAGAAGTACGAGCGGAAGTGCGACGCGAGAGAGAGTGCGAGAAGAAGAGCACGACGATATGGTGAACTCGCTCTACTGTAATGTGTAGAGCATAGTGAGTTCTTATTAGGTTTTACAAAAGAATATGTGTACATACCTGGCGGCCCGCCCACTTACCTGAGCGACCACATTGGGCTTTATACCCCAACAACCTCCCACTTAAAGTCCAATGTGGTACTTTAAGTGTGAGAGAAGCTACTATACAAGCTAATATACAAGAGATGTAGAGAAGTGATGTACTACCCTACACCTAACTGCTTGCGAAAATGCGCAAAGCTCTCTGAGGGAAGTCCTTTTGTAAGTAGATCAGCAAGATTTTCTGTGGTGTGAACTTTGACAAGCTGAAGTTGCTTATCCTCGAGTATAATTTCCCTGATGAAATGATACTTCACATCCACATGCTTTGTCTTTGAGTGATAAACTGGATTGCGGGCCAATTGTATAGCACTTTGACTATCACAATATAACACAGGCATCTCTTCTTTGATTCCCAAATATGTTACTAGTCGATTAAGCCAAATTGATTCTTTGCATGCCTCTGATGCTGCAACATATTCAGCCTCTGTAGTAGACTGAGTAACACGATCTTGTAATCTAGAACGCCATGATACTGCTCCACCAGCCAATGTAAAGACATACCTCGACGTAGACCTTCGGTTGTCTAAGTCACCTGCATAATCTGAGTCTGTAAAACCCTTTACACTTAGCTCCTGACTCCCATAGCATATACGCATACTCTTTGTAGCTTTCAGGTATCTCAATATTCCTTTCACTGCCTCCCAATGTTTCTTGCCTGGGTTTGACATGTATCGACTTACTACTCCCACTGCAAATGCAATGTCTGCGCGAGTAGCAATCATTGCATACATCAAACTACCCACTGCAGACGCATATGGAATCTTATCCATTTCAGCCTGTTCTTCCTCAGACACAGGACAATCTTGTTTGCTAAGTTTCACATATGGTGGCAATGGAACACTCAGTGCCTTTCCCTTCTCCATATTGAAACGTTGCAAAACCTTGTCAATATACTCTGTTTGAGATAACCAAATCAACTTCTTTGATCTGTCTCTCTCAATGCGCATACCAAGTATATGACTTGCTTCACCCATGTCTTTCATGTCAAACTATTTTTCCATCTTTGACTTCAAAGCTGAAATTTCTTCCAAGTGCTTGCCAACAATCAACATGTCATCCACATACAAAATAAGGATCAGCCAACTGCCATCCTTAGCCTTCTTTGTATATAGACAGTGATCGAACTCACTAAGTTTGTAGCCTTGAGAAAGCATAAACTTGTGGAATTTATGGTACCATGCCCTCGGTGATTGTTTTAAGCCATAAAGACTCTTTAACAACTGGCATACCCAATCTTCCTTGCCTTTCTCAACAAACCCCTTCTGGCTGCTGCATGTAAATTTCCACATCTAAATCACCATGCAAGAACGCTGTCTTGACATCCATTTGGTGCAACACCAAATCTAATATGGCAACCAATGCAAGAAAGCATCTCAATGTAGTCATCTTGACCACCGGAGAGAAGACTTCATCAAAGTCAATGCCTTGTTCTTGCTTAAATCCCTTGGCAACAAGCCTTGCTTTGTACTTTGGCTGACTATCATGAGCGGTGATCTTATACCTGTAAACCCATTTACAAGGTAGAGCCTTTTTGCCCTTTGGTAATTTAACTAGCTTCCATGTCTTGTTTTTATGCAGAGCTGTCATCTCTGACTGCATGGCCAATTGCCAATTCTCGGAGTCCTTCATTTGCACTGCTTCCTTGTAACATGAAGGCTCATTGCAATTAGTCAACATGACATAGTTCATAGATGGAACAAACCTATCAGGACACGTCCAAATCTATGCACAATAGGTGGCTCAGGCTCAGCCACAACCTGTGGTTCCACTCTATCCTGTCCTTGCTCCTCTTGGCCCTGACATTTTGTCTTGCACGTGCAGGTCCATCTTCTTGGAAGACAACTCTTCTAATCTCCTCAACCCTCTCTGGTTTAGAATGATATTTGGATTCATTAAAGTGAACATCGTTGCTGCGGACAACCTTTCTGGATTCGGGATCCCAAAGTCTCTACCCCAGCTCACCAGAATTACCATAGCCTAGAAAGATGCACTTTCTACTCTTTGGATCAAGTTTGTTCCTAAATTCCTTTGGAACGTGAGTATATGCCTCACATCCAAAGACTCTGAGATGCTTGTATGAGGGCATTTTGCCTGACCATACCATCTCTGGCACTGAATCCTTCTGCAAAACCTTGCTAGGAGATCTATTTACAAGATGAACAGTTGTTGATACAGCTTCAGCCCAAAACCCATTTGGTAGTTGTGCATTAGACAACATACTTTTGACCTTCTCTTGTATGGTCCTATTCATCCTCTCATCAACACCATTTTGAGGAGGATTGTAAGGAGCAGTAAGTTCACATTTTATACCTTTTGACTCACAAAAGTCCTGAAAGGCCTTTGAAACATACTCTCCACCATTGTCAGTGCGTAAGCATTTAAGCTTCTTGCCACTCTGATTCTCCACAAGTGTCACAAACGTTTTGAAAACACTAAACGCTTCATCCTTGTGCTTGAGAAAGTAAACCCATACTTTCCTGGAGTAATCATCTATAAATGTCATAAAGTAAGAAGCTCCCCCTAGAGATAGGTTAGGCATAGGTCCACACAAATCACTATGAACAAGTGCCAACTGTGTATCTCTTCTACTGCTTCTATGCTTATGTGGCTGCTGTGTTTGCTTCCATACAGACAATGTTCACAGAATTCAAAATCATTAAATGAAAAGCCAGGAAAATAACCAGAACGAGACAAGATTTCCATTCCCTTCTTGGACATATGTCCTAATCGGCTATGCCACAAAGAAACGTTCGGCTGCTCGGTTACATTGATTACATTTTTAGAGACATTTGATACATAAATCATGTAAAGTCCTCCAGACTTTACTCCATGTGCTACTGTCATAGAACCCTTGGATATCTTCCACATGTTCTGTCTAAAAGTGGTGACGTAGCCAGCATCATCAAGTAAACCTGTGCTGATCAAGCTCTTTGTAATTGCGGGAACATGTCTCACATTCTTCAGCGTGAAAGAAGAGCCATTCTGAAACTTCAATTGAACATCTCCAACACCTAAGATCTCACATGTCTGCCCATTGCCTAGCCGAACATGATCTTTAGTGGTCACATAAGAAGTAAACCACTCCTTGTTTGGAGACACATGAAGTGATGCCCCTGAGTCTATTATCCAGTCACTCAGTGCATTTCCATCAGATGCTGTAAGAAGAGCTGAGTCCATTGTATTCTTCAAGAAGTAGATGTCTCCTGACACTAGACTGTCATCCTCTGCAACAGTGTTTGTCACATTTATTTCTTGAATCTTTACTGAGGACTTGTTCTTCTCACCATGGTCTTCAGCTTTCTCTTTGCCTTTTTCTGCTTTCCATTCTCTGCAGTCTCTTTTCATGTGACCCTTCTTGCCACAATGGTAGCATTCTATGTCACTCTTGCCTTTAGCACTGCGGGACTTGCTACGAGACTGATTCCTCTTTCCACCTTTGTACTTTTCTTTGGTCCTTCCCCTGACAACTAAGGCTGTTCCTTTGCCTTTGTCCATTGTCTTTCTATTGGTTTCTTCAGTAAGCAGACTTCCTTATACACCTGCTATGTTCAAACCATCTGGAGGTGCAGAATTACTCAAAGCTGTGCGAAAAGTGTCCCAACTTTCCGGCAATGTGATCAACAGGAACATAGCTCTAACAGGTTCATCAAACTTGACACCTTGAGCTGACAACTGACTGTAGATTGTGTTGAATTCATTCAGATGATTGGACATAGGTGTCCCTTCTTTCATCTTCAAGTCAACAAGCTTCTTAAGAAGTATACCTATAAAGCTGCACTCTGCTGCTCATAAAGATCACTCAGCTTTAACCATGCTTGATAAGCCGACATCTCGTCTCCTACATTGAAGTAAACGCTTTCTGCCAAAGTCAGCATAATGGTAGAAAGTGCCAATTCATCCATTTCGCTCCATTCATCTTCGTCCATATCTTCTGGTTTTATCCCCTTGAGCTTTATAGGTTTTATCTGCTTCTTTTGTACCAACACGTGCCAAATCTGCTTCTTCCACAATGGGAAATTGGTTCCATCCAGCTTCTTGATATTGTAAAGAGCAGTGTCCTGTGATCCAGCCATAGTTACGCTTCACAGTAGTTTACTTTCCTGGGAAAAATTCGGCAGAGTTTCCCCTATAAACTGACCTCTGAACCAATATCAACCTGTCAAATGAACCAAGAAAGCTTCAGATTCTGCATAAATTTCGGCAGATTCTCCTTTGTAAAATGGCTCTGGTGTGCTCAAAAAATAGACCAAAAAACAGCTCAAAAAACACTATGTCTCTGACACTGTAAGCTGCGGGTAAACCTGTCCTGCACCTGTACTGTCTCTCACTGTTTTGCCACTGTCCTATAAGCATAAACTGTGACAATGCCTCAACGGCAGTAAAGCAAAGATGCAATCCCAACTGTCTAACTCACAGTCAATACATCCTAGCTGCCTATCTAAGGGTGCTCGAGGGATCGCTCCAAGACCTGTATCACCGAAAGGATCTCAACATTCAAGAATCCCCCAGCTCCTTAAAACCTCACTCGACCCTCAACAAATGCTGCAGTAAATCTGACAGTACATAGACTTCCCACAAAGTCATACATCCATAAATTTCCCACTGTATGCTGTAACCGTTGCGGCGGTTGTTTGCTGCGTGACTCACAGCCAGCAAACCCTCAACAGACATACATCATCTCTGACAATACATCCCATGTGGAAGTACCTGCAATGTCAGGATGAAATCTGGAATATCAAGCAGCAAACACAAGCTACCTAATGAACTAGTGGATGTCGCCTACAGTCTGTGTGTAGATGTGCCCATGTCGAATGTGACAAGCCTCCAAGAACTGTGAGCCGTCCTTCGATGTGTAGACAGCCACAAATCAACACTCTGGGAGTGTCGATATCCTCAGCACCTACAGTCGTAGGCCGAAAACCCCAAATTTTCAGAGTTGGATCTGCACCCGCCGAGACCACGTAGTCGAAAATGGATTGCGCAGACCTTTGTCGAAGCCGGACGGTGACCGAGATGACCTCAGAATGAAATTCTGAGCACACCGAGTCCTATGGGCCTTCCCACAAGATTTGGGGCCGTGTCTTCGCCTGTCGAATTTCACTCCAATCTGAGCTAGTGACTCTAGCCTCCTGCAGTGCTGCCCCGAGCCTCGATCTAAGCTCTGATACGAGTTGAAGGAGTACGAGCGGAAGTGCGAGGCGAGAGAGAGTGCGAGAAGAAGAGCACGATGATATGGTGAACTCGCTCTACTGTAATGTGTAGAGCATAGTGAGTTCTTATTAGGTTTTAGAAAAGAATATGTGTACATACCTGGCGGCCCGCCCACTTACCTGGGTGACCACATTGGGATTTATACCCCAACAAGACACCCATCCTGAGCCAGCGCCTTGTATAGCAGGATGTAAACTCATAATAAATCTACAGAAGAGATTGCACATGCAGTGCAAAAAGGTGCAGAGATAATAAAAGTCCATGAATTGGCATGCCTCTTCTAATAAATCAGTGTTAAACACTAGGGCCCATAACACCTAGTGTGCATGCATTTAACACAAATTTATCCAAACCGCAATTCCATGACGAGACTTTCCACGATACGTAAGTGAAAGCCTTTCAACAAGAGTCGAACCATAACAAAATGTGAAAGATCAGTCACACCTAGGTACCAACCATGAGACATTCTCAATAACTTAGCATACTTGGCGATATGTAGAAACGAACCTCCGTTAAGGTGGTTTCATAGCAGTTGTCATCGCAAAAAAATTGTACTGAGTACCCGACAATTTTTGGCCACTGAAATTGTTCCTGATACAGTGTGCTCCAAATGGTCTAATAAACATGCGACCAGCACGTAGGGACTTTGTCGCGACACATCATTAATAATTAGACACCAGTGTCAGTCCCAGAGACTCATATTCACCACATGTGGAATATGTCTCAAAGAAGGATGGCCGAAAAAACGACATTCATCAAGTACAAGATGTACTTGTGTGTGGAGGAACTACAAAAAACTCCGTGACAAGAGTGAGAGGGACCCTCATTATCTTGCTCCACACTGGCTAAACCAAACTCCTTGAGTTCCTAGACCATGTTGTATCCCATGTGACAACATGTGCCAAATTGAACCCTACAAGTAGGTTCGTAACATCATAAGACAGAAAGATAGAGTGGACGCTGTCAGGAGTTTTTTTGAGCAAGGGATTGCGCATATGTTCATACACATGCATGGTGCATCAAATAAAGTATTGCCCATTTTCCAGAGCCAAGTGGTTATGTGGGGCCCACATGTGTACAGGTAGGACAGTGTGTACATAGTGCATCGATTTTCACTATTACTAGTACCAGTGTGTTTTTTCTATAATAATGAGGAGTTGGTAGTGCGTAAAACTTCTCGAGGAAGCTATCCACGGGCCGACGACATGAGGTAAGCAGGCGCGTCAGATGGCATCTAGTGGCGTCAGGAGGGCGAACGGGGTCAATATTTGCACGCGGATGAGGACGGACACAACGTGGGTGTTTTCTTGTGAGAGTTATGCAGAAAGGTCATCATTAGGACCACTTTTTGGGGCCACTTCACGTGGTTGCGAGATGCATTATTGAAAAGAAATGAGTGCCAGGTGTGCGGATGATGCAAAAAAGTGACAACTACGCACTGCGAGGTCAGTTTTTGGCCTGTTCGGGGTCCGTTTGAGGTCATCTAAAAGGCCAAGGGTGTCCAACTAATAAAGCTAAGTGTGGGAACTGAAAAAAAAGAGAGAAGACCAGAAAAAACGTGGAGAAGAGAGGAGGAACAGCCGCAGGTGTGTTTTTGCTCATTTTGAAGCTTGTTTTGGCCGTAAACTGCTCATCCAAGGTCGGATTTGAGCACTTTGACATTGTAAATTGGGGTTTTGGGCCGTTCCGAACGCGATGGAGCTGTCCATTTTGCCAAATTCCTCACTCTTTTCCTGCTGTTTTTCTGTGTCAGTTTCTCCTATGAGCGAAGTTTCCGCTCTAGTTTGTGATTGTATCTGGCTTATTTTACCCATATTGTGTGAGCTATTTGCCCCATTGGTGTTGGCCCAAGCTCAATTGTATCTAAACATCAGAAATTATCCTCTTTTGAGCTGAGTTTTTTGGGGTGTGTGTGTGTGTGTGTGTGTGTGTGTGTCTTTGTGGAGTGGGCAAGTGGATAGTCTCTCTCCTCTCACTCCAGAGGTGTGTTCCCTATCTCGGCCAGGTGTGTTGTCTAAGCTAAGTGGTGCCCCATAGTGTGTGTGTATATCCTTCCAAGAGTGTGTGTTGGGTCGTTATAGAGGCGTTGTGTGTGTTGGGTCGTTATAGAGGCGTTGTGTGTGTTTTCATCCCGCTCACATTCTTTTGGCGCCCCCACGAAGGATCTTCTTTGAGTACCTTCTGCTTCGAGCTTCAAGCGTCGGGATTCAGGATTACAGGTTGCAGACTACAGGTTACAGGTTACAGGGATAGGGACAGGGACAGGTACAAGTGATTCACACAGGTACAGGTAGCTGGAGTACAGTGGTATACTAGCAGTGAAGTCACTTGCAGTTGCCGTGGGTATGCATCATTGGGTGCTTGCTTGAGCGCATTGTTTGTTGGTATTGTACGTTACTTGTGGAAACTGCCAATTGTACGCCTTGGTGGAGCCATACTTGGTTGTATTTGGCAGTCCCAGCCATTTCTGAGACTTGGTCTGGAAGATAGTCATTTCTGAGACTTGACTATACGCGATTTGCATTAGCCTTCGTGTGAGCGTCGATACCGTGAGGTTTTTATTGAGCTGGGGGATTCTCAAATGTAGAGATCCTTTCGGTGATACAGGTAGCTGGAGTACCCTTTCTGTGACCTCGCCATAGGCTATGTACTAGTGAGTCCTACTTGATGCTCGGGTTCTATTGTGGACAGTTTATGCATACATATACAGTCTATATTTTGGGTTCCTACTGCTCTATTTCTGTAGAAACTCTGCCAAAATTTTTCCAAGTTATGATGGCTGGTTTTTTAGTCTTTTGAGCCATTTATGTTGTTATGCTGGTGAAATTTTGGCAAAATCAGAGGTTAAGTCAGGTGTGCCTTCTAGGGAGCTTCATGGTTGGCTTTAATGGATGATCAAAATGGCCCTCAATTCACTCCATTTCATTTAACTCAAAGAATCCAGATAAATTTTCATGTGTCCAGGAAGATTTTTTTCCAGCAGCGCATAGTCTTTATGTTCGGGCCAAGAAGATTACAAGAGATCTTGGAATGTCCTTTGCCTGTTGTAATTCCGATGATCAACTATGAAAACTCATTTGATGTACATGTGTTTGTCCTTATCTAAAGTTGAGCTGCATTGAAGTTTCTGGGGATTGGGTAGTCAAAAGTTTTGGGTTCTTGCACGTGTGTTCAAAGGGGTTCTCAAAGCATTGTAACTTGGGTAGCCATGGCTTTCTCTTATCCGGAGTTTCATGGAAGAAGTGATGAAGATGTGGAAGATTTTTTGGAAAAGATGGAGGTTGCCTGCATTAGCAACCAGATTCATGACCCTGCGCAGATGTTACGTCTTCTCCAAATTTGTTTGAAGAGTGATGCACGAGTCTGGTCCAAAACATTTGAAGAGGAGTTGCGTGCAGCGGATCCACCTGTAAGATTGAGTTGGGACAATCTAAGGCATGGGTTGGAAGTGGAGTTTGTGAAGATAGAAGATCCTGACAAAGTGTGGCAAGAAGTACAAGGTTTGGTGCAAAAGGAAGGTGAGCCAGTAGATGCGTACATACGTAAGTTCTCATTGGCATGGGAGCGGATGTGCAAGGCCTTAGCACCACAGGTACCCCCGCCTAACATGATGAAGAAGGACAGGTTCTTGGCTGGTCTTTTGGAGAATATACGTTGGAGAGTGGAGCTAAAGAAGCCTAGGACATATGAAGATGCACTAGAGGTATCAAGGAACAAAGAGTGGAAGCTGAAAAAAATGAGCCAGTTAGGGGTGGAGTCTTTGCCCATGAGGTCTGAATTTCAGCCTATAGAGTCTTTACAAGGTCGCATTTCAGGGGTTCATCACGAACCAGTGGTTCCTGTTACTACTCAGGTTATGCAGGCAGTGGTCACTACAGCAGTGCAAGATGATGGGCTAAGGCAAGACATGAGGCAAATGGTAGATTTGATGAAGAATCTCAGCCTAAACATGCTAGGTCAAGTGGGAAATAATTGAGGTCGAGGGAGGTTTGCAAATCAGCCAGGAGGTGAAGAAAGGCCTAGGAATGGTGTTGGACAAAGCAATGGTAGGTTTTGGAGGCAGACACCCACATGTTATAATTGTGGAGAGTTGGGTCACATCAGCCCGCAATGTGATAAGCCACCAAGGATGGGGGGAGACATGTATCCATTGCCAAGACAGGTGCTAACTAGGTCAAATGATTATGGCATCGAAATTAAGGGAGACGAAGGAACCAGTGGACTGACCCAGGAGGAAAAGGGAAAGACAAAAGTGCTAAGTGTAGTCACCTTGGAGAAGGCATCAAAGCTAGAGGATACATTAGTGATGCCTATTGGGAAGAGGACCACAGAGGATAAGGAAGGAAGAAGTGCCCCAGGTCCTAGTAAGAAGAAAGGAAAGAGCCATGAAGGCGAGGATGTCAAGGCCAAGAGGAAAAGAAGGGCTCGTCGCAAGTTTCATGTTTCAGATTTTCCACTAGGGGATGGGCAAGTAAGCTATGACTTAAAGGAGGATATGACAAGCAGGAAGGCAGATGTTACTTTTGGGCAGGTCATAGAAATGGTTCCTAAACTAAAGCGACAGTGGAAGAAGATGGTTAACCCAATGGAGAAAGAGCCAGAGAGAGGTTCAGTGAAGGTATTGGCAATGGATGAGCTACCAGACATTTACCCAATAGTAGATGTGTGGCATAAAAGGAAAAATTTGGGACAAGGTTATGTGGATGGTGGAGCCCAAATATGTGTCATTACCCACGCATGCATTGAGAAGATGGGTCTTACAGTGACTGGGGTGTCAAGCTTTCGGGTCAGATTGGCAAACCATCAAAAAGTAAAATGCTTGGGTGTTGTAAAGAGCTTAGAAGTGGAGGCATATGATGCAAAGGCAGTGGTTGATTTTCATGTGATGCCAGCAGGGTTGGGAGCATATCCTATTATACTGGGTAGACCATGGTTACGTGCAGTGGGAGCTGTTCAAGATTGGTGACATGGTACGATTAGCCTCTATGGAAAGACAGGTACCAAGAAGCTTTATAATATGGACACAAGGAAACGATTAGAGGAGCTTTATGAAGATGAGGATGAGTCTAGTGATGAAGACTCTTCCACGGTGACAGATGAGGACAGTGATAGCACTACCATCAATGATGAGGATGTTGATGTTGCATTTCTTTTGATGGACAAAGAAATCTAGGAGTTTGGTTTAGTTGCATTTGCGAATGAGGTTGAAGATGAAAGTGAAGGGCCTTATGAAGTGATTGAAGGGCTGATGCAAACCAAGGTTGAGTTGTCAAAGAAGCAGGAATTGTTGACACAAATGATCAGTGGAGACCTCTCAGCTATGGAGAAGGATATATATTTGCACATGCTGGCTAGTTTTCCTCATTTGTTCATTACTTCATATGAAGAGATCAGAGGGTTCAAGGGCGAAGAGATGCATATAGAGCTGAAAGAAGGATCTAAGCCAGTGTGGCAAAGGCTAAGAAGGATGGGTCAGGAGCAAATGGAAGCCTTGCGAGAAGAGGTGGACAAGTTGTTGAAGGCAGGGTTCATAGTCCCTGTGGAGACCACAGAATGGGTGAGTCCAATAGTAGTCAGTCCAAAGAAGGATGGGAAGTGGAGGATTTGTATAGATTTTAAGCCCTTAAACGCAGCCACTAAGAAGAAACCATATCCTCTTCCATTCATCGATCAGATCTTGGATTCAGTGGCAGGTTATGAGAGGTACAATGTGTGTGATGGTTTTTCAGGCTATTTTCAATTGAAGATTGCTCTTAAAGACCGCACAAAGACCACTTTTATTACGCCATGGGGCTGCTATTGCTACACAGTATTGCCATTTGGGTTGTCAAATGGACCTTCCTTCTATCAAGAGAGAGCGAATTGGGTGTTGGAACCATTCATTGGTAGTTGTGTTAAAGCTTTTATGGATGACTTCTATGTTTATAGCAGTAGGGCTGAACACCATGAGAAGCTGTAGATGGTATTGGCTCGATATGATGAATGTGGAGGACAACTAAATCCAAAGAAATGTCATCTAGCACAGCCAAGAGTGAAGTTATTGGGCCACATGGTGTCAGAAAATGGCATTGAGGCTGATCCAGACAAGGTTAAGTCTATTATTCTTCTTCCATCACCTACGAGTATGAAGCAATTGGCAACCTTTATACACAAAGTGAAGTACATGGAAAGGTTTATTCCATTGTCTTCTCAGATTCTTTATCCATTACAACAAGTGGCAAAGCATGATCCATTGCAATGGGATGACAAGTGTGAAGAAGTGTTTCAAGAGGTGAAAGAGGTGTTAGGGGGGTTGTCAGCCATGCAGGCTCCTGATTGGGAGAAAGTGTTTTATGTAAATCCATCAGTAGGGGATGATGCCATTGGAGCCATGCTATTGCAAAAGGGGAAGGGCAGCCATTATATGAGGCCAGTGTATTGTGCAAGCCGAGTGAAGTTGGTAGCGGAGAGAAAGTTCTCGGAAGAAGAGCTAGTGATGGCCAGTGTAATATTTGCTTGTCGACGATTTCGTCATTACTTGCTACCACGGCCTTTTGTTTTCTTGACGAGTTATGCCTTTTTGCCACAGTTAATTAATGGTACTAACATGTCAAATGTGGTGAAGAAATGGGTAATTGAGCTGCAAGAGTTTGAGTTCTCTTTTCTAGTGGAAGATAGTACAAGGGCTACCCTAGCTGATTTGTTGACCTACAAGGAGAATCCCCTTATTGTTAAGGAAGAGGTGGTGAGAAAGGTAGTTGAAGAAGTGCCACAGATCAGCAATGCACATGTGTTGTTCTTTGATGGTTCATACAGAAAGAGCCATGATGCAGCTTCAGAGGGTATAGCACTTTATGATCTAGAGGGGAAGCTAGTATGCAAGAGAGGGTTCAAATTGGATGCTCATAGTAACAATGACGCTGAATATGCTACTCTGGAAGCCGGATTACACATTTGTTTGAAGCATGGGGTTCGAAGGTTCATCATAAAAGGTGATGCCTTGTTAGTGGTGAAGCAAGTGCTGGGTGTGTGGAAGAGCAAGAACACCTCATTGAAGGAAATGTGCTTCAGAATTAAAGGCCTGTTAAAAAAGTTCGAAGCATGGATCATCAGACACATTGAACGTGCTCTAAATGGAGAGGCACATGAAGTAGCTCAAGGCATGATTGGGGAGCTATTTGTGTTGAGGACCACTTTACCTCTTTATCATGGCCGGGAAAGTTTGGCTCAAGAAGAGGAGTTTTTGCTAACAGGAATCATTCCAAAGGAGATTCAGAAGTCTAAGAAGTATGGCTTTGTGCGTAGAGCATACAGGTACAAATTGATTGGTGATGTCTTATACATGAAAGGGGCTGATCTCGTGTTGAGACGTGTACCTTGGCGGGAGGAGCTTTACAGAGTGTTGGAAGAGAATCATGAAGGCGCATGTGGTGGCCATTTTGCTCTAAAGATCACCTTGCATAAGATTTTGCAAGAGGGGTATGTATGGCCTAGTTTTCACAAGGATGTTCACCATTGGTGTAGGTCTTGCAATAGGTGTCAAGCATTTGGGAAGAGAGTGTTGAAGCCAGAGCTACGAAAAACCATTATGGCGTTTGATGTGTTTGAAAAGTGGGGGATTGATGCAATAGGCCCGTTACCTATCACAAGCAGGGGCAAAAGCTATATCTTGACAGCAGTGGACTATCTTTCTAGATGGGCAGAGGCTATAGCAGTAAAACAGATCACTGCAAAGGATGTGGCAAAATTTGTGTATGATGAAATATGTTGCAAGTTTGGGGTGCCATTAGAGCTACTTTCAAATAAGGGGCCAGGATTTAGAGCTAAACTGCTAGACTTCTTATGCACAAAGATGAAGACTGGCACCAGCATACCACTCCTTATTACCCGCAGTGTAATGGCTTAAATGAAAGATTCAATGGTGAGTTGGTACAAATTCTTTCTAAAGTGACAGAGCACCAAGGAAAGAATTGGGATTTGGAATTGCCTAGTGCATTATGGGCTTACCGTACTTCGGTGAATACAGGTACAAGGTTTACTCCATTTCATTTGGTGTATGGAAAGGAAGCACTATTGCCTGTGGAGGTAGAGTTGCCTGCGGTCAAGATGTTAGAGAAGTTGCTTGGGCCGCCTAGTGATGCATTCAAAGAGAGACTCTTGCAGTTACAAGAGGTCCAGTTGGATAGGATGAGCGCATTGGAGCATTATGGGCAGATGCAGGATAAGGCTTTGGCAAAGATAAATGAAAAGGTCAAAAGTAAGGGTATCAAGAAACATGACTTGGTTTTGCGCTACAACAGTAAGCTGGATAACACCTTCCAAAAGAAGTTTCAAATTAAGTGGGAAGGCCCTTTCAAGGTAGTGGAGTGTTTCCCGAATGGTACATATCAGTTGGCTAACCTGGATGGGTTTCTACATAAGTCAAGGGTAAATGGATTGCGTCTTAAATTGTATCATGCCAGGTTGATGATGGTCGAGCAGGATGAGCTGTATGTGGATCAAGGAGTGTTGGTGAGGGATGAGGAGACCTGTGATGCGGCGAGTCTCATATCTCTCTTTGCTGCTGCTGATCATGAATGATCTAGCAGGCTAGGGGATGGGCAAATTATGTCAGGAGTTTTTTTGAGCAAGGGATTGCGCATATGTTCATACACATGCATAGTGCATCAAATAAAGTATTTCCCATTTTCCAGAGCCAGGTGGTTACGTGGGGCCCACATGTGTATAGGTAGGACAGTGTGTACATAGTGCATCGATTTTCACTATTACTAGTACCATTGTGTTTTTTCTATAATAATGAGGAGTTGGTAGTGTGTAAAACTTCTAGAGGAAGCTATCCACGGGCCGACGACATGAGGTAAGCAGGCGCGTCAGATGGCATCTAGTGGCGTCAGGAGGGCGAACGGGGTCAATATTTGCACGCGGATGAGGACGGACACAACGTGGGTGTTTTCTTGTGAGAGTTATGCAGAAAGGTCATCATTAGGACCACTTTTTGGGGCCACTTCACGTGGTTGCGAGATGCATTATTGAAAAGAAATGAGTGCCAGGTGTGCGGATGATGCAAAAAAGTGACAACTATGCACTGCGAGGTCAGTTTTTGGCCTGTTCGGGGTCCGTTTGAGGTCATCTAAAAGGCCAAGGGTGTCCAACTAATAAAGCTAAGTGTGGGAACTGAAAAAAAAGAGAGAAGACCAGAAAAAACGTGGAGAAGAGAGGAGGAACAGCCGCAGGTGTGTTTTTGCTCATTTTGGAGCTTGTTTTGGCCGTAAACTGCTCATCCAAGGTCGGATTTGAGCACTTTGACATTGTAAATTGGGGTTTTGGGCCGTTCCGAACGCGATGGAGCTGTCCATTTTGCCAAATTCCTCACTCTTTTCCTGCTGTTTTTCTGTGTCAGTTTCTCCTATGAGCGAAGTTTCCGCTCTAGTTTGTGATTGTATCTGGCTTATTTTACCCATATTGTGTGAGCTATTTGCCCCATTGGTGTTGGCCCAAGCTCAATTGTATCTAAACATCAGAAATTATCCTCTTTTGAGCTGAGTTTTTTGGGTGTGTGTGTGTGTGTGTGTGTGTGTGTGTGTGTGTGTGTGTGTGTGTGTGTGTCGATGTGGAGTGGGCAAGTGGATAGTCTCTCTCCTCTCACTCCAGAGGTGTGTTCCCTGTCTCGGCCAGGTGTGTTGTCTAAGCTGAGTGGTGCCCCATAGTGTGTGTGTATATCCTTCCAAGAGTGTGTGTTGGGTCGTTATAGAGGCGTTGTGTGTGTTTTCATCCCGCTCACAACGCTTGGCCCAAAATACTTTGTGCCGACATGCCCTTGGCATGTCTTTGTAACATTCAAGCGTACTTAGACCAAGTAAAGGGTACTAAAAATGGAATGACACCAAATCAGTAGATGCGTACCTGGAAATTTGAACGTAATGTACACTTATCTGTATTCAAATGGAGAGGAGCACGTCCCCTACCTGAAAAAACAAACAGCATTGCACTGGGAACCTGGGGTGTTGCCCTTGTAAACCAAGCCCTTGGATTAGAATCTACGTAGTCAAACCCCTTGATAAGACTCTTTGTAGAAAATGCTCAACTAGCAGATAATGGTAACCAACATAGTTAACCGTGTACAGATTGAGTGGAATCAACTTGAAAAGTGTGTTCATCTACTACCGCGTGGTAGATTGCGGAATTCTTTCCTTGAAAGTATAACTGGGAGAGATCAACTGTGATCCTCTATGCAGATCAAACTGTGATCCTTAATGCCTATAGGGTGATGTAGCAATCACCCGTCGGGTCTTACCCCAAAACAATATGTCCATAGACACTCTGTAGTGCTATAGAGAGAGCAGGAGACCTACACAAGTGAACTACCGATCTCTTATGGGAAACCCTGCTGTCACTACTGTTTGCTGCGTCTATACTCCGTGGTAGAGATTAGTCAGTGTGAGTTTAAGATTACCAAAAACTCACTTGAGTGTCGCACTAAAAACATGTAGTAAAAAAATGACACCCTAAATATCCGTAATGACAAGACGCTTGCTTGTCAATTAACGTCAATGTGTACTCCACTTCGTAGGGATGTTCGATCTTGAGAACAATCATCCAAGGAATACCAACAAGTGGATCTTACCCTAGATTTAGCAATGGCTCTTAGCCAACGTGCGTGGTTCATAGCCCTCATGTCAATTAGTGTTCAATTGTCGAACCAGTGAAGACTAATGTGGATAGCACCTTGCCCAATTTCTAGCTGAGAGTTTTAGAGCATCTTGGCTCAGTAGAACTCACTAGTGAAACATGTAAGAAAAACTTCGTAGAAAAATTTCATTTTGTTCTTTTAGAGAAAGAGATGAAGAACGAAAAGAAGAGCAAGGAACATTCCTTAAGATTTTAGAGTGTGTGCCTAAGTTATGTGCTCTTACGCATCGTATGCCTGACTTGCAGCTTATCGTATAAGCATTCCCCAGTTGTCTGGTATGACTCTGTTGATGAGAGAGGTAACAGAAAACTCATTCCAATCCACCTACCTTGCAGGGGTCGTGATTGTATGAGGATGACTTAGCATTGGCACTTTGCCCATGAAATAAGTCCCATATTTAGGTTTCCTTTTAGTGTGGTTAATAACAACCAACAATCATTTGAAACAATGCGTCACTGATTCTGTCCTTGATAGATGTGCGAATGTGATAGCGGAAGTGTAATCCATGAAGTGGTGGAGGTCCTTCCTCCCAACTAGCATGCCTTGCATACAAAAGTGGAAGCATGTGGCTACCGTAAAAAGTTAATACCAGAAATGCCTTGCATCGATTGGAGTGGTAGTAATTTGATGAAATAAATTTCTTGTACCGACGGGACTGGTAGTGAGTCGGTGAAATGAGGTTCTGATCAATGTAGATGCCCTAAACCTGGTTGCCACTGCTCTTGGCCCCAAGTCAATGGTAACACGATTTAGAAACCGTTTTGCACGTGAAATTGGTTGTACCAAAATGATTATTTCAGAAAAGAAATTAGGGCATAATCCTACCCAATTGGAAAAAAAAATGGGCAATACTCTGAAAAGGTCACATGCACTTATAAAGACATATAACTATTGTGCCTTGCACCAAAACTGGAGTTTATGTCGAATCACTAACTAATGCATCATGTTTACGTTTGTTGGACATGTGGACACTGCTTTTTTTGATGCGTTCCTAAGCAAATAAAGCATAATTTTTGACTTTTTGGATGTTGAAAGTCGGATGGTGATACTCGCTTCCTAACCACGTTGGTCGTGCCCAGATTTGTCCTGACAACCGAATTATTTTGGACATGTTGGACCTCTTTGGTCATAATGGGTAGATTGACAACCCCTTGGGTTGCTGGCAAGTGGGGAGCTGATTCAAGTAGCATTCTGTAAATTAGTTGTGTAAGGTTTTCTACTTGCATAACCAATATTTGAACCCTTACAGCGATCTTGCGAAATCGGGCATCAAAAGTTTGCCAGTTCTGTCAAGTGACAAACTCCGTGGCATCCGGCAATTGACTTTCATCCTCTAGAATATCAAACATGCTCTGAGGAGGAGGGGTTGATAAATGAGGAGACAGAGATAGATCACCTGGGTTTGCACCATCCATCCCTGTGGCCACGATGGTACCCTCCGTGAGAGTATCCGGCCCCATGATATCCACAGGTGGAGTCAATTCCAGGTATTCAAAATCACATATGTGTTGATCATCAACTTCCGCATTCATGGCAAAAACGTGTTGTGCGATCAAAAGAGAAAACAATACCTCGGATTGCAGAAAGGCTCGCAGCCGTAGTATGCACTGTGCTAAGTAGAAGATATAAAATTTCCGTCAAATCAAGTCGTGATTGAAGTGGGAAAGAATTGAACCCGAATCCCAAGACGTTCTTGGATCCGTGGTTGTTCAGTTAATCTGTCGTTACCACCGGCGTGGACTCCGACAAGCTGTCCGTCGTAGAAGAAACAACTTGTACAATCAACGTAGAAAGCGAACTCCGAAAACAAATATCTGATGTTGGTAGTACTTGCCAAGTATAGCTAACTCCACTTGTGTGTCGTAGCACCTGACCGTCGAAACAAGAAGAATTTGCAAAAACGGCGTCAAAAACAGACTTCGCACAATTGCTCGTGGCTCACTAGACGACTGAAATCGTGTACGGTAGATGGTTGAAGCGTCACCGTTGCGAAGAAGGTTGATTATTGAAAGATTACTTAATCAGCGGACGATTATGTTGTATAAACGCCAACTGAAAGTGTCGTAACTGTAAAAACATGCAGGTTTCTGGAATTCTCTACAATAACTGAGCGTAGCCGTACGTCATGAGACTCGATGGAAAGCCGAGTGCTCTTGTTGTTTGCTCTGCCTTGCTTGTGCTGCCTTGACTTGCCGCCTTGCTTGTGGGAAGGGCCACTAACAATGGCCAAGGCTCAAAACCAATGGCCGAATTGCCTTGAATGTGAAAATAAAGGGTTTTTTGAAGCAAAACAACGCAGGCAGCGTGCTGCAGCATCGCGAGCTCACAAGGGAAGAGTGTGTGGCTTGCTCAGGCCGGATACGGCCGCGAGATCTCGGCAAAACCCCTTCCTCCCCAGGGCGCTTCCTTCAAGCCTAAGCACACAAAAATTCGTGCGCCATAGCTTCGTTTCCAAAACGGGAAGAGTTACCCGATTTAGGCAGTCCTCTGGCTATTTTTGGAAAAAGCCTTACAAAGGCCACGGTTCTCACCTAAAGCCCCTATTTTTAGGAGCCAAAAGTGTCCACGCCTAGAGAGAGAGTGGAAGAGAGACCTAAGCTCTGATACCAATGTAAGAACTAGGGGAAACTAGACTGAAGATCCTCCTCACAACCTCCCTTTATATAGGCGAGCTCCTAGCCCCTTGCCCTAGATGGATCCCTTGCCCTAGATTGATCCCCTGTCCACATTGTCTAGCCCGACCCTTGGCCGTAGTCCATGATCATCCTAGTTCTTAGGTTACAAGACCCTTCCTTGTCCTGACACTAAGCATGCATACTTTTTAAATTTGTGCACAATAAAAAGAGAACTAGTCTTATAAGACAAAAAGGATTTCTTCATCTCCCCTCTCAAACATGAGAATGTTATCGTCGGGGCACCATGGTTTAACCACATGGCTTCCAACATGAAGTTCCCTGAAAGGAGAATCTACTTCACCTACAGGGAAAAAAGCATGTACATAGATGCTAATGAGTCGGGGAACACCATATCCTTGCAATAAAGGGAATCAAGAGGAATTAGAGTTGTCTAATTTCCTAAATGGATCCCAAGATGTTTTCATCGATGACATCCCTAGTGAGATACCTCTAAAATGAGGGATGATGACCATGCAATTGAGCTCCTACCATGAAGCTCACTGCCTAACAAGCCTCCCTATCGAGTTTCACAAGCTCAACAAGAGGAGATCATGAGGCAAGTGCATGAATTGGTGAAGAAAGGGATGGTCTCCTCTCCATTTTGTTCACCCTTGGTTTTAGTGCAAAAGAAAAACGACACATATCGCATATGTGTCGACTATAGAGCACTAAATAAGATCACTATCAAAATAGATTTCCCGTGTTGTGGGTAGAAGATCTATTTGATAAGTTACAAGTTTTGGCCTAACCAATGCTCCAGACGCATTCAAACTCATGATGGACAAAAATCTTCAGGCCATTCAAATTCTCTTGAGGAGTACAAGTGACACCTCCAGGTAATCTTTCAAGTTGTGAGAGAAAGTAAGCTTTTCATTATTTTTAAAAAAAAGTGAATTTTTCCTACAAGAGATTCAATGTTTAGGTCACATTATCTCTAAAGATGGCACCCGTATGGATCCAACAAAGTTAGAGATAATAAAAGGATGGCCTAATCCAAGGAATCTATAGGAGGTACCAAGCTGCATAGGTATGTGTGCATACTATAGATGCTTCATAGAAAAAATTCTCGCTAATAGCAAGCCCATTACATGAGTTAACAAAAAATAAGAACGTTAAGTAATCATGGACTGCAAAAGTGCAAGAATCTTTTGAGAAGCTAATCTCTCAACGTGTTCTTACACTACTAGATCTCTCAAAGCCATTTGATGTCCGCAATGTAATGGAAATGGCCTATGAACTTTGAGAGTAGCGGAATTAGGAAATTAGATGAAGCACTTTTGTGAGATCACTTTGTGAGCATAGTGGGTGAACTTAATTGATGGTAGCAACATAAACATAGTACTTAGTTAACTTGGCATGAACAATACTTTTGCAAGAGAGAGAGTTTAGAAAACATGACAATAGTTGAGGACCGGATTCATATGGAGACGTTCCCCCCTCCAATAGGCATTTGTATTATAGTTTCTCCCATCAAGAGAGACTTGGTACAATACAATCTTTGTGTTCCTTGTGACCTAGGTGATGCAGTAAACATGAACAGCTTCATGCATCACAAACATAACATAAAATTTGTAGAAAGCATTAACTATCCCAAGCCTTAGTCCCAAGGCCTCAAACACCTTCGAAGGTGGAGAGAGCTAGTAGGGAATGAGGATAGGGAAGAGGAAGAAGAAACATTCCATAGAAGAAAGAAATAGTTCCTCACTTATCATCACTCTTCTTGCTAGCATACATAATAGCATAGTAATGAAGATGGAGAAGATGGCAAGCTTAAGCATTGAAACATGGCTCTTGGTTGGATTTGAATTCCATAGCCAAGACTGTTGGGGTAGGCTCTCACTTCTCACAAGCTTGGAGAAAGAGGTGGAGTTCCTCAACTTTCACCAAGTGAGAATGAATCCACAAAATGTGTGTGTGTGTGTGTGTGTGTGTGTGTGTGTGTGTGTGTGTGTGTGTGTGTGTGTGTGTGTGTGTGTGTGTGTGTGTGTGTGTGTGTGTGTATCCCCCTAGCACTCCCCTTGCTTGCTTGGGGCGAGTTGTAACTTTTCCACATGCTACAAGATCATTGGACCCCTCTCTCTGGACAATCACATGTTGCATGCATTCAAGTACATGGGTAGTCTTTTGACAAGTTTCCTCCTTACCCCTTAGAGAGAGAGAGAGAGCTTGAAAATATCTAGATATTTTTTGGATGGAACTAGAAGCTCATTGGACCCCTCTTTAGCCCAACCAATAGCATTCAAGCACACCATGTGGTTAAGATTAGTGAGAGTCTGACATGTGTCCCATGTGCCCTTTTAGAAAAGGGGTTCCCTTTGGGTGAGTGGAAGGTTAGGTCAAAGATTCCCTTAACTTTGGGACTTTCATGCATAGGAAGCTTCTCAAGCAACTTCCTCATTAAGTTTTTAGGGTCTCTTTTTTACTCAAGCACCTTACCCCCCATGCATAGGAAGCTTCTCAAGCACCTTCCTCATTAAGTATGACAAGTACCTCAAGTATCTTAGTCATCAAGCATGACAAGCACCTTAGGTGTAGTTCCCACCTCAAGCTCAGCCCTAGCTTGCTGTTGGCGGATACGTTGCGACGGACGTCAGCACAGCGAGAACTCACCTAATAAGAAATGTTAGCTAAGGACAAAGCTCAACCCGCAGGCGCGTGGAAGCAGGCATAGGGTGTCAACCTAGTACACTCGATTGACTATTGACTACTTCCTACAAAGGTCTCAACCCAATGTCTAAGTTACATCCTACTATTATGCACAGGAGGAGATTTCCTACAATGCTTCCATGAGCCAAATATCCATTAGACGTTCTCGAAACGCTACGAAACTTGAGGAATATTCTATTAACACCAATAGACCACTCTCCCTAAGGTCCGTGACCCAAAATCCTACCCGCAAACACCCAGTGCAGAATCACGTAGGATGTCTGACACGGTTTTGCAGATTGATGTTTCTGAAAACTAAGGTGCCTAATGTGTAGGTCTACTCAATACGAACGCGTGGATATGTTGAAATGCGAAAATAGACACCGTTTGCTTACCAAATCCCTAGAAATAGCTTGCGGATCAATCTCGCGAAGCCGGGCCGTGCACGTGCACTGTGGGTATTGGCGCGTAGCTCTCTCCGGGGGCAACACGTTGCAATTCCTCGTACTCGATTCTGACCACCAGTGTCCGCGTAGTGTCAAGATAAGCTCTCACTCTCTCTCGTACACAGAATACGCTTCTCACAGACACTCATAGAATGAACAAAAAAGGGTCCCTTCATTAAGATTAGAATTTGGTATATATACCTTCCAAATACAAAACCTCATCTTCCAAAGTGAAATCCTACTTAGTCTAATGGCAAAAATAATATACAAAATTGGAAACTTCTACAAGCCCCAAGTATTTACAAGTGAAATTACGGGTTTTCTTAATCAGGGAATGACTACATAGGATTTCCTTCTTTTATCATTTCATCAGTCTTCAGTTGAGTGTGGCTGCCAGTCTTCAGGTAACACTCTCCCCCTCCTAGCTCATGTCGTCCCCCACATGACAGTAGAGCCGCTGCTTCAGTGGAGGATGTCGTGCATCTTCAAAACGGACTCATACCGTGCATGCTGAGCCACTAATGTTGGGCCGAATATATATGTGTCGATGGTGAAGAAGCTGGTGTAGAAGGCTTCTTCAAAGGCTTGGAGATGGTATGAGGGCAGGAACATTATTCTTTGGTAGAGGGCATGTATCACCTCATAGGAAGGTTGAGCAGACAGGTCATAAGTACATTTATAAGTGTCCTGGAAGAAGAATATGCAGTCTGTTGCTTGTCCAGGTTTGAAGACCTCAAAGACTGCCAGAAGTGTTTTACATATCTTTCTAAGCATAATGCAAGAGAGGTCAGGCGAGCCAGTGAACAATTTAATGGCACCCGTTAGGGTTTTCACCATGTATTGCTCAGTCATTCTCTCGCCTGACTTGGGCATCTGAATGGTAGCTTTCTTTCCTTTCTTTGGCTGAGGTGGCTCTTCTTCTACTGTCTCTAATCTTCTTTTCAGACTGGTGGTCACCCTGGGAGCTGTAGGTTGCTCCTCTTCCTTGTCTTCTGTCAACTTCAACCACTCATTTTGTGATGGAGGAAGAGGCCACTGGACTTTATCATTTAGAGCTTCATATATTACCTTGGTGAGCATCTCCCTTGCTGCAATATATGTAGGATTCTTGGTTCCCATCCTCACAATGTGGTACTACAGGTATGCCGCATAATCTATCTCTCATGGGTTACTTGTCTTCATTCCCCATGTGAATGTTGTTCCAATTGCTACAGGTGGCATAGTGTACTTTTGAGGCCTCTTGGTGCAGATATGGAAATATTGGTTGTATAGTTGGCACATAGTTGCCACCATTGGATCCGCAATATCCTCGAAGGTGTAGTTCTTCTTGGTTTCCTTGTATACCTTCACCTCTTCTCGCCTCTTGTTGACACTGTCTCTTGCATTAGAGAGGTTCAAGGCACTTGCAACCACCTCTGGCGTGATCAGAATCATTATGTTCTTTCCTTGCAGATCTGTCACCTTGGCTATGCCATTCTCCTTTATTGTTGCGATGAACTCCCAGACTCTCTAAATGTCAATTCCTGCTGGCAAAGCCTCAATATAATTGTGTAAGTCTAATTTTTCCAAGGTAGACACTATCCCTGGCCTTCTCGTGAACTCATTGAGTTCTTGTGGTATCATTGGAAGCTTTATGGCATTGCCCTCTTGGTCTTTGAACATGCCTTGGTATATTCTGAGGTCGTTTGCTTTAAGTAAGTTGCTTTGTAACCAAGTGCTAGTGGGCTTTATGGTTCTTGTTTTGATATTATAAATGGCTCCACCTCATCCAGGTAATCCTTGTTGGTCATTCTTTTCTTCTTTGCTGGCGACATAGCGGCTGCCATGGATCCTGTTGCACTCAGTAGTCCAAAGTTAGCTTTTTTTTTACAAATTAGCTGATAAACTGAGTTTTAACTATCCAATTGACTTGAAAATTGAAACATGAGCTCAAGAGGGACTAATTGTGCCCTGCAAGTGAAAACAGTAGGATTTGTGCTGCAAAATAAGACTAAAGACATCCTACACGTAGGATGTCTTTTTCATTAGAATGACTTGAAACTTGACATGATGATGGCTTATGACCTGTACATCACAGCTATGTGCTTGGATTTTGATTTAGACACCAAAAAGTGCAATTGTGAACTATTTTAGGCTTTTGGTATACAAATGAGTAGCATGTTGATCACATTCATGATGTCAAACTTTGCTCAGTAGGTCAAAATGACCCTAGAGACATACTACGCGTAGGATGTGTTTTTGCTCAGAATTGCATGAAACTTGTCAGTGTGATAGGGCATAGCCTGTGGATCATCACCATGGTCTTAGAATTGAGTATGGATAAGTTTTGAGGGTAGGAAGACCATTTCTGGTGTTTCACAGTCTGAAACGTCCATCTATGGAGCTATGAGGCCAAAAAGTGATCTATTTGGCTTGAAATTTGGTGGGTAGGCTTGTATGAATGTGATAAAGATGTATGAAGATCAAAAAATCCACCTGGAGGTCATTTCAAGCTTGGAGACATACTATGAGGAGGATGTCTTTTTCATTATTTTGAAGATGTGACCTCACAGTTAGCTTTGACATGTTATGAAGAGTGTGGTGTTCAAGTTTCACTTGATTTGGATCATTTCTGATAGGTCTATGACCATTTCTTACCTCTATGCTCTGACTTTGCGTTTTTTGATGCATAAGAGGTCAAACTTGGTCCAAATGGAGTGAAACTTGAGGGATAAGATGTAAATGACATGTACAGGCTGTGTGTATGGCTGAATGATGAGTTGGGTGCCCAAAAGTGGCCTTGAGACATCCTACGCGTAGGATGTCTCCTGTGCATTTTTTTGGAGCAAGTCCTACTACTAAGTGCATATGACCTTCCTAAGTCCCCTTTGTGCCTTATTTCAATTAAAAAATCAAATGGTTAGTTAGAAACTCCCTTCTTGGCTTTCAGATCCTCAAAGGCGATTTCTGACTCTCGGAGCACTTTTCTACGATGAAATTTCTTGATGATGACCAGCATAGCTTCATGAACCCTTGAGGAACCTTGCCATGTGGTTCTTGTTGGCTTTGGCTTCACCTGAGCTTCGTTTGGTGATTTGTCGCTCTGGAAGCGCCCATGATTGCGTTTGCATGCCCCCGATGATTTGTAGTGGTCTACCACCATAGGACTTGGTTGTTGAAGGCCTTGGTAAGCCGCTCGTGAAGTTTGGTGGCAAACGGACGTTTTGCTTGGCTATGAGAGCCAAGTGACGCTTTGCGTTTCCAATGTCGTTTCTGAAGCTCAGGCCTGCTTTGGGTTGCCTTATGGCCATGTGGCCTATGTAGCCTTGTAGAGCTCATCAAGAAGCTCCTACCCATGAGTTTTGGTATCATTCAGGCCACTTTTGCCGGATTTTCCTCTTTGTGGCCTCTTGCAGGGCTTGAGATGCCAGGGTTTTCTCCGTTGCTTTCTTGCCTCCTTTGGGCATCCAAGATTGGTCTCCTAGGCTAGGGTAAACCCCTTATGAAGTCTTGTTGGTATTGGGTTAGCCGTTAGGTGGCTACCTATGCTCACAGGCCTCTACCCTGCAAACCCCGTTGGAGTTCTATGTTAGTCTTGGCGACAAAACATCAAATATACACGAAGACCATAAGGTGTTGAGCCTACCTCTCATATCTGGTGGCCGTCGGGTGCCTGTGCACGGCGTATCAGCTGTTGGAAGTCATGTGCGCTCTAGGTGGCTAAAGCTCTCTTTCACAAGTGAAATAGTAGAAATGAGCTCTAAGTGGAGTGAAAAAATCTTATAATGGGGGTCCCCGAACCATTTTTCATGAAATTTGACATGTGCTCCTAACTTTTTGTGAAACGCGGTTTAGACTCGAAAAGTTCCCTATTTGGACTCCGTTTGCCTAGTTTCTGAGAATTTTGACGATTCGGTCAAAATCTGGCCACAATACGCCTCCCGCTTCATTCTCATAATTGCACCCACACTGTACCCTGGGTTGTCTTATAGTCTCTGATCATCTTGATCTTTTTTGTTTTTCATTATGTTCGCATTTCACCTGCTTTTTGTATTTTTGAAGTTTTTCTACCAATAATTAGTAAAATTAAAAGAAAAATAGCAAAGTCAGCCCAAAAAAAAAACCAAAAATCAAAATAAATCAAAAATTTCACCCGACACACTATGTACACTCACATGTAATTTTTATGACCGAATTTCTCCGTTTCTCCAATATTTTGCCCAAAAAATGGCTATTTTTACATATATACACACACCTATAGGCCTCAATTTGGTGTTTGGCCTCATATATTTGTATATTAATTATGTATAAGGGCATATGTACTTAGGTTAGTCCAAAAAAATTCCCAATCAACCATAAACCACTCAAAAATAGTCAAAACATGTCCTTTTTGCTGCTTTTTACGGTCATCGGGTTCGCATTGAGAATGCCTCCCCCCCTCCTAATCAGAGTCCTCCCGGATGACAAGGTATCACCTCGGGGTATGTGCAGTGCATGGGTTAAAATCATGCTAATGCACGGCCTTGTAACGTGGCCCTACCTAATGCATACTCAGTCAATGCATGGTAAAATTAATGCGGTGCGAGAGGAGAGAATAAGCAAGATGCTTATTGGCATCGACGTCGAGGTTTCCTGTTTGTTCCTGGGTTGGTTGGCAGATTTTCTTTGCAATTAAAAGTTGTGATTTTTCCGCTCGTTGTTTGATTGTCTTCTTTGCGAAAGTGGCTTGGTTTTCCGCTACTGTAGGTATGGCAGTTATGGTCTCCGTGGATAGGAGTGTCGTGTCCGATGTGGCCCTAATATTTTTCACTTTTGATTGCCATTTGTAGATTTGATTTGGAGGTGTTTGTAAGTTTATGGCCTCTTTTTCGGTCGTTATTGTTGTTCTTTTGATTGGCACCCACATAGATCGGTTTGCCGATGTCGGATTTAGTGATTGTCTGGCTGCTTGTGTTGCTTGTACTGAAGGGAGTTCCTGTAGCATTGCTTTGGGGATCCAAATGCATGTCTCATGTAGTTGGCAATTGAGAATGTTTTTCGGTATCCAGATCTGTTTTATGACCCTGTTCGGTGTTTGTTTAACATTGTTTTTCGGAGGTCGTCTGCTATTGCATTGTTGTTTGTAGTCTCGTTCACTTCCATCCTTCCGTACCCATACCTGTTGTTTGGGTTTCGCTGACCTTGATCTATTCATTGTCTCCTGTGGTGTCTCATTTTCTGATTGAATAGGGTGGATGGTTTCTTGGTTATCCTCCATAGGTATCTTTTGTTGGTTAAGTGGCACCCATCTTTTTTGCTCTTTATCGAGTGATTGTGGAACCATTATTTGGTTCCTCCGGGTTGTCTGAGCAAATGCTACCATCTGGTGTTGTTGTGCTTGTTGAATTTTGACCGTATTCAAACTCCAATCTATCTGCACATTATACTCTTTATGCCATGGTTGTCCCAACAACATTGGATGTAGTGTGCTCGCATCCTCAACCACATAAAACTTGTGGGGATAAACATATAGATGTATTTGTCCATGCAATATCGTCCAGCCCAACATGCTTAATGAATGTGATGTACTGATTTCCAGCGCTTGTTGAGTAGGATAGAGTTGTTCTTCAAGCTTGAGTTGTTTACATAATTTGCAAGAAATCAGATTTGCTTGAGCTCCTAAATCAAGAAATGCCGTCGATTCAACTTGGTTGCTACCCACTTTGACTGCGATTATTGGATCCATTGAGTCTTCATTAAAATTCATTAATCGAATAGCATTTATCCGCAACGGTGATCCAATTTGTTGTTGTTGTCGTAGAAGCCTTCTTTTTGCAATGCGTTATTTTTCTTCTGCTTGTGCTTCTTCTCTTACCCTCTGTTTCTCCTTTGTTCGTTGTTTTTCATGATGGATTTGTTGAAGCATATCTTGTGTTAGTGGTAAATGATACTTTTTTTAACCGACACCCACTAATCCAATTTGGCATTTCTTTACCTTCCAATGTCGCAAGTTTGACGGCTCCGCTTTGTGATAAGTCACTAATCACAAAGGGTCCCATCTCTCGCTTTTTAAGTTTTTTGGCATGTTGCTTCAAAGTGTAAACAAGTACATAATCACCTGTTTTAAAATCTTTCGTGTGCACATGCTTGTTAAAAGACTCCTTTCGTCTTCTCTTCTGAGCATAGATCGAAGCTACAGCTCTCAGTCGAAGTTCATCTAGCTTTTCAAGATCATCTATTCTTGAAGAGAGTTCATATCCTGTCCATTCTAAGCGTTTCGCCACTCATAGAGTTGGAATCAAAAACTCTATGGGTAATATAGCGTTTAGACCAAACACCATGTTGTACGGTGTTGTTCCAATCGATGTTTTGTAAGCTACCCTGTATGCCCATAGTGTTGAGTGTAATTGTTGATCCCAGTCTGCCCTTGATTCTGATACAATTTTAGTGAAAACAGTGCATAGGGTTTTATTTGTGGCCTCAGCTTGTCCATTTGCTTGTGGATGATATGGAGCCGATTTTTTTATGTATGACTATGAATTCCTCTAGCAGGTATTCAATGACTTCAATAAGAAAATGTGTTCCTTGATCACTGACAATTTCTATTGGTAATCTTACAAAGACATTCTCATACAAAAATTGTGCAATGGTCCTTGCATCTGCTTTTTGTGTCGCTTTGGCTTCAACCCATTTTGGGAGATAGTCCGTAGCCACGATGATATATTGGGTATGGGTGCGATATGGAGGGGGTGAAATAGGCCCCACAAAATCAATTCCCCATTTTGCAAATGCCCGTGCTCCCATCATTGGCCATAGTGACATCTCATCTCTTTTTATCGGCACTTTAGTGCGCTAACATGCATCACAACGCTTTACAAATTCCTCAGCATCCATGTGCAATGTAGGCCACCATATCCCCGCGGTTAAGACAATTTTTGTCGTCTTATCGCCTGAAAAATGGCCTCCACTTATTCCTCCATGTGCATGTTCTAGAATCAGCAGGTATTCACTTTCACTTGCACAGATTCTAAGTTGATTGTCCTTTCCTCGCTTGTAGAGTTGATTTTCAATTAAA
The DNA here is from genome assembly GCF_014529385.1 of Adiantum capillus-veneris. Lineage (NCBI taxonomy): Eukaryota > Viridiplantae > Streptophyta > Polypodiopsida > Polypodiales > Pteridaceae > Adiantum > Adiantum capillus-veneris. Next base: position 71,990,607 of record NC_140942.1, on the reverse strand, counting down.
TTAAAGTCTCGAGCCTCCAACTCTATAGCCCTTTGTCGTGCTTTTGTTATGTTTTCAAAAAATTCCCTTGTTGTTAAGAAATCAATGATATATTGACTCCATGCAGGTGCAATGGTTACCTGAAACAATGTCGCACGATCCACCGGTCGTTTGGCACTACATATAATACATTTGTTACCATAAGCATGTGTGTCAACATACATAGTTGGCCAATATACTCCTAAGTGTTTCAATCTTTGGTGTGTTTTCATTGTTGAACAATGAAATGCACAGTCTTGGATGTGTGCTTCCTCAAGATAACACTCAAATTCCTTTGGATTTATGTATAATCGTAGAATTTTGTTCGAGCCTAGATGGTATAGTCGTCCCGCAATCAATTGAAAGTTTTCTGTTTGTCAAAATGTTTGTTGTTTGGATCCCTCTTCCTTTTTATCAAATCTACCTGCAAAGGAAAGAATGCTAACAATTTTCTGAGACCATTTGGGTATCATTTCAACATTGAAAAGATAAGCATCAGGTATGTCATCATCAACTCCTTCAGGAGCTTCCCCGTTTTGTAGCCTTGAAAGATGATCTGCTCGTAGATGCGTTCTACTTTTTTTTACTACCACTATGAAGTCAAACTCTAGCAATATAATAAACCTGCATACAATTCTCCCAGTATTGCATGGTTTATTTACTAGATACACAAGAGCTTGGTGATCTGTGAAGAACACAAATTTGTTTGCAAGGAGATAATACCGAAATTTCTTTGCAGCATATATCATTCCTAATCCCTCTCTTTTAGTGGTGGTATAGTTCTTTTATGCACTATTTAGCTATCGACTCGCATAACAAACTGTGAAATCCATTGTTTCGTCTCCGAGTTGAGCCAGAATACTCCCAATTGCGTATGCAGAGGCATCAATGTGAACATGGAATATCTTTTCCCAATCTGGTGCTTTAAGTACAGGTGCTGATACAAGGGTTTTCTTAAGCTTTTTGAATGAAGTTTCATACTCCTCAGTCCAGTCGAAACTGACTATTAAGCGATATAGTGGTCGTGCAATGACAGCATACATATATATGAATCTTCGATAATATCCACAGTGTCCCATGAAAGATTGTACTTGTTTGGCATTAGGAGGCCTGGGCAAGTTTACTATGACTCTAATTTTGTCTAGGTCAGTGGTTATGCCATTTCTTGAGATAATATGTCCTAAGATGTGGCCTTGTCTTACCATAAAAATGCACTTTTCCGGGTTGAGACAGATTCGATATGTTCTGCACTTCTCAAATATTTTTTGTAAATGGTCAATGTGTTCTTCTCGAATAAGAGAGTGGACACAGAGATCATCCATATATATTTCTCAAAGTATTCTTAGGTATTCTTTGAATGCATGAGTCATTAACCTTTGAAATGTGGTTGGGGCATTGGTTAGGCCAAAAGGCATAACTCTATACGCATATATTTCCCATTCTGTGGCAAATGCTATTTTGTGTTGATCCTCTATTGCAATTTCCAGTTGGTTGTACCCCGAAAACCCATCCAGAAATGAATAGGCATGTTTTCTCGCTACCCTCTCAAGCACATGTTCTGTGATTGGCAAGGGATAATTATCCCTTATTGTTGCTGCATTTACCATTTTGAGGTTCACACACACATGCAACTTTCCGTTGTTTTTGGGGACAACCACAATGGGTGACACCCAATCTGTTGCTCGATTTCATAGATGAATTCGGCATCCTTCAGCTTGTCAATCTCTTCTTTGATTTGTTTAGAGAATGTGTCATTATATGTGTAACGACGCTGTTTGCTTGGTTTGGCATTTGACTTTAACGGAATTGTATGTTGGCATATCGATGGATCAACTCCCTTGAGGTCTTTGTAAGACGATGCAAACACATCTTTATACTTCTTGAGAGTTGTGTTAGCATTTCTTCTTCTTCAGGCCCTAAATCAGTTGCTATATAGACAGGTTGAGGCGCTTGGCACAGCGAAGTCAATTCATTTTGCATTTTCCAGTCCATTGTAAGATTCCTAGTTTATTCTTTCCCTTATTGGTGGTGTCATTATGATTTTTCTGTCTTGGATGGTGAATTTTCGATAGTGGGACGGTCCATCCATGTTTTCTTTTTTTGAATCCTCCTTACCTTCACTTTCAACCTCAGTAGTCCATACCTCTTGTGACGTCTGTTTAAGTTCTTGGTATTGATAGCCGTTTTTTGGCTTTCCATAATTGCAATAGTAAGCTACCTCACCCTATCAAATCACTCAAACATTTTGGTTATCCCTACCATTTCACTGTACATAGGCGTGTGTGAGTTAGGGATTTTTCCATATCTTCTTAAAAACCCTTAATTAGCTAGTCACTGGGCTAGTTGAGCCAAAATAATAATAATAATAATAATAATAATAAATATTATGGCCCATTTGTGTGTAAATATTTCATTGTATATAGGGCCTAAATAAAATGATTTTTCATTATTATTTTGGTATTTATTTAAATATTTATACTTAGGTGTGTGTTATTTATGCTATATACATTGACTCATCATTACCATATTTTTTCTTACCATTTTGCATACTATTTATTCCATATAAAAATAATTTCATGCGAGCTTCTCTTATTTTTGGTGTAACTCCATCCCAACAAAATCCAAAAAAATTAGTTTTATTTATGTGTATATTTTTTCACTATTGTGATATTTTCCTTTCTACATCTATTCTCTATTACTCTCATAAATTAGACCACCAAAGATATTCATCTTTTTATGATAGACTTATAATGAGAGATATTTATTTTGACCCCTTTATATTTTTTCCACCTATATTATTTATATTTGACATGTACATATTTTTCTTAGACCCCTCAATATTTGATTTTCTTAGTTGTACTATTCACTTATATCATGATCTCAACAGTATCTTCAATTATAGACCTACCAAATACGGTCAAGGGTATGTGGAATGCATGCATACACCATGGGGAGCTCACTCTTGGAGGTATTCAAAAGAATCATCCAAAGAAGGACCTCACAAGGACCTTGTGCACTGGAAAAAAACAGTCGGTATTGCTGAATTTTTAAAGATTACATGCTCCCCGAATTTGAAAAGGTGATACAAATATAAGTTGTAGCTCGTGAGTTGAACTTTCACCTCAAATGTTTTCATATTTTTTTGAGCTACGAGCTGTGAGCTATTATTTTATTGGTGGACCCCAGTTTGCCCATGCTATGCAGCCACACTCCCTCTTCCACTTTATCACTTTCCTCTTTCACACACACTCCTCCCTCTCCTTCCCACTCCCAAACCTGCAACTCCCATGTCCTAATTCACCCTCTTCACCATTGCCACATCTCTCACACCTCCATAGCCTTCATCCTCCATTTCTACACCCTATGTGTCCCCCTTTCTCTCTACATATATGTCCATATTACCATACTCTCTTCAACTTTGTAAAGAACTTCAAAAAATTAGCAAAAATCCAAGGATAACCTCTACAAATGAAGGCTTTTATCATGAATTTTCCAAGTTTTGAAGATAACATAGCTTCATCGACACGCGTTACTTCGCCATGCTAACTGCTTCTTCTTCCGGTGATGTAAAGAGGTGAATGTCAACTTCTCCAAAGCTTCAACCTCTCTTTACAAGCTCATCCCTTCTCTAACTTTTCTTATCATATATCTCACCATTTGTTGAAAATTTTGTAAATAATTTTTGGTGATAATTACTAACTACTAACCACTAACCTTATTGTAAAATGCACCCTCTACTAGAGTAAGCACTCCCAAATTATTCACTCAATCCTCTCTCCTTTCATCCTCGATAATTCTCTTCCCTTGAGCCCACATCCATGTGACTCAAAGGACAAGAGAGACCCACCCTCATGAAAAAAAATAAAAATATGCATAATCTTTTATTCCTTCAAATAAACTTGATTAGGCCTAATCCTAATCGGGGCTTCTAAAACCTATAAATAGAGCCTTTCTCTCCCTTGTAAATTATCACATGATCACACTACACCACACCATTCTCAACACATAACATACCACTCTTCAAGCCTAGTTGTGTAGAGTGTGTGCATTGTGAGTGCTCTATTCCATCACTACACATAAGTGCATGGAGAAGCTTGAAGTTAGTTATGCCATCTAGAGGAGTGGAGTGATACTATACTCTGCAATCACACTTGTAGCCTATTCTTGTCCATAAATAAGATTCATAGTTTTGGGTGCAATTGTATGCTGCAACTACGACTCTTCTCTCCAAATTGACTTGATAATTTGGCTCATCAGGTGGTTGAAGGTATATTGTCCTTGAAGTTTATTGTGCCATTTCATGCTTGGTGGTATGAGGGCTTGTTGAATTGTTTGCCAAAACTTTCAATTATAAGAGGGTGCTCGGTGAGAGGGCTCCCGTGACCCTAAGACAATTTGTGTATTTGCAACAAGGTCAAGTTTTGTGTTGTCTCTCTATTTCTCATCAAGCTTTGTGTGCATCTACTCTTAAGGCTAAGACTGAGTTGCTCAAGTTGATTTGTGCGCTTTACCTCTCTCTGGCGTGGTGAATGTTTGTGTTTGGTGTGTGTGGCTATCTTGCATTCCCCTCTCTTTGTGCGTTTGAGTATAAGGAGATATCACGTGCGTCCTAGTTCGCATCTACAACTAGGTGGTGCCCCTTTTCTTGTTTGGTTTCTGGCTGTGGGTTGTTGTTGTCTCTGATTGTGCTTGCCCCAGCCCCAATTGAGCAGCACGGGAGCCTCGAAGGGTGTTTAGAGGCCGCTCTTCTTGTTGCCCGCCCCGGATCGCCTCAAATTGGTGCCCCCACGGAGGAATGACTTTGTGCTTATTGTTGTTGTATTGCATGAATGCTTGAATTTCAGCATAATCAAGTAGATTATATGAATCATGAAAACTTGTATGACCGATTTTAATTTCAAGGCAACAAAAATTGATCTAGAATATGGTTTGGATTAGCATAACATAAGAAAGGAAAAAAACATTTTCACATAAGAATCTAGAATTCATGCTAAAAGACCTTTCAAAACTTTGTGTAGTTAGTTGATGTCATGAGAGAAAATTATTGTTTGGAACTAATCTTTGTGTGGTTCTAGCATTGAGAAACTATGACACGCTATACCTTTGATGATATCCCAATCATCTTCGGAAATCTAGAAGAAGAAGTTGATGATTTTCTTGCTGATTTTAGAATGGTTTCTCGTATCCTTGGTAAAAGGGATGACATTGAAAAAGGGGATTTTCTATTTCTATGCCTTAGAGGCAACTCTGAGCAATGGTTTTGGAGTATATCTTCTCAGATTGAAGATGGATATACCCAAATTTCCAAATCTTTGAAGACCAGATTCTCTATATTTCCAACAACAGAGACAGCATGGGCTTCATTAGGGAGACTTCAACAACATGGTGAAGACTACTATGCTTATGAGGATATTTTTTCTCGTCAATGAGGAGGATGTGGGTTTAGTTCTACATTTCCATATTATGTAAAAATGGAGCAATTTATTCGGGTTTGTCTCCTTTCTTAAAGATTAAGGTTACTTGTAGTGGACCCTCTACCTTTGAAGAAGCGGTCACTATTGCCCGAAGGAAGTTTCACAAGTACTTCTACATCAAAAATGGTTTCCATCATGCTAGAAGAACCAACCATCATGAAAGTGTTTCTATCAAGGAGTCATCTCCTTTGCCATACTTGTCTCCTTCTACTCCGACAAATGTTGAAGAAGTTACTTACATGCCAACTGATTATTCAAGTGCTAAAGTGTGTGGCCAAGATTCAAATGTGGAATCTCTTTCTTCTACCTTTATAACAAGCATGCAAAAATCGACACAAGATATCTCAAATGGCATTGATGATTCAATAATGGATACATCCAACCTTTTGGCGAAGGATCAATTTCTAGTCCGAGCAGACGAAGCTTTTGTGCAACATGACTCTATGGAGAATGAAGACCTTGAAGGTAACCTTGATCTTATGGAATCTCTTTATTCTACCTTTATCACAAGCATGCAAAAATCGACACAAGATATCTCAAATGGCATTGATGATTCAATAATGGATACATCCAACCTTTTGGCGGAGGATCAATTTCTAGTCCGAGCAGATGAAGCTTTTGTCCAACATGCCTCTATGGAGAATGAAGACCTTGAAGGTAACTTTGATCTTATGGAATGTTCTGAGAGTGTATCTTGTCTAAAAGAAGAGAGTGAAGAAGAAGATGAGATCATAGGTGGGGAGATCATAGACCACATTGATCATAAAGAGATGATTGTGTACATGGAATGCCAACTCCAAAACAAAGTAGAAGAGTGTGAGTTGAATCCATGTGAGGATAATCTTCAAAAAGTGTTTGAGGATGTTGAAAAGCATTGGTATGACCCATGTATGTTAAGCATGGAGGAACCTATCATGCAAGGAGCCAAAGTTTTCACAAAATCAAACAGTAATCCATCAACCTTTGAGGTGGTACAATGTGAGGAGTTACAACCTTGCCAAAGGGGGGGCTTAGAAGGGGATGAAGAACATGGGAGAGTAGTAAAAAATAAAATCATAAAAGAAAACTGTCAGAAGGGTATCATTCTCTCTAATTGTGTTTTAGTGGGTGGCTCTTCATTCATGGGACAATCTCTTAGCAAGAAAGTCCAAGATTTTGAAGCCCAAATCATCTTCACATTGGGTTTCACCTCTTCAAAGTCAACTTCTCCTCTCTTCACATATACCTTTCATCTGGGGCACCATACCTTCTTACGTGGAAGAGGACATCAATACTTGGTGATGAACAAATGTTTCCAAACCTTCTACATTTGGCTCTTTGGTGTATGGAGGTCACACATTGTGCTGCTTCTGGTCTTCATCATAGATGAAAAACTTTTTGATTGCTACATGTGGATTGTTAAGTATGGAGCCTGATTTACCCTTGTAATTTTTTGTGGTAAAAGCGCACATTTGTAAGGCCCCCATTATGAGGAGAAGCCATCGTGCGTGAAGGAAAATCACTCACCGGAAACCAAAATTTTCACGGACAAGAATCAGGGGCAACTTTAAAGGCCTCGGGGGCGGAGGCCCCCGAGACTTTTTATTCGCCGGAATATTCCTATTCGCCGGAATACTATGGCCGGACGGCGGCCGGAAAGTGGTCGGAAAACAACCGGTCGGTTGGCCGGTGGCCGGTAGTCAATGGCCGATGGTCGGTGGTCGGAAGTCAATGGCCGGTGGCCGGTGGTCGAAAGTCAATGGCCGGTGGCCGGTTGCCGAATTCAATGGCCGGTGGCCGAATTCAAAAGCGGACTTGTCTTCTCAAGGGCGGCCACACATGGGCGGATTGGAGGGTCCGATTTGGACTTATTCGCACAAGGGCGGCTACACATGGCTGTCTCTCATAAGAGAGGGCAGCCCTTTTGGCCTATAAAAGGAGGCCATTTCTACACACATTTCATAGTGTAAAGTTGATGCAACAAGGTGAGTGTGAGGTGGTGAGAGTGAAGCAAGGCGGGAGCTCCATTAAGGGTATAATCCCTTTGTAAACTACTTCTTGTTTTGAAGTACTAAAGCCATTGAGTGGCTGCTTTCCCGTGGACGTAGCCCACACTGGGTGAACCACGTATATCGTGTGTACTCTCTCTCTCTCTCTACTCTATAATCTCGTGTATATAAATCTGTCTCTCTCCATTAAGTAATCTACTCAATTATCTATTTAGCTACGTCTTATTTCCAAACAACTGGTATCAGAGCAAGGTTTGCTCGTAGCTAAATTATCTCAAGGAAAGGATTCCTTGAATTGAGTGGGAGTTATGGCGGAGGAAGGGAAGCTCAAGATTGAGAAGTTCAACGGCAAAAACTACCAACATTGGAAGATGCAGATTGAAGACTATCTCTACCAGAAGGACCTCTATTTGCCACTAGGCGGTCTTGCGAAGAAGCCCGCAACAATGGCAGATGAAGCATGGATTGTCCTTGATCGAAAGGCACTGGGAACAATCCGGTTAAGCTTGGCGTCGACGGTGGCCTTCAATGTTTCGGAGATGAAGACCACGGAGGACTTGATGAAGTCACTTGACGACTTCTACGAGAAACCATCGGCATCCAATAAGGTATTTCTTATGAAGCGCTTGTTCAATCTAAAGATGGCAGAGAATGGTTCAGTTGCAGAACACCTAAATGACTTTAACACAAACATAAGTCAACTTCGATCAGTGAAAATCAATTTCGATGACGAAGTGCGAGCTCTCCTTATACTATCATCTCTACCAGATAGTTGGGACAGCCTTGTGATGGCTGTAAGTAATTCTATCTCTGGCACAAATACTCTTAAGTTTGATGATGTTGTGGGTGTTCTCCTAAGCGAGGAAATGCGAAGGAGAAGCACAGGAGAATCATCAAGTGCTGCACTATCAGTGGAAACAAGAGGAAGGCTTAAGGAGAGGTTCAAAAACCAAAAGGGTCGTGATCGCTCAAGGCGGAGCAAGTCACGCACAAAGTCAGTTCTTGAATGTTGGAACTGCGGCAAGAAGGGCCACGTCAAGAAGGATTGCTGGTCCAAGAAGAAGAAGGAGACAGAGTCTCAAGAGAACAAGCCAACATCGGAGGCCAATGTGGCAGGTAAAGTAGAGCAAGATGCTCTAATTCTCTCATTAGACAATGTGTCTAATTCCTGGATAGTAGATTCCGGGGCTTCATTCCATGCGACACCACACAAGCAACATTTCCAAGACTACACCAAAGGTAATTTTGGGTATGTATACTTGGGAGATGATGAAGCTTGTGAGATTGTCGGCAAAGGTACAGTTTCTGTCAAAACTGCTAACGGAAATGAATGGAAGCTTAAAGATGTTAGGCATGTTCCTTCTCTTCGCAAAAATTTGATCTCTACAGGACAATTGGACGATGAAGGTCACAACATTGCATTCGGAAACAAACGGTGGAAGATCTCAAAGGGATCTTTGGTGGTTGCCAAGGGTGAAAAAGTCGGTACACTTTACTTGTGTACTGTTAGCACGCAACCTTCAGCTTGTGCAGCGACTACAGAAGTTGACAGTGCGGTGTGGCACTACCGACTTGGGCATATGAGTGCCAAAGGAATGCAAATCCTTCAAACAAAGAAGCTTCTACCAGGTTTGAAAGAAGTGGACTTAGAGTTCTGTGAAGATTGTGTTTATGGTAAACAAAAGAGGGTAAAATTTCAAAAATCAGGAAATGAAAGAAAAAATAAAAAACTTGAGTTGGTTCATTCTGATGTTTGGGGTCCTGCAAGTACACCATCACTTGGTGGCTCATTGTACTATGTAACATTCATAGACGATGCGACTAGAAAAACATGGGTTTATGTCATGAAGAATAAATCCGATGTATTTTCCATATTTCAAAGGTGGAAAGCCTTTGTGGAGAATGAAACAGGTACCAAGGTTAAATGCCTCAGATCCGACAATGGAGGCGAATATTGCAGCCAAGCTTTTGAAAGCTTTTGTGCTATCAATGGCATTCGGAGGCAAAGGACAACCCCAAGGACACCTCAACAAAATGGGATTTCGGAAAGGATGAACAGGACAATCATGGAGCGAGCACGAAGCATGCGGCTACATGCAGGCCTACCGCTTGAGTTTTGGGCGGAAGCTGTAAGTACGTCTGTGTACTTAATCAACCGGTCACCCTCAACAGCATTGGATGGGGGAGTTCCAGAAGAGGCATGGACAGGTAAACCGGTGAATTATGCATTTCTCAAAGTGTTTGGGTGTGAGGCTTTCATGCACATAGATAGAAGCCTAAGATCAAAGCTAGATGCAAAGTCCAAAAAGTGTTTCTTCATTGGCTATGGAGAAGGTGACTTTGGGTATCGCCTATGGAATCCTGAAGATGGTAAAATCTTAAGGAGTAGGGATGTAATTTTTAACGAACAAAATATGTACAAAGATTACTTGGAAAGAAAACAAACAAAAGAAAAAGGTGATGAGTACATGGAGCTTGAGGACGGTGAAGACTCAAGGACTGCAAACGGTGACAATGTGCAACAACGTCAACCAAATGAGGAGACTCAACCTATTCCCCGAAGATCTACAAGAGCAAGTAGACCTCCAGAAAGGTTTGTTCCTTCCTTCAACCATCTCTTGATCTCAGATTCTGGAGAGCCGGAATCATATGAAGAAGCTATGCAACATGAATCCAAAGAAGAATGGACGAAGAGCATGCAAGTGGAGATGGACTCACTACATCGCAACCAAACATGGGAGTTGGTTGAGTTACCTAAAGGTAAGCGGGCACTTCAAAACAAATGGGTGTACAAGTTGAAGGAAGAAGAAGGTGGGAAGAAAAGGTACAAGTCTAGGCTTGTGGTAAAAGGGTTTTCTCAAAAGAAAGGTATTGACTTCAATGAAATATTTTCTCCTGTTGTAAAAATGAACTCAATTAGGCTTGTCTTAAGCCTTGTGGCTGTTCATGATTTAAATCTCGAGCAAATGGATGTAAATACGGCATTCCCTCACGGTGACTTAGAGGAGGAAATCTACATGCTTCAACCAAAGGGGTATGAAGTAAAAGGTAAGGAGAAAATGGTTTGCAGATTAAAGAAGAGCTTGTATGGTTTAAAGCAAGCATCAAGACAATGGTACTTGAAGTTTGATCGATGGATGTTGGATCATGGATTCACAAGATGCAACTCGGATCACTGCGTCTACACGAAGAATTTGGGAGATGGTAAATTCATCATCCTAATGTTGTATGTTGATGACATGTTGATTGCAAGTGCTAACATGCAGGACATCAAAGACCTAAAAGAGGAGTTGTCTAAATCTTTTTCAATGAAAGATTTAGGTGCTGCAAAGAGGATACTTGGTATGAAAATATCAAGGGACAGGACGAAGAAGACAATAAAGCTATCTCAAGAAGATTACATCAAGAAGGTACTAGAAAGGTTTGCAATGCAAAATGCAAAACCAGTTTCTACACCTTTGGCTGGTCATTTTAAACTAACGAAGGATATGTGTCCAAAGACACAAGAGGAGATAGCCTATATGTCTAAAGTTCCATATGCTGCAGCGGTAGGTTCTCTAATGTATGCTATGGTATGGACAAGGCCAGACATTGCACATGCAGTGGGAGTTGTGAGTAGGTTCATGGACAACCCAGGTAAAGAGCATTGGCAAGCTGTGAAGTGGATACTTAGGTATCTAAAAGGGACAACAACAAATGCTTTGTATTTTGGAGGAAATGATATTTTTCTAGAAGGGTATGTTGATGCAGATATGGCAGGTGACAAAGATACTCGAAGGAGCACTACTGGCTATGTGTTCACAGTTGGAGGCACAGCAGTAAGCTGGGCTTCAAAGCTGCAGAAAGTGGTTTCACTTTCTACCACGGAAGCAGAGTATGTAGCAATGACGGAGGCAAGCAAAGAAATTCTGTGGCTTCACAGATTCTTAGAAGAGCTTGGATTCAAACAAGACAATTGTGTCTTGTACAGTGATAGCCAAAGCGCTATCCATCTTGCGAAGAATTCAGCCTTTCATTCAAGGACAAAGCACATTGAGGTGAGATATCACTTCATACGCACTCTTTTGGAAGAGGGACAACTAAAGCTAGGAAAGGTGCATACAAGTGAAAATCCTGCAGACATGTTTACAAAGGTGGTCAACAAGGAGAAGTTGAGCTTCTGCTCATCTTCAATCGGCATTCAAGGATAAGAAGCCAGAATGGAAAGCAGTCACAGGTTTGGTTTGGAGATCAGTCTCCAAGTGGGAGATTGTTAAGTATGGAGCCTGATTTACCCTTGTAATTTTTTGTGGTAAAAGCGCACATTTGTAAGGCCCCCATTATGAGGAGAAGCCATCGTGCGTGAAGGAAAATCACTCACCGGAAACCAAAATTTTCACGGACAAGAATCAGGGGCAACTTTAAAGGCCTCGGGGGCGGAGGCCCCCGAGACTTTTTATTCGCCGGAATATTCCTATTCGCCGGAATACTATGGCCGGACGGCGGCCGGAAAGTGGTCGGAAAACAACCGGTCGGTTGGCCGGTGGCCGGTAGTCAATGGCCGATGGTCGGTGGTCGGAAGTCAATGGCCGGTGGCCGGTGGTCGAAAGTCAATGGCCGGTGGCCGGTTGCCGAATTCAATGGCCGGTGGCCGAATTCAAAAGCGGACTTGTCTTCTCAAGGGCGGCCACACATGGGCGGATTGGAGGGTCCGATTTGGACTTATTCGCACAAGGGCGGCTACACATGGCTGTCTCTCATAAGAGAGGGCAGCCCTTTTGGCCTATAAAAGGAGGCCATTTCTACACACATTTCATAGTGTAAAGTTGATGCAACAAGGTGAGTGTGAGGTGGTGAGAGTGAAGCAAGGCGGGAGCTCCATTAAGGGTATAATCCCTTTGTAAACTACTTCTTGTTTTGAAGTACTAAAGCCATTGAGTGGCTGCTTTCCCGTGGACGTAGCCCACACTGGGTGAACCACGTATATCGTGTGTACTCTCTCTCTCTCTCTACTCTATAATCTCGTGTATATAAATCTGTCTCTCTCCATTAAGTAATCTACTCAATTATCTATTTAGCTACGTCTTATTTCCAAACATGGATAGTTCATCAATCAGTACCAAAATCTATTCTCTTCCAATGTGTTGGAAGCAATAGAAACCTTCGTCTATTATCTACTTATGTGGTGAACTATTTGCAATATCTTCCAATAGCAGCTGGAAGCATGGATCAAGCTCTCCTAAATCATGAAGGTCATAGAATTTTTGACTTGATGAGCCTACCTAGGTTGAATGAATTTTATGAGCTACAGTTCAAGAATTTGCTCATAAAAGCTCTTGAAGATCGTAGCAGATACATCAACTTTACACAGGAGAAAGAGCAACCAATCTTTTATATCACCTTCATAGTGATAGATGCAATGATGGACAACAATAAAATCTACAAGTTTCTTCAACCGAAATCAGTAAGTGATTCATTACCATACATCTCTCTTTGGGAAAGATATTTCAAGATCTTTGATCCTGGGGGGTGCTTATGGAAACTTTCTCAATGGAGGAGGTTTACTCCGTCACTTCATTACATCCTGCTATTGGCTCTGCGAACCTTCCATATCACACAAGGTTTCTTAATCATACAACAAAGGTTCTTCAAAGATGAGAGTAGACAAAGACAGACGTTACACAATCTACATGTTGTATGATCGGATAAATGGTACATGAATGTACCATTATCTAAGGGGGGGGCTAATGATAGCCGTTTTTTGGCTTTCCATAATTGCCATAGTAAGCTACCTCACCCTATCAAATCACTCAAACATTTTGGTTATCCCTACCATTTCACTGTACATAGGCGTGTGTGAGTTAGGGACTTTTCCCATATCTTCTTAAAAACCCTTAATCAGCTAGTCACTGGGCTAGTTGAGCAAAAATAATAATAATAATAATAATAATAATAAATATTATGGCCCATTTGTGTGTAAATATTTCATTGTATATAAGGCCTAAATAAAATGAGTTTTCATAATTATTTTGGTATTTATTTAAATATTAATACTTAGGTGTGTGTTATTTATGCTATGTACATTGACTCATCATTACCATATTTTTTCTTACCATTTTGCATACTATTTATTCCATATAAAAATAATTTCATGCGAGCTTCTCTTATTTTTGGTGTAACTCCATCCCAACAAAATCCAAAAAAACTAGTTTTATTTATGTGTATATTTTTTCACTATTGTGATTTTTTCCTTCCTACATCTATTCTCTATTACTCTCATAAATTAGACCACCAAAAATATTCATCTTTTTATGGTAGACATATAATGAGAGATATTTATTTTCACCCCTTTATATTTTTTTCACCTATATTATTTATATTTGACATGTACATATTTCTTTTTGACCCCTCAATATTTGATTTTCTTAGTTGTACTATTCACTTATATCATGATCTCAACAATATCCTCAATTATAGACCTACCAAATAAGGTCAAGGGTATGTGGAATGCATGCATGCACCATGGGGAGCTCACTCTTGGAGGTATTCAAAAGAATCATCCAAAGAAGGACCTCACAAGGACCTTGTGCAGTGGAAAAAACAATCGGTTTTGCTGAATTTTTAAAGATCACGTGCTCCCCGAATTTGAAAAGGTGATACAAATATAGGTTGTAGCTCGTGAGCTGAACTTTCACCTCAAATTTTTTCATATTTTTTTGAGCTACGAGCTGTGAGCTATGATTTTATTGGTGGACCCCAGTTTTCCCATGCTATGCAGCCACACTCCCTCTTCCACTTTATCATTTTCCTTTTTCACACACACTCCTCCCTCTCCTTCCCACTCCCAAACCTGCAACTCCCATGTCCTAATTCACCCTCTTCACCATTGTCACATCTCTCACACCTCCATAGCCTTCATCCTCCATTTCTACACCCTATGTGTCCCCCTTTCTCTCTACATATATGTCCATATTACCATACTCTCTTCAACTTTGTAAAGAACTTCAAAAAATCAGCAAAAATCCAAGGATAACCTCTGCAAATGAAGGCTTTTATCATTAATTTTCCAAGGTTTGAAGATAACATAGCTTCATCGACACGCGTTACTTCGCCATGCTGACTGCTTCTTCTTCCGGTGATGTAAAGAGGTGAATGTCAACTTCTCCAAAGCTTCAACCTCTCTTTACAAGCTCATCCTTTCTCTAACTTTTCTCATCATATATCTCACCATTTGGTGAATGATTTTGTAAATATTTTTTAGTGATAATTACTAACTACTAACCACTAACTTTATTGTAAAATGCACCCTCTACTAGAGTAGGCACTCCCAAATTATTCACTCAATCCTCTCTTCTTTCATCCTCGATAATTCTCTTCCCTTGAGCCCACATCCATGTGGCTCAAAGGACAAGAGAGACCCACCCTCATGAAAAAAAATAAAAATATGCATAATTTTTTATTCCTTCAAATAAACTTGATTAGGCATAATCCTAATCGGGGCTTCTAAAACCTATAAATAGAGCCCTTCTCTCCCTTGTAAATTATCACATGATCACACTACACCACACCATTCTCAACACATAACACACCACTCTTCAAGCCTAGTTGTGTAGAGTGCGTGCATTGTGAGTGTTGTCAGAAGGGTATCATTCTCTCTAATGGTGTTTTAGTGGGTGGCTCTTCATTCATGGGACAATCTCTTAGCAAGAAAGTCCAAGCTTTTGAAGCCCAAATCATCTTCACATTGGGTTTCACCTCTTCAAAGTCAACTTCTCCTCTCTTCATATATACCTTTCATCCGGGGCACCATACCTTCTTAAGTGGAAGAGGACATGAATACTTGGTGATGAACAAATGTTTCCAAACCTTCTACATTTGGTTCTTTGGTGTATGGAGGTCACACATTGTGTTGCTTATGGTCTTTATCATAGATGAAAAACTTTTTGATTGCTACATGTAGATAGTTTATCAATCAGTACCAAAATCTATTCTCTTCCCATGTGTTGGAAGCAATAGAAACCTTCGTCTATTATCTACTTATGTGGTGAACTATTTGCAATATCTTCCAATAGCAGCTGGAACCATGGATCAAGCTTTCCTAAATCATGAAGGTCATAGAATTTTTGACTTGATGACCTACCTAGGTTGAATGAATTTTATGAGCTACAGTTCAAGAATTTTCTCATAAAATCTCTTGAAGATCGTAGCAGATACATCAACTTTACACAGGAGGAAGAGCAACCAATCTTTGATATCACCTTCATAGTGATAGATGCAATGATGGACATTAATAAAATCTACAAGTTTCTTCAACCGAAATCAGTAAGTGATTCATTACCATACATCTCTCTTTGGGAAAGATATTTCAAGATCTTTGATCCTGGGGGGTGCTTATGGAAACTTTCTCAATGGAGGAGGTTTACTCCGTCACTTCATTACATCTTGCTACTGGCTCTGAGAACCTTCCATATCACACAAGGTTTCTTAATCATACAACAAAGGTTCTTCAAAGATGAGAGCAGACAAAGACAAACGTTACACAATCTACATGTTGTATGATCAGATAAATGGTACATGAATGTACCATTATCTAAGGGAGGGGCTAATGATAGCCGTTTTTTGGCTTTCCATAATTGCCATAGTAAGCTACCTCACCCTATCAAATCACTCAAACGTTTTGGTTATCCCTACCATTTCACTATACATAGGCGTGTGTGAGTTAGGGACTTTTCCCATATCTTCTTAAAAACCCTTAATAAGCTAGTCACTGGGCTAGTTGAGCCAAAAATAATAATAATAATAATAATAATAAATATTATGGCACATTTGTGTGTAAATATTTCATTGTATATAGGGTCTAAATAAAATGATTTTTCATAATTATTTTGGTATTTATTTAAATATTTATATTTAGGTGTGTATTATTTATGCTATGTACATTGACTCATCATTACCATATTTTTTCTTACCATTTTGCATACTATTTATTCCATATAAAAATAATTTCATGCAAGCTTCTCTTATTTTTGGTGTAACTCCATCCCAACAAAATCCAAAAAAACTAGTTTTATTTATGTGTATATTTTTTCACTATTGTGATTTTTTCCTTCCTACATCTATTCTCTATTACTCTCATAAATTAGACCACCAAAAATATTCATCTTTTTATGGTAGACTTATAATGAGAGATATTTATTTTGACCCCTTTATATTTTTTCCACCTATATTATTTATATTTGACATGTACATATTTTTTTTAGACCCCTCAATATTTGATTTTCTTAGTTGTACTATTCACTTATATCATGATCTCAACAATATCTTCAATTATAGACCTACCAAATAAGGTCAAGGGTATGTGGAATGCATGCATGCACCATAGGGAGCTCACTCTTGGAGGTATTCAAAAGAATCATCCAAAGAAGGACCTCACAAGGACCTTGTGCACTGAAAAAAACAGTCGGTTTTGCTGAATTTTTAAAGATCACGTGCTCCCCGAATTTGAAAAGGTGATACAAATATAGGTTGTAGCTCGTGAGCTGAACTTTCACCTCAAATTTTTTCATATTTTTTTGAGCTACGAGCTGTGAGCTATTATTTTATTGGTGGACCCCAGTTTGCCCATGCTATGCAGCCACACTCCCTCTTCCACTTTATCACTTTCCTCTTTCACACACACTCCTCCCTCTCCTTCCCACTCCCAAACCTGCAACTCCCATGTCCTAATTCACCCTCTTCACCATTGCCACATCTCTCACACCTCCATAGCCTTCATCCTCCATTTCTACACCCTATGTGTCCCCCTTTCTCTCTACATATATGTCCATATTACCATACTCTCTTCAACTTTGTAAAGAACTTCAAAAAATCAGCAAAAATCCAAGGATAACCTCTGCAAATGAAGGCTTTTATCATGAATTTTCCAAGTTTTGAAGATAACATAGCTTCATCGACACGCGTTACTTCGCCATGCTAACTGCTTCTTCTTCCGGTGATGTAAAGAGGTGAATGTCAACTTCTCCAAAGCTTCAACCTCTCTTTACAAGCTCATCCCTTCTCTAACTTTTCTTATCATATATCTCACCATTTGTTGAAAATTTTGTAAATATTTTTTAGTGATAATTACTAACTACTAACCACTAACCTTATTGTAAAATGCACCCTCTACTAGAGTAAGCACTCCCAAATTATTCACTCAATCCTCTCTCCTTTCATCCTCGATAATTCTCTTCCCTTGAGCCCACATCCATGTGACTAAAAGGACAAGAGAGACCCACCCTCATGAAAAAAAATAAAAATATGCATAATCTTTTATTCCTTCAAATAAACTTGATTAGGCCTAATCCTAATCGGGGCTTCTAAAACCTATAAATAGAGCCCTTCTCTCCCTTGTAAATTATCACATGATCACACTACACCACACCATTCTCAACACATAACACACCACTCTTCAAGCCTAGTTGTGTAGAGTGTGTGCATTGTGAGTGCTCTATTCCATCACTACACATAAGTGCATGGAGAAGCTTGAAGTTAGTTATGCCATCTAGAGGAGTGGAGTGATACTATACTCTGCAATCACACTTGTAGCCTACTCTTGTCCATAAATAAGATTCATAGTTTTGGGTGCAATTGTATGCTGCAACTACGACTCTTCTCTCCAAATTGACTTGATAAGTTGACTCATCAGGTGGTTGAAGGTATATTGTCCTTGAAGTTTGTTGTGCCATTTCATGTTTGGTAGTTTGAGGGCTTGTTGAATTGTTTGCCAAAACTTTCAATTGTAAGAGGGTGCTCGTTGAGAGGGCTTCCGTGACCCTAAGACAATTTGTGTATTGGCAACAAGGTCAAGTTTTGTGTTGTCTCTCTATTTCTTATCAAGCTTTGTGTGCATCTAGTCTTTAAGACTAAGACTGAGTTGCTCAAGTTGATTTGTGCGCTTTACCTCTCTCTGGCGTGGTGAATGTTTGTGTTTGGTGTGTGTGGCTATCTTGCATTCCCCTCTCTTTGTGCATTTGAGTACAAGGAGATATCACGTGCGTCCTAGTTCGCATCTACAACTAGGTGGTGCCCCTTTTCTTGTTTGGTTTCTGGCTGTGGATTGTTGTTGTCTCTGATTGTGCTTGCCCCAGCCCCAATTGAGCAGCAGCGGAGCCTCGAAGGGTGTTTAGAGGCCGCTCTTCTTGTTGCCCGCCCCGGACCGCCTCAGTATTTCTTTTCACGCTCCATTTTGGTCCACTCTGGATCTTTTGTCTTTTCACGTTTTGATTGTTTAGCTTTTCTTGAATTTGTTTCCGTTTTAGTTTTTCATACTTGTTTTATGACCTCATGTGTCTTTTTTCCTCGAACTCTTGAGAATCTCCCTGATATTTTGTATTTTATACAATCCTCTACCTTACTAGCATTAGATAGTGCATTTTGTCTTTTATCCTGGGCATCGGGTTTTCTCTAATCTTGTTTTCTGCTCCCTTTTTTTTAACAGCGTTCCTGGCGTCTAGGGTGTTGATTTGCAAAATCATAAAACTTGATATCTGCGGTTCTTTCCCTACTCTCGCTTGAGCTATCTGAACACTCGTTATCTACATCGTTACTTAATTCTAGATGCTCAGAGGAGTCATAAAACTCTTCTTGTTCTGATGAGTCTACATTATCATCTCCTACTGGTACAAGGTTTACCATGTAATAGGGTAACACATCATAGCCGTCCTTATGACAAAATTTTATCGTTGGGCTATCTGTAATGGCACAGACGTCCAACAATG
The DNA here is from genome assembly GCF_014529385.1 of Adiantum capillus-veneris. NCBI lineage: Eukaryota > Viridiplantae > Streptophyta > Polypodiopsida > Polypodiales > Pteridaceae > Adiantum > Adiantum capillus-veneris. Next base: position 71,971,389 of record NC_140942.1, on the reverse strand, counting down.
CTAGTATGTATTTCCATTCCATAGGTTCTAATGCATATTTGGAAAAAGGTTCTAGAATATAATCCTTGTCTTCAATAGCTCTTTCTACAATGCATTCCTCTCTTTTCAACCTCCCACAATGTGAAGCTCCACACATCCATAGCTCTTTTTTCTGCCCTAACCATGCTGGGAGTTCGGACCTTGCCAACATAGCCGAATCAAACTCTTCCACTGGTGTCTGGTTCACATCTTTGTAACTATGGTCTTTTAGGTATACTTTGGTTGTAGTCTCCCCACTCCTGAGGTATATGTGGTCATAACCCCAATCCTGTAGCATCTTTAATTGTCTCATGAATGGTCTTCCCAAGATGATCTCGTAATTGTTCTTTTTGTCAAAATCAATTATTGCAAATGTATGCTCATACTTAATTCCGCAAGAGGTGACAATTACTTTTTCTAAAAGTCCTAGAGGCTTTTCCATGAACCCATCTGCCATTTGTAATTTCATTTTGGTTGCTCTCAAAGCCGGTTTTTCCCTTTTTTTTTAGATTTCTTTTGTGGCGATAGCGACTCCCACTCCACTGTCGAGAATAGCCTTGGATACTACTCCCTGGAATTCTATTGGTAGTGTGGTATTTCCATCTTCTCCCTCACAATATTCTCCAACCTTGTTTAAAGGTACAGGCCTAGTGTTCAGTGTAGGCTTGTCCAGTTCTCTGATCCCTTCTTGAATCCTTGAGGTAGGGTCTTTTACTCCAAATTTTTCTAAGCATTTTCTTACAGTGGTCCACATGTTTGGTCGTAACCTCAGGAGTTCGGCTAACATGATTGTGCATGCCATAGGGGTGGACAGTAACTCAATCAACCCTTGTGAATCCATTACTCTGTTGGGAGAAAGTCTTTGAGATGGGATTGCTCTCACTTCAAACTTAGCTTCATACTCCCCTAGGTAAGAGGGTAGAGTTTTTAGCGAGTCAAGTTGGCTGTGCCCCGAGCTAATTGACCCCTGGTCCCCCCCTTGTGAATGCATATCAAAGTTCATTTGTGATCTTTCCTCAAATTCTTTAATGGGAGGTAAGATCTCATTTTTCTCCTTCTCAACGCGATTTAGTTGGTAGTTTATCCCATTAGCTTCATTTGCTTCCCCGATTTGCTTCCAGAGGTCATCTAGATTGTCACACTCTTTACCCATTCCCACCGATGTTTTGGATTGGAAACCATCAAATGTCTCATCTGTTATATTTGACACTATGATAGGTTCCCGCTTAGCCTCTAAGGTAGCCATGAGTCCCTCCTTTGTGTCTGCTTGTTTCTCTAGAGTTGGTGTGATAGGGGTTGGAGCTTGCACCTCGTGCCAACTTGCAGGTTTATTAGGTGGGTTTTCTATCAAGGATTGGGATGTTCCAATCATCTTCTGACACATTTCCAACCTCTGTTTTTCTAGTTCCACATATGGATAAGTCATCCATTGTTTCTCTTGGTTTTGATTGTTTTTGAGTCTAGCTTCGTATGCTTTTAAAAGTGCGTCAAGCTGCTCATTTACTTTTTCTACCATTACTGATCCTGCACTTTTGGGCTCCACTATTTCCTTGGGCCCTATGGTTGCAGCAGTGTGTGAACTTAAACTAGTTAGATCCTCTAATCGCTCCAATCTATCCTTTGTGTGTTTTAGCTCCTCGGATAGAGCCGTTTGCTCTCGTTCCTTCCTGGCTTTCATACGAGCCTTTCTAGCTTTCCAAGTGCTTTGTTGATTTTTCATTTCTGCAGTAGGGGCATCGGTCTTTGGCTCTTCAATTATGGGTTCGTATATCCTTCTTTGAGCTTGTGCCCGTGTGACTACCTAAATAGGTATTACTGTTTCATTTTCTGACCCCCCCACTAGATGGCACTGGTTCTAGCATGTTTAAAGTAGTTTTTGCTCCTTTGCTTGGGTTCTTAGGGAAATCAGGAATCAAGTGAGTAATTCCACCCTCGGTGCAATACGCATTGACCCTAATGATTTCATCGTGAGGACAGTCCCTTAGCCAATGATCTCCGCCACACTTGTAGTAGGGTCCCTGAGGCTGTTGAGGTGCTCCTTGAGCTCCTCTCTGTTGGTAAGCATGCCTCTGCCCGCCCATGCCTCTATTGGCTATGAACAATAGTGTTTGTTCATCCAAGCTGTATCTTCCTTCTCCTGCAGCCTGGGCAGCTGTTGGTGGTCTTGTACTTCCAATCATGCTCCAAGGTTCTTGCATCTTAGGTTCTTCAGGTGGATAATAGACAGGATTTGTTGCATATCCATTGGGATCTTTGTAATATGCGTGCATGGGTACCAAAGCCTTCTCTTCTGGTTTGTTTACCATCGATGCATACCTTATGCCGACCGGTCTTACTCCTGGTAGGGGTGATTGTTGCCCCAATAGTGGTTGTGGTCTTTCACTCCTACAGGTCCTGGTAGGTTACCTGCTGGATACCTAGGCATCGGTGGGATTTGACGAGATGCTACTTGAGCTTGGGGAGCATAAGGTCGCTCTCTTACATATCCCTTGTTATAATAACATTCCTCGGTCACATGGTTTGTCCATTTTTGTTCAATTGCACACCACTTCGGCTGCTTAGCCTGAGGCTTGGCATACATATTTTTTTTTTTAGCACTTCTTTCACCAGCTTCTCCTGGCTTACAGCTACTTCTCCTTTCTGTGCTAACTTAGTGGACTTGCTTCCACTTTGTTGTGAGGATGAATCATCATCAAGATCCTTGAATTCACCCTCCTTGTAGACCGCACAATTGTCTACAAGGTAAAGAGCTTCCTTAGTTAACTCATTTAACATTGTGCTCCTCTTCATATGTAAGTCCTTTTGGAGATCTGTGTTTCTCAGTCCTTGAATAAATATAAGCATAAGTCTGGACTGGGTTGGTAGTTCTTCCACAGGGCATAACTTCACATATCTCTTTAGTCGTAGGGCTGCCTTTCGCACAGATTCCCCTTCCTTCTGTTTGAATTTATGGATTTATGAGACTGCATTATGAGCTATTCCCCTTTGTGATAATTCCTCAATAAACTCGTCAAAAACCTCCTCCATAGACTCAAAATCTCTACGCTCCACAGAATCAAACCAAGTGGCTGCATCCTCTTCTAGGGTAAGTCCAAACCCTGCAAATTGAGTAGAAAAATCCAAAACTTCTTCAACTCTAATTACACGCACGAAGGCTGCTACATGATCCCTAGGATCTCTGTTTCTCGAGTATTTCTTGTTTACCCATTTTTGCACATGAGAAGGTCTAATTCTACGATGGTCTACAAATCTCATCATTGGTTTTCCTCGTCCTCCTCAATATGCCTCTTCTGGCCTTCGGTAGTGGGAGGGTTCCTCTCCAAGAGGTGCTCCTAAGCCATAATTTCTAATGGTTCTTGCAAGAGGTGGTTCATCTCTCCGAACTCGTTCTCTTTGTTCTCGTTCTATGGGTTGTCTTCTGGGCTCTGCCGACTCTTGAGTTTTCGGCTTACTCTCGCCTTGGTAATGTGAATGGAGTGATGGTTCTTGTAATTCTCTTAGCCCTCGTGCGGCTGGATAACAACCTCTGTTTAGGTCTTGTTCGGATGTTGCATTTTGTTGAAGCCATGTCTGCAATTAGGTTGGGTTGCCTGCTAGTTCTGATAGTTGAAATTCTGCTGCCGGTTAGAGTGTGATGTTGCATCGTACTCTTCTAAAAATGGATTTGTAGACTTGCTAGGGGTATAGGTGGACCTTGGTACTTCTTCGGGGGCATATGTTGATGTTTTTGGAACTGTTGCCTTATCTACCTCCTCTGGTAGAATTCGTTTGTATTCTCGCTCGTACCTGTCAACAAAAATGATATCCTTCCCCATAGCAATTTCATAAGAACAAGTAAAGAACCTTGTCATCGCTTAATTCATTTGGGTAGGGTTCTTTGCATCGAAAATAAGAGACTACTCCCTCGCTCTCATGCTTGCAAATTCCCACATTCTCATTATAGGTAGAGACTCTGGTTGTTTTTTTATCATACATAAAATGAGCTCCAAGTCGATCAATTTTAGGAGGCGGCTCTTGAGTTTCTGAGACCATTTTTCCTTTTGCCACATTATCTCCATACCTGTTATAATCCTCAGGGTTCCTAACTATCAGATAGTGGTTCCCCCTTTCATCTCGGAATCTATCTCCATCATCATAGACTTGAATTATCTCCAGTCTCTGAGAAGTCCGTTCCTCTATACAAATACATTTGCATCCCCGATAGTCAGAATAAACTAGGGCTCCTCGAGAGTTTGTTCCTTCTAAGAAGATTATAGTGAACTTGGCCTTGTTCAAAGGGTTTTGGGAGGTACTTCCTCCTAGCATGGGTCCTTCACCGAAGAAGCCTCATGGCTGCTAACTACCCATCATGAAGAAGGACTTGTCTGATGAAGTGTCAATATCACTACCTTCCTCAATGATTGGGGCTAATGGATCTAGCCTTGCCTGAGTTACACTCTCCTCAGTGGATACTAAGCTATCCTGATCACATGCCAATTTGTGGTCTCTTGGAATGTGTCTTCCTGATCTTAAATTCATCAAACTTAGCAATGCAATTTATCACAAATCCAACCACTCACCTGGCAAGGGATCAGTTTTTGCACAACTTCTTGCTTTGCTGCTGATTATCCATGTACAAAATCATTTAATTTCGGCAATCGAATCAAAGAATTTAACCGCTAGAGGTGGTCTTAGTAATGATTGGTATAACTAGAGGGTTAATCCCAACCACTATTGTACTCTATACACTTTTGATGTTCTTGATTAGGTCCACTAATTTTGAATTGTACACCACCTACGTGTTTGTCAGTCTAGAGGTAACGTCTTAATTCTCGTCTTTGCTCCGTAAATAGGCCAAACAAAGTCCAATTTCACTTCTGAAAGAAGTTAAGAAACCCTTAAGTCAACTAGAACCTCCTTGTATGTCCACAATTTAATATTGTCCTAAAAATGACCCTGTAGACATCCTATGGGCCTTTTTTCGTCAAAAAGCTAAAGTCTGCTTAAACCCCAATTTTCTCACCCAATTGAGATCAAACCTTTCACTTGCACTCAATAAACCATGTAGATCATGCACATGAAGACATCCTATGGTTTTGGTCTCAAAATTATGCCTTGGCACAATTTTGGTAGGATGTCTGGCAATTCCTATCTTTTGGCCACAATCTGTCAAGATATGGTCAATCTTCCACTTTCCAAGTGAAAATAGGATAAAACCTACCTTCTAAACACTCTGGTCAACTCACATTCTCAAAATTCCTCTCAGATCACCCTGTAGACATCCTACGTGTAGGGTGTCTACTGTCTTAGATTTTTTTTAATTTTTTTTTCTACCACTGGACTTCCCTATGCTCTGTAGACCTCTCAGCAATAATCACAGAAGCTTTTGGCCTTCAATTCAGCTTCTAAACACAACTTACCGTCTTTTTTATTTCTTCCATGAGCCTAACAGCAAATATAACATGCATGAAGTGCTCCAGATCATAAATCATGATGTCCTACTTACCCTACTCCTACTCATCATGTGAGATGGTGATTTTGGTCCCTCGGTTGCTTCCTAGCCTCGCACGGACTCTCAATCTATCTTCTCACCGCATCTACCACTCCAACTCCTACTCTCCATACTACAACCTAACTCCTATCTAACACTACCTAAGATGGACAATCTAGGCCAGCCATACGCTCCCTAGACTCCTCCTAAGACCTAGAGAGTCCACCACCCTCTGATCCTATCTAAATGTAAAATAAGACTCTGGCAAGCCAGAGAATCCCTATCCTCAAGGACTAGTCTCGGTCACCTACGTAGGGTTTTCGTCCTAGCAGCGGCGCCAATGTTGGCAGATACGCCACAACGGACGTCAGCATAGTGAGATCTCACCTAACAAGAATTGTCAGCTAAGGACGAAGCTCGACCCGCAGGCGCACGGAAGCAAGCATAGGGTGTCAACCTACACGACCGACTATTGACTACTTCCTACAGAGGTCTCTACACCGAATGTCTAAGTTACAGCCTACTATTGTGCACAGGAGGAGATTTCCTACAACGCCTCCATGAGCCAAATACCCATTAGATGTTCTCGAAATGCTACGAAACTTGAGGGATATCCTATTAACACCAATAGGCCACTCTCCCTAAGGTCCGTGATCCAAAACCCTATCCATAAACACCCAGTGCAAAATCCGGTAGGATGTCTGATAGGGTTTTGCAGGTCAACGTTTATTAAAACTAAGGTGCCTAATGTGTAGCTCTACTCAATACAAATGCGTGGATATGCTGAAATGCAAAAACAGAAACCGTTTGCTTACCGAATCCCTAGAAATAGCTCGCGGATCAATCTTGCGAAGCCGGACCGTACACGCGCAATGTGGGTATTGGCGCGTAGCTCTCTCCGGGGGCAACACGCTACACTTCTTCGTACTCGATTCCAACCACCAGTGTGCGCATAGCGTCAAGATAAGCTCTCACTCTCTCTCGTACACAGAATACGCTTCTCACAGACACTTCATAGAATGAACAAAAAAGGGTCCCTTCATTAAGGTTAGAATTTCGTATATATACCTTTCAAATACAAAACCTCATGTTCCAAAGTGAAATCGTCAATCTTCAGTTGAGTGTGGCCGCCAGTCTTCAGCTAGCACTTGCCTAAGGTCAAAGGCAAGTTTAGGTCGGGTTATAACCTCAAGCTCAGACCTAGCTTGCCTAAGGTCAAAGGTAAGTTTAGGTTGGGTTCCCACCTCAAGCTCAGTCCTAGGTTGCCTAAGGTCAAAGGAATTTTTAACACTAACCATTGGAGGTCTTTAATGAAGCTAAACCTAAGGTCTTTAAAGCTCCATTAGATGCACATTGCTCTTTGATAGACTACCTCATTTTGGACCCTTATTGAGATGTAACAATCTCTCCTCTTGGTCCCCTGCTGAAGTTAGTCTAGAAGCACTTATTGCACATTGCTCTTCGATAGATCATCTCCTTTTGGACCCCTATTGAGATGCAACCATCTCTCCTTTTGGTCCCGTGTTGAGATAGGTCTAGAAGCACATGTCTCTATTCTAACTCTTGTTCCCAATTATTCTCCCACATTAAATGATCAGTTTAGTATGAGAAAATCATTTGGTAAAGTTAGATATCATATCACATTAAACCTTAAGCCTTAAACTCTTGCATGTGAAATGAGATTGCATAGTGCAAGGTTAAAAAAGACTTGCCCATTGCTAGAGTGTCTCTAGTTTCATAAGAAGGCCTAGAAGGGGTATGAATCTCACAATACCTAGAAGGGTTTGAGGGGAAAATAAGAATGCACCAAATTTTGGCCAGGTCCATCTATCCACCATTTGTCTCACTAGAAATAGCTTTCAACATGGCCTGCCGATTTGCCTCTAGCAGCTTCAAAGCTCCTAAACTAGGTTCTCTCTCTCTCTCTCTCTCTCTCTCTCTCTCTCTCTCTCTCTCTCTCTCTCTCTCTCTTTGCCCCCTTTCTAATTTTTTCACCCTTGGCTATCGTTTATCCAAGTCATCACTAGGCTCAACCAGGCGTGTTACAATGCCCCTGCCCCACCGACCACAACCTCTCACTACTCAACAACAGCTTTTGCATCATCAACGCTTTGGGCATGGATACTTACATTGCTACCCGCAAGATCTGCCACCACCACATCCATAGTGATTGGGCTTATGAAGAATTCCATCCACCCAAATGCCCTACAAATGTGCGTAACACGCAGTGGAGAATCTTGAAAGGAAATTAAGCTTGAGTTGCTCTCAATGAGAATAGGCCATCCATTAAGGGGTGTCCCACTTGGGCAAGGACGATGGGCTAGCCATGTTTTAAGTTTGAACTATATAGAAACACATACTTTCACCCTGTTGTTATAGTGTTAAAAGTTAGTCTTAATGCTTTGTGATTTTCTATGTATTATTTTTTCCTATTTTGCTCAATTTTTGGGATCGCTTGTGAAACTTTTCTCGAGGTTTAGGCTTCCTCCAATGCATCATCACATTCCTAGGTAGCATCCTCCTTAGGATATGTTAACCACTGTGTTCAATGATGGTCTAGTTGCAAAGAGGTTTAATCCTACTTTGAAGAATAGCTTCAATGGTATACTTCAAAATCTCCATAAGTGGAAGTAAATAATAGATAATCATCAAGAATGTGATTTGAACTAGGTACATACTTCTTGAGTAAGGTGACGTGAAAAACATCATAAATCTTGATATTTGTGGTAACAAAAGTTTGTAAGCTTGGTGAATGACTCTCTCTGTGTGACAAAAGGCCCTCAAAATCTCACACTAAGTTTTTTTCACAAATCCATTGATATAGAATTGCATTTGGGTTTTACTCTCAAAATACCATATCTCCCTCGTCAAAAAATTGAATATATCGCTTAGGGTCAGCATAACTCTTATGTCTATCTTAAGTGGTCTTTATATCTTGGTGTATAAGATCAGTCTGTAAAGTTCAAGTTTTCTGATGTGGCCTTTGTTTTTAAAGTCATCCAAATTTTGACATGTTGCTATGCATCTCCAAAAAGCGGCTCGTCAATGGTGGGCAAGCCTATGCTCCAAAGGAGAAGCTCCAAAGACTTGGAAAACATGTTGAGTTGCTATCATGAGCAATTCTTATCCACTGGGGCTTCTAACCAAGTGCTTACAACATGGAAAATCCTAAAGCTTGATGATATAGATCACATACAAAACTATTTGGAAAAGTTTTGGGATGTACATCTCAAAGCTATGGTATACAAGCGCATCAACTTCTTAGAGAAAAGCATCAATTCTATGCAAGGATCCTTGAAGATTGGAGAAAATACATCAATACACAAAGACCTCAAACCATTTTAGAGGTTATCCACCACACATTCAAAGCCAAAGAATGGGAGAGACAAGCCATAGGAGAAAGCACAAAATTCACAAAATGTTCTTACCAAAACTTGGAAGCCTATAGCTAGATCTGTCTAGCAAGGTAAAAATTGATTATCTCTTGAAGATATAGAGCATTGTAGTACGGATAATAGATGTTTTAAATGTGGTGAACAAGGTCATTTTTATTGTGCATGCCCTCAAAAGCATCCATAGAAGGAACCCCCTAGAATTTCAATGCTATTTATTCAAGAAGAGGCCACTCCTCCACCTGGAAGTCCCTTATGTTATGCATGGGGAAAAGTGAGAGTATGATGCACTCATTCTCTTTGATTTTGGTTCCACGGAGAAATATATATCTGTGGGATTAGCATTAAAGCTAGGGATACATGCTCATGAGATGGGACAAACACATGCTATTGAAGGACCCTTTGAAGCCCAAGAGACTCCAGTCACACCTTTGATTGGAAAGTTAAGGCTTCATGTTCAAGTGTATGTGGACAAAGAGAATTTTCTCATCTCTACACTCAAGAATGAGGATGTGTTGCTTGGAGCACCATGGTTCAATCATATGGCTGTTTCCATCAAATTTCCAAAGAGGTTGGTAGCATTTCAGCACAAGGGTAGAGACATCATTTTGCGATTCAATGAGAAGGGGCAGACAAATCCCATCTCTTGCACAAAAAGAGAGGTAGCATCATTGGTGATGTGAAGCCTTGGAAGCTTTAGAAGCTTTAGTTTTCCATCAAGGAATCTTCAAGGACTTTTTTTAAAAAAGATTAGTGCTAGTAGGTCACTACAATAGAAAGAATGGTTGATCTAGTGATATATACCTCTTTTGTTTTTGTGACATGAGGCTCTAGTTATCATATATCATGTTCAAATTTCATTTATAATTTTACAATAAGCTTAATTACTAACTCTTAAAAAATAAACTACTAATCTAACACCTAGTTCAAAGCCCATTTGATTATACACTTTGGGGCATTGACATATATTCATCCTTGGGGCTAGCTCCCCACCAATTCGATGGTGATCTTTGGACCTTTGTGTGATCGCAATAGCTTAGGCAGTGGTCATGTGATGCATATTCACCAGTTACTTTTTGGGATGATTGTGTCTCATGCATGATCACACATGCACAAGTTATTTGCCGTATATGCAACTATGTCAATTTGGGCATAGTTGTATCAACAACATCTTACTGATAACTACTTACATCACATACCATAAGACACACAAATATTTATCCATTGCCAAAGACTCCGACTTTAGTTCAAATTGTATTTTAGTGCAAATTATGGAAGCTGCACTAATCCTACAGACAGCACATTCTAAAAAAGTACCTTGTTTAATCATCAAGAGTCTTGGTTAATGTACCCTTATCAATTTTCTAAGCAACTCTATGTATATTGTTGGCCTTAATTTAGTCAAAAATCCATTGCACCTCCATTGTGCTTGTTTTTTCTTCATCCATCCATCCCATTTGTTTAATGCTTCCTTTGGGATCCTCGACCTTTGTCCACCTTCCTCCATTTCTCTACAAGTTAGAAACCTTGTTGAATCTCCATAGTTCAACAAAATATGGAGGAAAGCAACCATATTGGTAGCCATTTTCTCACCTAGTCCAATGTAATCGAAATGGACTATGAACTTTGAGAGTAGCAGAAATTAGAGAAAGTACTTTTATGGAATTACTTTGTAACCATAGAGGGTGAACTTAATTGATGGTAGCAACATAAACATAGCAATTAGTTAACTTGGCATGAACAATACTTTTGCAAGAGAGAGATTTTAGAGAACATGACAATAGTTGAGGACCGGATTTATGTGGAGCCGGTTCCCCCTCCAATAGGCATTTGTATTATAGTTTCTCCCATCAAGAGAGACTTGGTACAATACAACCTTTGGGTTTCTTGTGATATAGGTGATGCAATGAAGATGGAAAGCTTCATGCATCACATGAGCATAACATAAAATTTGTGAAAAGCATTAATATCCTAAGCCTCAGTCCCAAGGCCTCAAACACCTTTGAAGGTAGAGAGATCTAGCGGGGAATGAGGGTAGGGAAGAGGAAGAAGAAACATTTCATAGGAGAAAGAATTAGTTCCTCACTTATCATCACTCTTCTTGCTAGCATACATAATAGCATAGTACTAAAGATGGAGAACCTGGCAAGCTTAAGCGTTGAAGCATGGCTCTTGGTTGGATTTGCATTCCATAGCCAAGAGTGTTGGTGTAGGCTCCTCTCTACTTGCTTGGAAAAGGAGAGGGAGCTCTTGCACTTTGCACTTCACACAATGAGAGTGTGTGTGAGTGTGTGATAAGGTGCTCCTTGTGACTAAGGTGCTTGAGGGTAAGGTGTTCCACAAAGTCAATGCTTATCCCTACACAAGGGGGGTGAGCCCTCATTCTAGGGGCTAGAGAGAGGACACACACACCCTCACAAAAGGCAAGCTTAAGCGTTGAAGCATGGCTCTTGGTTGGATTTTCATTCCATAGCCAAGAGTGTTGGTGTAGGCTCCTCTCTACTTGCTTGGAAAAGGAGAGGGAGCTCTTGCACTTTGCACTTCACACAATGAGAGTGTGTGTGAGTGTGTGATAAGGTGCTCCTTGTGACTAAGGTTCTTGAGGGTAAGGTGTTCCACAAAGTCAATGCTTATCCCTACACAAGGGGGGTGAGTCCTCATTCTACGGGCTAGAGAGAGAACACACACACCCTCAAAAAAGGCAAGCTTGGTACAAAGAAAGCAAATAGGACACTTGTCAAGCTCCTCTTCATGTTGCCCTCATGGTGTGCCTAAAGCCTATTGGTTAGCCTCCCAAGGGGTCCAATGCCAATTTAGTGGATTTAATTAACTGTTTTTGAATTTATCAAGTCCTCTCTCTCAAAGGGGAAAGGAGGACACTTGTCCCAAGGCTAGCAGGCTTGCTTGATATGCACCCTGCATGTGATTGGTCATGCTTGAAGGGGTCCAATAATCTTCTTTCATGAGCTAGAAGAGGGGATTGACCAAGGAAGAAGGGAGCTATCTTGGGGGATATACTCCCCCCCCCCCCCCCCTCCCCCCACACACACACACATTCTCATTGTGAGAATTTCAAAGTGCAAGAGCTCCATCTCCTTCTCCAAGATATTAGAGAAGTTGAGAGCCTACACCAACACTCTTGGCTATGGAATGCAAATCCAACTAAGAGCCATGCTTCAATGAATGTAGCTTCCATCTTCATAACTATGCTATCATGTATGCTAGCAAGAAGAGTGATGATAAGTAAGGAACTAATTCTTTCTCCTATGAATGTTTCTCCTTCCTCTTCCCTACCCTTATTCCCTTCTATCTCTCTCCACCTTTGAAGGTATTTGAGGCCTTGGGACAGAGGCCGGAGATAATTAATGCTTTCTATAAAGTCTATGTTATGCTCATGATGCATGAAGCTTTCCATCTTCATTGCATCACCTAGGTCACAAGGAACACAAAAATTGTATTGTACCAAGTCTTTCTTGATGGGAGAACCTATAATACAAAAGCCTATTGGAGGGGGGACCGGGTCCACATAAATCCAATCCTCAACTGTTGTCAAGCTCTCTAAACTCTCTGTCTTGCAAAAGTTGTTGGGAGAAAGTGGGGACCGGTTGCTTAGAACACTTCAACAATTGCTCACAAACATCACCATCAGCCTGTCCACCTCTTTCCCCAATTTCCAAGCGCGCACACACACACATCTAGACTATCACCCACACACACACACACACACACACACAAATCATAGAATTGATAGAGACAATCTGTAAGAAGGTGTAAGAGCATGGAAGAGAAGATGTAGAGTTAACTGAGGAATACACAACAAATACAAAATACCTTAAGAGAGGAGAGATGGAAAATTGAGAGAATCTACACAAAAAAGACTTACAATCATAGCCCCAAACTCCACGGCACCTCTCTTGTGGAGTTGGTATTTGATATTTGGTTTATTATTGGTGCCAAAATTGGAGGCCCCTCTTTTGCACTTTAGTTCCACTTAAGTAATGAGTGGTATATACTAGTAGTTTATTGAACGACCCTCTTAGGGTGGGTTCTCACTGTCCTATTTACAAAGGATGTTACCATATACATGTGGTAGTGATGTGTGTGAACACAATAGGACCGCCGGGGCATTTTTTCCCTCTTTAGGAGGTTTTTCCCCCCGAGCATTGTATATACGCCCATCACTCTAGGGCTATCCATCTTTCCATTGCACACTAAGTAACACACTCTCTATTGTGTGCCTTGAGCTTCCTTCATCTTCTCCAAGTTGTGTGCGTTTCTCTGCAACCCTAATTCCAACAATTGGTATCAGAGCAGGTTACGTCCTCTCGGGCTTAGTCCCCAGCTACTCACACGCCTGCTCACTTTCTCCGATTTCAGTGAGCTTTGGCAAGCGTTTGCAGGTAGAAAAAACTTTCGGGTGAACTCGTAGAGCTTAGTCTGCTCAGATTTTTTATTCGGGCTCATTTTGGCCTCCATTTCCACTACAAGCAGGTTTGCACAAGCAATTTTCTCATTTTGTGCAGAATTTCTGTCAATGCCAATTTTTGCATAACAGGTGCCTTACAGTCTTCTATGGTTTGTCCTATATAGCACGTGTTGTTCCTGCTCCGTTTCTCCTATTTTCGAGCAGTTTTCACATCAGGTGCAGCATTTACCTGACAACAACACAGATGTGTTCAAGATGTTTGCTGTTGAGGACAGGTTGGATGGGGACAATTACCCTATGTGGGCTTATATGATGCAACACGTTCTTGTGTCAACGGGCGTCTGGAATATTGTGCAGGGCATTGATGTATGTCCTGGTTCTGAGGATGTAGGCGATGTTAAGGATGTTGCAGGTCTTGCTGCAACGATTGCTGCAATTAGAGTTGTTTTGCCTACACCAGAACAAGCTCGTTGGGATGTAAAGGATGCGCAGGCTCATGCATTGATTGCGTTGTCTGTGAAGCGCACCATTGTTCCTCACATCCGTTCAACAAAATCTGCAAAACAGGCTTGGGATGTTTTGGCTGGTCTTTATGCAAGTCGCAATGAGGCTAAAATTGCTTTGTTGTGTAAAGAGCTGGAGTCGAAGATTATGCATGAGGAAGATGATATGAACACTTTCCTTGGTAGTGTCAAGGATATTAATGAGCAGCTTATTTCTGCAGGTGAAGTCATTTCCGACAGTTCCCTTGTGCAAACTGTTCTTGATGCCTTACCATCTTCTTACCAGACTTTTGCTAGTACTTGGAGACTTATGACCCAAGGAAATCCAGAAGTTGTGCACATTGCTGTTGCAAGAGTCACTTTCCAGAAAAAACAGGACTAGACAGCGTGTAGTTGAACAGGCTTTTATTGCTTCTCAAAGAAAGGGTGGTAACAGCAATGCAGCCACTTCTTATGGTTCTGCTACGAGTGGCAAAACTTCTGTTCCCAATGCTTCTACCGGCAGCACTTGGTCTGGCAATTCTGGTGATAAGGGCAAAAAGAAGATGTGTTGCCATTATTGTAAAGCTAATGATCACTTGATCAAGTCATGTCTTAAGTTGAAGGCCAAAGAGGCTAAGAAGAAAGAGGGTGGTTCCACTGCAAATGCTGGTTCCACTACAAATGCAGCCATTGTTGAGTGTTCTGTGAAAGAAGACTGTGTTGCTGATGTTGATGCAGAATGGGCTTTAGTCACTTGTGCCAACAATGCCTTTACTGCTACAAATGGCAGTTCCTTCACACTTGTTGATGCAGTTTATGTACCTGGGATCAAGAAGAATCTCTTATCTGTATCCGCACTTGCTAGACTTGGACTTGTAGTCAAATTTGTGGATGATAGATGTACAGTTCATGATCTTAGTTTTGGTGATGAAATTGTTGCATCTGGCCTTTTGTGCCATGGGTTGTATAAGCTCACTTTGTATGACAAGTGTGGACAAAATTTTGCAAATGTTGTTGCAGATTCAAGGGCTATTTCAGATGCAAAACTTTGGCATGCACGTTTTGGTCATCTGAACTTTTCCAGTTTGCTGTGTTTGCAGAAATCTGATATGGTTTCTTCTTGCCGCCTCTCGAAGCACCTGTCAAACATGTTTGTGAAGGTTGTATTTTGGGTAAGATGTAGCCCCGAGTGATTCACTCTATATACAAAACGGGATGCCACCTACGAGCAGACCACTTTGATATAACCCCTATATACGACCCATATTAGGGAATATGACCCCCCTTTCTACGCTTATACAACACTCAAAGAAGAAAACTATGATACCCCTATCTTACATATGAAATTTAGGTCTCACATAATCTAACTGAGTAAAACTAGTCAAAGAGTGTGTAGCATAATGATTGGCAATGTACTAAGGAACCACTTCTATTGATAACTAGATGTACCCTTAATGTGTCTTACTTTGACTTTCAAACTATGTGCTCGATCAACCTGCACTCTAGCTACTCGTCCAATTTTGGCCTATCCAAAGCTGTGTAAATCAATCCTTATCTATGACCCGCTTAATGCAAAATTTGATGTGTGACCTAATAAAAAACTTCCCCAAAATTCATCCAAGTTATAGTGCACACCGGTGACCAATCATTACAACTAATCAACCCGGGTCAGGTCCCCCCTCCCCCATAAACGTGATACCCCCCTCCCTTATTTTTAAGGTTAGGAGATAAATTATTGTGGGCCTGCCCCTACCTTATATGCTTATGTAACTTGTAAAATAATACCCCTCCCTTGCACTTACATGGTGCGGTAAGTTTTCCATGGTGAATCCTCCGGGATGCAGCGTTCTAAGTTTCCAAAGGATGGTTCAGTTCGGGCCACATGCAGATTGCAGCTTGTGCATAGTGATTTTTGTGGGCCCATGCAAACTCTGTCCTTGTGCAATTACCTTTACTTCATGACTTTTATTCATGATTACTCCAGGCATGCATGGGTATTTCCACTTAAAGCGAAGTCCAAAGTTTTTATGTGCTTCAAACAATTTCTGGCTATCACTGAAAATGTCTCAAAATGTACTATGGGCACCCTCCGTTCCGATCGAGGGGGGGAGTATATGTATCATGAATTCAATGCATTTCTGGCTAGTCGTGGGATAAAACACCAATGTACATTGCCTTATACACCTCAGCAAAATGGTGTTGCTGAGAGGAAAAACAGGTCACTGACGGAAATAGCACGATGTATGGTCAAGAGTCAAGCTTTGCCACATTCTTTTTGGCTTGAGGCCATCATGTGTGCCACTTATGTACTTAACAGGTGTCCTACGAAAGCTTTGCAGCCTATTACTCCATATGAAGCATGGCATGATAGAAAGCCTTCTATTGAGCACATGCGTGTTTTTGGTTGTTTGGCATATGCTTTGGTGCTACAAACATAGCGCAGAAAATTGGATGATAAGGCTGTCAAATGTATTTTTGTTGGTTATAGTGCTGAAAGCAAAGGTTACAGGTTGTATCATCCGCAAACAAAACGTATTCTGGTTTCACGGGATGTAGTGTTTGTGGAATATTCTATTCAGCCCTTGTTGTCATGTACTAGAGACAGTAATGTAAGCTCACGGGACATTTATGACACTTTGTTGCCTCTTTTCAGTGGTGGAAATACGAATGTAATTTCCAATGAGGAAAATGTACAGCCTATAGGGGTTACTGAAAATGTTACAGATCGGCCTATTACTGATGCAGATGTACATAATGTACTTAATGAGGAAAGGGCTGAAAATGAGCAGGCTAGAGGTATGCCAAAATGGATGGTTCACACTTTGCGTGACAGTAAATTGGATGCACCTTTGTCTAGTCGTACTCGTTCAAGCTCTCGCCATGCATCTTATGCATCAGATTGTTATGCTTTGGCTTTGTCTAGCTTACATGATGTTGAGGAGCCTCTGTCTTTTTATGAAGCACAGAATTCAGAAAATTGGATGGCTGCCATGCAATCAAAATATGATGCACTTATAGAAAATGACACATGGACTTTATGTGATTTTCCTCCTGGCAAAAAGGCCATTGGTACAAAGTGGGTTTACAAGTTGAAATGCAAGCCAGATGGTGAGATCGGTCGCCATAAGGTTGAGTTGTTGCAAAGGGTTATGCACAACAAAAAGGCATAGATTATGAAGAGACTTTTGCTCCCACTTGTCGTATGACTAATGTGGATTTTCTATGTGCATTGGCAGCTCATTTTGGTTGGGATGTACATCAATCAGACATTGTTACTACTTTCTTGAATGGTGACATATTTGAGGATGTTTATGTAACGCAGCCTTGCGGTTTTGTCATAAAAGGACAAGAGGACAAAGTGTGCATATGTAAGAAGGCTTTGTATGGGTTGAAGCAATCCCTTTGTGCTTGGTATGAGAAAGCTGACACTCAATTTGGTCAAACAAGGCTTTCGTAACAGTCCAACAGAAAACACATTGTATGTAAAGCGTGAGGGTGATGTACTTCTCATTGGGGTTCTTTATGTTGATGATGTGCTGATCACTAGACCAAATGAGAGACATATTGCTGAATTTAAGGCTAATTTGAATGTTACTTTCAAGATGAAATATTTGGGGCTGTTGCATCATTACTTGGGTATATAGTTTAAGCAGTGTGATGGTGGTATTGCCTTGTGTCAGAAAAGTTACATAGAGACATTGCTATGTAAGTTTGGACTTGAGGATTGCAAACCTATTGCCACTCCCATGGAAACAGGTTTGAAGTTGAGTCTACATGATGCTGGCGATCCTGCTGATGTCACTCTTACCAAACTGCTGTTGGCTGCCTCATTTATGTATGCAACACGAGGCCAAATATTTAGTTTGCAGTCTCACAGGTCAGAAGATGTATGCATAGCCCAGGGTCACTACAAGCTGTAACATATAGCGACGCATATAGCGACGCCGACAAGGCTAAAAAAATAACCGGAAGCGTCCAAAAATTCAGATCTCAAATCTGAGTTTTCGACGCGCGCTCAAGCAAGTAAGGTAACGCTCTCCCTCTCTCTCTCTCTTTCTTCTCCACACACACACACACACACACACACGAGGAGAGGAAGGAGAGCCAGGTATGCTCCTTCCCTCTCCTCACTCTCATGTTCCCTTCCCCTCTTTCTCTCTCTCCTTCTCACACACACACACACACACACGACGAGAGGAAGGAGAGCCAGGTTTGCTCCTTCCCTCTCCTCACTCTCATGGTCCCTTCCTCTCTTTCTCTCTCCCTCTCTTTCACACACACACTCACACACACACACACACACACACACACACATTGTGTTTTTGAAAGAGAGAGAGAGAGATAGAACGAGAGAGAGAGAGAGAGAGAGAGCACAAGGATAAACAAAAAACGCACACACATGCATACACAAAGAAAGCACACACACATTGAGAGAGGAAAAGAGAGAGAGCATGCATAAACCAAAAATGTGCACACACACATGTATAATCAAAGAAATCACACACACATTGAGAGAGGAAAAGAGAGAGAGAGCATGCATATATAAACCAAAAAAATGCACACATACATGAATAATCAAAAAATGCACACACGTTGAGAGAGGAAAAGAGAGAGAGAGAGAGAGAGAGAGAGATAAAACAAAGAGAGAGAGAGAGAAGAAGAAGAAGAAGAAGAGAGTCTTAACATCGTAGGAAAGTATCCCAAGAGACCTTAAAGATCTAGTCGACAGGAGTTGAACTCAAGACATGTTATTCATAAGAGAAATGGCATAACCAATCTATCACACTTCGGTGATAGAAAAGTTATACCATTTTTCTCCTTTTTTTATTGGCGTGCACACACACCCGAAAAGAAGAGAGTTTAATTTAACGTCGTAGGAAACTAATTAAAGAGACCTAAATATCTAGCCGACGAGGAGTTGAAACCAAGACTTGTTATTCAAGAGGAAAATGGCATAACCAATCTACCACACTTGGGTGATAGAAAGGTTATACCATTTTCCTCTTTTTATTGGCGCACACACACACACACACAAGAAGAAGAGAGTTTTAACGTCGTAGAAAACTATCCCAAAAGACGTTAAAGATTAGGTTAGATGTAGACTTTCGTTAAATTAGATTTAGGTTTATTTAAGTTAAATTAGATTAGATTTAGGTTTATTTTTAGTTAGATTTATGTTTGATTAGATTTAGGTTTATTTATGTTAGATTTAGATTTACGTTATTTTAGATTAGATTTAGGTTTATTAATTTAGGTTTAGGGTTGTTATATTAAATTAGATTTAGGTTATTTAATTAACGTTAGGAGAAATGGCGAGGAAATCGTTTAAGATAAGGTTAGAAGAAATGGTGAGAAAATTTCCTGCGCTCATAGCCTCTGCAGTCCATACGGACTAGCAATTCCACCTGCATGTTCGACTGCTGCTACCATACAATAAGCCGTAATGTTCAGCTAATGGAAGAGAAAATTGAGCATACACAGAAATTAGTGATGCAAGATGACGATTTCAAGGGTCACACACACACACACACCACGCACATCCCGTCAAATCTAGAATAAGAATTAAGTGCCTTGAGCAGACATCAGCTACATTGCAAGAATGACGTACCTGCATGCTACAAACAAAGATCTACTATGAAAAGATGTTAAGATGCTGTGAAATTCTACAGCTAGAGAAGAGGCAAAGGGGTTTTGTCCACTACATGCAGTATCATGTAGACGTGGGTGTGTAGATTTCTTGTACCCACAAATATAGGCATTGACCAATAAAGACGAGATTATAACCCGGTGGTTCTGATCTTCGTGCACCTCTAGACCGAGGTGTGCGGGGATTGGACATGACTAGAGAATGTGAGGTAGTTTACAGTGTGAACAAAGAGAGAGAGAGAGAGAGAGAGAGAGAGAGAGAGAGAGAGAGAGATAAGATTCTAAATGTCAATAGAAGATTAAATTTGTTGTCCAGGTTATAAGATTTTTTCCCTCATTATGAGTAGTGACGAGGATGTGGGGCCGTCCAACCGAAACACCTATCTCTCAGCGAGGATCTTATGTCCTTGTAACCATTGCAAGCATGTTGTGCGACGGACAAGACGCGTTTCTTTGCAGCACATTCACGAATTTGGCGAGTTCGATCCATCTATTATAGATCGAGTTGTTGCCAATTATAACTCGTCAGACTCTGACGCTGGCCAACAGGCAGCAATCTTGCAACCCAATAGACGTGTTCGCAGGCGCTTTGGTCAAGCAGCATATGTGAGGCCACAAGATGTAGCCTCTGACAGGTCGGGGGATGATCATGCATACCACATTCCCAACGAGGCAATTTTTGAGCCCAAAATTGATGAAATGATCGAGACGATCATGGATTCAGAAAGGCTTGTCTATGATGATATGAAAAGTGAAGCTGATACGCCATTGTATAATGGAGCACGTGTGTCTAGATTGAAAGCACTCCTGGTTCTTCTCAACATGCAAACAAAGTTTGGATGGAGTGACACTAGCGTCACAGCGCTTTTCAGGTGATCTATTACAATTAGTTTACTTTAATAAAACTCTAAATGTATAATGATCTAATAGATTTTTACACAATTGTACCGTATTTTTATGTTGTGTAGATTGCTCAAAGAGCACATACTACCAGTTGATAATGTGATTCCAGTTTCTCGAGAGGAAGCAAGAAAGATTTTGCGAAACTTGGGGATGGATTACAATTCGATCCACGCTTGTCCTAATGACTGCATTCTTTTCAAAGAGAATACATAGACATGGAGAAGTGTCCGAAATGTGATTCCGAAAGATATTGAGTAGATCTCCACGGAACAAAAATTCTGCAAAAGGTTTTGCGACATTTTCCTCTGCTTCCTCGCATCAAGCATTTCTACGAATGTAAGTCCATGGCCGCCCTAGCATCATGGCATGATGAGAATAAATCTTCGGATGGTGTGCTACGGATTCCTGCAGATTGTGCAGCCTAGAAACATATAGATGGAACATGGACGGATTTTGCCAGGGAAGCTCGAAATTTGCACTTAGACCTGGCTATGGATGGACGACCACCGATGCACTATCCGACGGGTCTAGAGAGCCTACCAACATTCATGAGCTTAAGATGGTTGCACAACCAACTGAAAAGTGCACAACAGTGCGGTGAAGAAGTGATTGAGGAAGAGTGGGAGTACTCTAGGGGTTGCGCGACCAAGGTAAGTTTGCAATGTACGACTAGTAACTTTCTAGATGTTTGAACGGCCACTCATAATCTTTGTTGGTTGTAGTATAAGTCATACACAGCAGCCATGGAGGTGGTGCCAGACGAACATCAAGCTGCTACTCTCTATGGGGTGCATGCAGAGGATCTACAAAATGAAACAGAGGACATCTGTTTCACGGAGAGCTCTATATAGATATAGGAAGTTATGCTGAGCTATGTGAGGATGAGAGAGAGATCTCTTAAAGCCATAAATATTGTATTTGAACAAGATGGCTCCGTTTTGTAAATTCAGAGTTATGCACTTGCCTCTTTCATCACTCAAGTTGAATAGAAGAAGAACGCTTTCTGTTGCTGCTAGCCTTTGAACATTCCAAAGCTACATGCACATTCAAGTTCTTGTACGATTCTCCGGCTCTTTAAGTATTTGCGTCATTGCGTCAATGTATTTAATGGTCTTTGCGTCCACTCCAGGTACGTATGCTCTACGTATGTTCTCATTAGCAGAGACGACGAGCACCTCCTCTCTCTCTCTCTCTCTCTCTCTCTCTCTCTCTCTCTCTCTCTCTCTCTCTCTCTCTCTCTCTCTCTCTCTCTATTTACTTGTCCATGTTTTCTACTCCATTCATTCAATATTAAGTTTAAATGTTCGTGTGTTTAATGCAGGTATGGATGATGATGAGTTTCTTTCTTCTTTGTCACCCCAGCAAAGACAGTGGTACGTGGAGCGTCATCGCGCGTTCCTACTCCATCCGCATCTCCCTCTGTTTCGGAGTCCTCAGCGCGCTCCGAAGCTTCAGTGTCGACGAGACGATCTTCACACTCGTCTAGGCACCGGCGCTCTAGTGGTGGCGGTGGCGGTTGTTGTGGGGGTGGCACCACCGATGCTTCGACACCGCCTCGTGTTCGACGAGGCTCTTTACCCTCCCCTTATTTGCCCGTCCCGACACCAGCCACGGCATCGCCATCGACACTAGGTTTTGCGCGGCTGAGTGCCGTTCCCCATAGCTACACACCACTAGCTACACACCACTAGCTACTCCTCCAGGAGTCACTCTAGTGGACACTCCTCGCTTCGGGGCTCAGACTCCAGTGGAGACACCTGGCGTCCGTACCCCCGTTGACACACCGCTAGAGACCCCTGTCGAGACACCCAGGTTCACGCGTCAGCGGCGAGAGGGCTTGCCTTACTCCGTCAACTTCAGCGGCGGCATCATCTTGGATGATGACGGCAAGAAGGTGATTTCACGCATGCGCAGTCTTTGCTCTCAGGTGTTTAGACACTACATACTAAACACCTAGAGTGAAGTACCGAATCAATTAAAACAGAGTCATCGGCATGCTTCATGACGAGTTTCCCATTCCAACACGGGATGACTGCTTCAATGAAGATGTGATGAAGGTTCGAATGCGCGAATACTGCAAGCATAAGCGTTCCGAAGTGCAAAAAGCAATCAAGCATGGATGGAACAGACTAGATTGACTGGCCAAAGAAGATTGGAAGAATGCGAAGAAAGAAGCGCGCGAGAATCCCGACAAGTGGAAGCAACAAAAGGAGGCAGCCAGAGCGCGAGTAGAGGTAGGGAGCTCGCACCACTTGGGGAGCGGTGGGTGGGCATCATTTGAGGCCGATTTTGTAAGTGTTTTCGCATCTATGTTCGATAGTTTAGGGTTTATGGGATTTGAAATTCTAACATAATGGATTCTTTGTATGTTTTGACAGTGGTCGTTTACAGGACGTGATCCCACTCCGTACGAGCGTGAGTACGTAGGCAGGAAGGGCTTAAACGCCCTTATAGACATCCTGACTTCTCGCGGCGGCATGGTTAGTATTAGGGTTTATTCTTTTCTATTTATTGTATTGTTTTATAAACGTCGCTCGCTATATGTTTATACTTACAATGGGCTATCTTATTGTTTTTTTTTCAGAATCTGACAGATACACCGCTTGGACACGATGAGACGTCTGATTAGACGACGTCAGTTTAGCCATAGCTAGATAGCATTAGTTTCTTTTTGCCCTAGCTTATGTATCATGAGACCATGTAACTTGTACTTTTGAAAACCATGTATATTTTTTAAATAATGACAATGGTTTGTAACTATTACATTTGCAATGATTAACAATCAAGTGATTTTGTTGTTGTGTACAATTGTCATTTATTTACTTCCATCAATTCACGCTTGTCATTTTTGTATCTTTATTTTGCAAACAATACGCACTATGGATGTTGGAGTTAATGATTATATTGTCTTGTGGGTGACTATTTTGGGTCTATATTTACCTTTGCACTTTTTTTCAAAGGTAAATAGACCAATGAAACATTCAATATGGTTGATGGGTGCAGGGCATTCAATGCCCTGTCCCCAAAAAATTTTAATCTCGGGCGTCACTATATTAGGCTCTGCAGCGTCGCTATAAGCGTCGCTATATAGCGACGCTTACAGCGACTGCGATAGCGACTACTATAGCGACGTTCTCTTATAGACGCTAATAGCAACGCTTTTAGTGACGCCGGGGGTTTTAAAAACCCAGTGTATTTTCGTCGCTATAAGCGTCACAAGAGCACACAACCTCTTGTAGTGGGTCTAAGCATTGGCAGGCTGTCAAAAGGATTTTCCGTACCTTACTGGCACTTTACATCTTGGCTTGTTTTATCCCAAGGGGGGATCATTGCCACCAGACTTACATGCTTTTTCGGACTCAGATTGGGCTGGTCGTTTTGACACACGAGTGTCCACAAGTGGTTTTTGTTTCATGCTTGGAAATTCATGTATATCATGGTTGAGCAAGAAGCAACCTACTTTGGCCACTTCGAGTTGTGAGGTTGAGTACAGGGCAGTCTTCATAGCTACGGTTGAGTGTGTATGGCTCAGACGCCTTATGGCTGATTTGGGTGTTGTGGACATGACACTGCCAACACTATCTACACTAACAGTCAGAGCGCATTGGCAGTTGCGAGGAACCCAGTTTTTCATGCTCCCACAAAGCACATTGAAGTGCATTACCACTATGTCAGGGAGAGGCTCTCAACAGGAGGGATCAGCTTGGCTTATGTGCCAACATAGACAACCTTGCAGATCTTTTCACAAAGGCATTGTCTCATGAGAAGCTTGAAGCTTTCCGCAAAGCTTTGGGCTTACTCCCCTTTTTGGACTGATCATGCCCTCAGGGCATGGCACTTCCCTTTACTCATGTGCCAGCTCTCGTTCACCACATCACTCCAGGGGGGATTTGTTACCATATACATGTGGTAGTGATGTGTGTGAAAACACTAGGACCGCGGGACATTTTTTCCCTGTTTAGGAGGTTTTTTCCCCTGAGCATTGTATATACGCCCATCACTAGGGCTATCCATACTTCCATTGCACACTAAGTAACACACTCTCTATTGTGTGCCTTGAGCTTCCTTCGTCTTCTCCAAGCTGTGTGCGTTTCTCTGCAACCCCAATTCCAACAAAGGAGCCATAGTGGCTGAGGGGCTTAAGTACCAAGCTTGTGGTGAGAAACTAGGCCCAAGGTTGAGAGGCTTGAGGTGGCATAAAAGTCAAAGCAAATCTCTACAAGGAGGGGGCAAGCCATGCAAGAAGGGGGGGTGGTTGCTTGAGCACTCTCTCCCCCAAAGGGCACCCCTTGCCCAAGAGGCAAGTAGGACACATGTCAAGCCCCTAGCTAGGTTACCCTCGTGGTGCGCCTAAATCTTTTTGGTTGGCCACCCAAGGGGTCCAATGATAATTTAGTGGATTTAATTAATTGATTTAGCATTTATCAAGCCCTCTCTCTCAAAGGGGAAAGGGGGACACTTGTCCCAAGGCTACCCTTGTTGCTTGGTAGGACTCTTGCTTGTGATTGGCTAGGCCTGGAGGGGTCCGATGAGCTTCAAGCATGAGCTACAAGGGGAGGGTCGACCAAAGCAAGTAGGGGGCCTGCTTGAGGGGTATACTCTCTCACACACTCTCTCATTGTGTGAAGTGCAAAGTGCAAGAGCTCCCTCTCCTTCTCCAAGCAAGTAGAGAGGTTGAGAGCCTACACTAACACTCTTGGCTAGGCCTGGAGGGGTCCAATGAGCTTCAAGCATGAGCTACAAGGGGGGGGTCGACCAAAGCAAGTAGGGGCCTGCTTGAGGGGTATACTCTCCCACACACACTCACACACACTCTCATTGTGTGAATTGCAAAGTGCAAGAGCTCCCTCTCCTTTTCCAAGCAAGTAGAGAGGAGCCTACACCAACACTCTTGGCTATGGAATGCAAATCCAACCAAGAGCCATGCTTTTAATGCTTAAGCTTTCCATCTTCTCCATCTTCATTACTATGCTATTACGTATGCTAGCAAGAAGAGTGATGATAAGTGAGGAACTAGTTCTTTCTCCTATGAAATGTTTCTTCTTCCTCTTCCCTACTCTCATTCCCTGCTAGCTCTCTCCACCTTCAAAGGTGTTTGAGGTCTTGGAACTGAGGCTTGGGATAGTTAATGCTTTCTACAAAGTTTATGTTATGCTCGTGATGCATGAAGCTTTCCATCTTCATTGCATCACCTAGGTCACAAGGAACACAAAGATTGTATTGTAACAAGTCTCTCTTGATGGGAGAAACTATAATACAAATGCCTATTGGAGGGGGAACCAGCTCCACATAAATCTGGTCCTCAACTGTTATCATGTTCTCTAAATTCTCCTCTTGCAAAAGTATTGTTCATGCCAAGTTGACTAAATGCTATGTTTATGTTGCTACCTTCAATTATGTCCACCCACTATGCTCACAGAGTAATTTCACAAAAGTACTCTCTCTAATTTCCGCTACTCTCAATTAGTAAATAGGCCAATTTCATTACAGATGACAATTGTGGTCTACCTCAGAAAGCATAAAATTGCTTGAGGAGCTTCTTCTCTATGATGTCTTCTCTTGGAGTGCACTGATTTCGAGATATGCCCAACTGGGGTAGGGCTAGGAAGCTTTGGGTTGTTTCTAGTTAATGCAAATCGGGGGCATCTCTCTAGTTGCAATCACCTATTCTTGCATCTTGAAGGCATGTGGCAATAGTTATGGGTTGTTCAAAAATATATGGAGTGCTTGGCACTCCCTTGGTCGACATGTATGCTAATAGTGGTGCACTTCAAAAAGCACAAAAAGTGCTTGAGGAGATTCTTCTTTAGAATGTGGACTCTTGGAATGCACTGATTGTGGGATATGCCAAACACGGGCATATTTTCAGCGGACACAAAGTGTGAAAATCTCTCAAGAAAAATCACTTAATGCTTTTCTCTTGAAGGCATGTCGCACTATGTAGCACATTGGTATGGGCAAAAGAATTCATGATCATATTGTTAGTCACGGGCCATTGAAAGAAAATAATGTGCTTGGGAATGCCTTGTTTGACATGTCAACCAAATGTCGTCTACTTTAGAAAGCACAAAGCGTGCTTGAGGAGATGCATCTCTGAGATTCCATCTCTTGAAGTGTTTTGATTGTAGGATATGCCCAATGTGGGTAGCAAGGAAGCTCTCGGATGTTTTTAGAGTATGCAAAGTGAGGACATCTCTCCAGATGCAATTAAATACTCTTGAATTTGGGAGGCATGTGGCACTACGCAAGACACTGATATGGGCAAAAGAATTCACAAACGTGATGCTTGGCACTACCTTGGTCAACATGTATGCCAATTGTGGTCTACTTCAGAAAGCACAAAAGTTCTTCTCTGTGATATCGTCTATTGGAGTGCATTGATTTCCATATATGTCCAACAGGGGCAGGGCTAGGAAGCTTTGGGTTGTTTTCAGTATACGCAAACCAGGGGCGTCTCTCTAGTTGCAATCACTTATGCTTGCATCTTGAGGCGTGTGGCAATAGTTATGTGCCATTAAAAAGAATATATAGTGCTTTGCACTACCTTGGTCGACATGTATGCGAGGTGTGGTGCACTTTAGAAAGCACGGAAAGTGCTTGAGGAGCTTCCTGTCCAGAATGTCAACTCTTGAGTGCGTTGATTTTTGGATATACCAAACATGGGCAAGGTCAGGAAGCTTTGGGCTGCTTTCAACATATGCGAACCAGGGGACATCTCTCCCGTTTCAATCATGTATGCGTGCATCTTGAAGGCCTATGGAACTACGCAAGATGTTGATATTAGCAAAAGAATTCACAAGGTATTAATAGTGAGGGCTATTGGAAAAAAAACGAGAGAGAGAGAGAGAGAGAGAGAGAGAGAGAGAAGGGGAAGGGGGGCGAAGGAGGAGAGTGAAGACCCCTATCTGCCTTGGCTACCACTCCTACCATGGAGCTTGGCCCCCACACCCCTCCATTTTTTTCAAATCTTTCTTCTAGCGTGGGCAAGTTTTGCAAGGGGCAATGCAAAGAGACTTAGCTTTTGCCACATGGCAACACCTTTACAAGGCACATTAGATATAGTAGATTGTGAAGTACATATTGAACTTATTTGCACAAGGGTTGTAAGTAGGTTGTACATTTACATTTTAGACGGGATTCTTAATGAAATTTCTTAATCTAATGGATGAGCTTTCCACTTCTAAATCATGGGGCCTTTGACATAAAGGGCCTTTGGGCAATCTTCTTACGAAATGCAAACCCTCTAGTCATGAGGGGGCATATTAGACAACCTATTTTTTGTCATGGGGCTTTGACATAAAGGGCCTTTGGGCAACCTTCTTAACGAAATGCAAACCCTCTAGTCATGAGGGGGCATATTAGACAACCTATTTTATGTGTGTGAGAGAGCATCTTAAGAGCATGGGCCTCACTATCTAACGCGTTTCCCAACTCCAAGCTCCATGCACTAAAAAGATGTGAAATATTTTGTCGTAGCATGAAAGCCTCCTCATTATAGCTTGGGGATATTCTTGAGAAGGTAGGACTATTGTATGGAACATCTTGTGCCCAAGATGGTCGCTTAGGATGAAGTCTTTACGTGGAAAGTGCTCTAGGGGACGTTGTTGATTGGGGTGAAGGTCCTAGCTAGAGGTATTGGGCCAGATAGATGTCGACAATGCAGATATACAAGTGAGAACCTCCCTCACCTACTCAAGGATTGTTCGGGGATATGTGGCCTGGCAGGGAAGATTTGCAAGTGGATTCAAACGACATGGAAGGTTGGGTTCTACAAAAACGATCTTTTTCTTGGGGGGAAGGCAATCACGAGCCAACCAATCCTCGTCAGTACTCAAATCGTCAGGTTCTGTTACTTTAAACACGCCTAAAAGGCTAGGAATGGTCGACTTTTCGAGAACCACATTGAAATAGCAACGTTTATGGATATTATTCAGGAAAGCAAGGTAGCGATAATTGCCATTGGGAAAAGGAGAAATAGTGAAGAGTGGGACATGGTGGTGACTGCAGCATTGTCGAAACTGCGTGGGTAAGGATATGCCTCTAACTTTTCACCATTGTCGTGGGGTGGCTCCCCTTTAAGCTGATGTACTAGTGTCTATTGTAAGATGTCATGGCTCGTCAAGAGCACGACTAGTATTTGTAATTTTGTTGGGTTACTAATATAATATACTCACGTTCGTGAGTTTTGCAAATTAAAAAAAAAGACTATTGTATGGAAAAGTGTGTCTCACTAAAAAGCTTAGCCTTGAGCGGAAAGGGCAAGAAATCCTGTAAATATAGGGAGGTTACACATAGCCATTTCCAAATCACAGACTACCCATCAGATGGCGCCCAATTTCAAAGTGGCACGCGGGGAACAAAGTTCATGCGTTACACACAGCCATTTCCTAATTACAATGGACATGGAAAATGCCTACGTGTGATTGGCGAGGAAGAAAGAAGACCAAATGCCGAGTACTCAGCCATATTTGGACGTTGAAAGACCCCCGTCCAAATCGTTGCTCGAAATGGCACAGATTTGGCAGCCAGGAAGGTTTTACGTCGCCTCCAATTTTTGGCATCGTGTAAGCTGTCCACCGCCCAATTTTGATGTGGTGCAACCTGATTCGCTTGGTTTGGCGGGCGCCTTCACAGTGTGTAATCGCCCATAGTTTAATTTGCGAAATTTCCACTTTAAGGATTAGCGAATTAGACACGTGTCAAAGGATCTTTGGCAAGCGCCTCGGTCGTCAGTTGGAATAGAGACACGCGTCGTAGAGAAGAGGTTCCAAGCGCTGGGAGCTTGACACGAATGAGCTGGGCTTGGCTCCATATAAACGGGCCGAACCTTCTTGCCGAGGAGTCACTGTCACTCAAGCATTCGAACTTGAATCAGGAAGGGCATCGTTTCTAGAGTATCGCTCATCCTGCTTCCTGACTGACTGACTGACTGATTATCGGCGATGGCAGACCTACATGCACAGCAGATGAAGGAATCGGCAGCCAAGAAGGCTGAACAGGCCAAGGGGTTTGGCCAGGAGACGGCCGGCCAGGCGCAGGAGGCCGCCCAGGTACATTTACCAATCAATACATAAAGGGAAATCTGTGTATGTGTGTGTGTGTGTGTGTGTGTGTGTGTGTCATGTGATGTGATTCCTGACTGTGGCATTGTTATACAGGGGGCTGGCGAGACCGCCAAGGTGAAGACGTCAGAGGCTGGTGAGGCCGGACAGGGCGCTTGGGAGCAGGCCAAGGGCAAAGCTGCTGGGGCAGGCTCCGCCGTGCAAGAGAAGGCGGGCGCCACTGCTCGCTATGTGCAGGACTCTGCTGTGGCTGCCAAGGACCAAGTGACTGGGGCCGTTAACGGGGCCGTCGATGCCACCAAGGATGCCATCAACCGTGTTACGGGCGGCCGTGGCCAATGAGTTGCTGAGTTCCTGCCATGTGTACATTTCATGTCTTGTTCAGCATTCCACATAATTTTAAGTAGGTATTGACGTCTATAAGGTCTCTTGCATTGTTACTTGTTTTTTTTCTCTTGTTTTTTCTCTTAATTCTGTTGGGGTTGTTCTTCAACATTGATATCCTTGTACCTAATGCTTTAGCGAAAGGAAAGAGTCTTGTTGACATTCCTAATGCTTTAGCGAAAGGAAAGAGTCTTGTAGACATTGCAACTAATATGGTAGGTTATCCTCTCTCTCTCTCTCTCTCTCTCTCTCTCTCTCTCTCTCTCTATGCTCTCCTCGTCTCTTATAGATGCGTAAGAGACGTGCGCATGTGTGTTCTCTCACACTTTTATCTTGAGTTCTTTGTTGGCATTGCCCAATATCGTGGATTGTCGATCTTAACAACAACCAATATGGTAAGTTATGCATTTTCTCTCTCTCTCTCACACACACACACACACTTTTATCTTGTGTTTTTTGTTGGCATTGCCCAATATCGTGGATTGTCGATCTTAACAACAACCAATATGGTAGGTTATGCTCTCTCTCTCTCTCTCTCTCTCTCTCTCTCTCTCTCTCTCTCTCTCTCTCGTGGTATGCTCTCCTCGTCTCTTATAGATGCTTAAGAGACGCGCGCATGTGTGTTCTCTCACACTTTATCTTGTGTTCTTTGTTGGCATTGCCCAATATCGTGGATTGTTGATCTTAACAACAACCAATATGGTAGGTTATGCATTTTCTCTCTCTCTATCTATCTCTCTCTCTCTCTCTCTCTCTCTCTCTCTCTCTCACACACACACACTTTATCTTGTGTTCTTTGTTGGTATTGCCCAATATCGTGGATTGTTGATCTTAACAACAACCAAATTGTTGATCTTAACAACAACCAATATGGTAGGTTATGCATTCTCTCTCTCTCTCTCTCTCTCTCTCTCTCTCTCTCTCTCTCTCTCTCGTGGTATGCTCTCCTCGTCTCTTATAGATGCTTAAGAGACGCGCGCATGTGTGCTCACACTTTATCTTGTGTTCTTTGTTGGCATTGCCCAATATCGTGGATTGTCGATCTTAACAACAACCAATATGGTAGGTTATGCATTCTCTCTCTCTCTCTCTTTTTGCTCTCCTCGTCTCTTATAGATGTGTTTTTTGTTGGCATTGTCGATTTTAACAACCAATATGGTAGGTTATGTATTCTCTCTCTCTCTCTCTCTCTCTCTCTCTGCTCTCCTCGTCTCTTATAGATGTGTTTTTTGTTGGCATTGTCGATTTTAACAACCAATATGGTACGTTATGTATTCTCTCTCTCTCTCTCTCTCTCTCTCTCTCTCTCTCTCTCTCTCTCTCCTCGTCTCTTATGGATGCTCGCTTGTGTATATTCTTACACTTTATCTTGTGTTCTTTGTTGGCATTGCCCAATATTGTCGATCTTAATAACAACCAATATGGTAGGTTATGCATTCTCTCTCTCTCTCTCTCTCTCTCTCTCTCTCTCTCTCTCTCTCTCTCTCTCGTTCTCGTGGTTTGCTCTCCTCGTCTCTTATAGATACTCGCTTGGTGTATGTTCTCTCAATCTTTTATCTTGTGTGGTTTGCTCTCCTCCTTGCTTATAGATGCTTGCTACCATACTTTGCTTTCACACAATTAGCAACAATCTTGTTTGTCTAATTGTTTCTCCTTACTTCTCCCTCTCTCTCTCTCTCTCTCTCTCTCTCTCTCTCTCCACATTTTTTAGGTCATCACTTTTTTAAGAGCTAGTGGAAAAGGTCTTAGCATTTGCTTAATTTCTTTAAGCTCTCAATTTCTTTAAGCTCTCAAGAGAAAAGGCAAAGATGGTTGTAAGTGGATACCTTTATATTATTGATTACTTTTTAATGCTTGATCTTGAGATTAAAAACAAGTGAAAAAATCACGAGCTCTTCCAATGAGCAAGTTGCACCTAAGAATGATTAGACCAAGCTCTAGGTAGAAAATTTACAAGGTTCAAAAATAATCTTGTATATATAATCATTGAAATGGTGAAAATTATAAGGTTCAAAATTAATCTTATAATCATTGAAATATAATTCGTATGTTGTAAACTTCAAAATTATTCTTATATACACACCCCTTACTGAAGAAAAACCTACGCTTAATGCAATCTCATCTACAAAGTTTTACATTTCTCCTAAAAATTCGAATTGAAAAACTAATCTTTAGAGAGATTTAGTGTAAGCATTTCAAACATAGGCCATTCACCTCTAAATTTCTCATTTATGAAGTTTGACATTTACCTTAAATTTAAATTGAAAAATTGAAACATTTAGATTTAGTGTGATCACCTTTAAACATAGCCTTTTCACCTTTAAAAAGTTTTTGAGTACACTTAAAAGCTTCATTTAAAGAGTGCTATACCAATGAAATAGGATTAAATCACATGCCTTAGCAACCTAACTACAAGCACCAATGGCAAGAATTTTAGGCCTTGATTGCTTGAATGCGAGCCGATAACCTTAAGTGTCATTGTTACTCCTTGCCTACGTGGCTATTGGAATGGAGCAGGTTATTATTACGATTATGCAACTAGAACAAAAAACACGTGGGGTAAGGATGGTACAAGCTACTCTCCAAAGGAGCTTCCATTACAAGAGATATATAAAACCTTTATCTTGAACTACATAGCGCATAGTCGCATAGTTGCAATTATATTTTATAATCTCTTACAATAGTATTAACTTTTCTTCCTAAATAATCCTTGTGTTGCTTATCTAAAACAATTCTCGCTTTCACTATCCTAGAAAAGAAAAAGAACACAGAGCACTGGCTCCAATCTCCCCCCGTGCAAGAGTGAGAATTTTTTATTTGCACGTATCTATTTATAGATTTTTTGAATGCTCAAAATGATTATAAATTGTCCGTTCGGACATAAAGTGACCATAACTCATAAAGAGCTTTTTAATACTACAATATCAATAAACTTGGTAATCTTTTATATTTTTCATAGAACAATCTTAATTTTTCATATGTCACGTGTAATAATATATATATTTATCATTTTCATTACACACCTCCATTAAAAAAATAATCCTCCTCAATAGCTAAGCTAAGAATCTTCAAATCATACTTGTTAGAAACAATGGTATAAACATGTGTCAAAAATATCATGTATTAAAGTAAAAAATCGTAACTTAAGCAAAAAAAATTGCTTATGCATATCGTTATCCACATTTTGTGAACGGATCACCAAAGCCTTAAGTACTTCATGACGCAGACCAAGCTCTTCGACAAACAAATGAGGTGGGCAAATTTCCTTTCGCAATTTCATTTTTATATTTCTCACATTGATGGCAAGCATAATTGAGTGGTCGATGCACTCTCAAGACGACCGAGAGTGACTGCAGTATTCATAGCAACTCACAATGATCTATCTTCTATGATAGATGACTACGTTATCGATGCCAATTTTAGAGATGTGATTTCAGCCCTTGCACTAGGGAAGAAGGAAGAACCATTTACCCTACAAGATGGTTATCATCTCTGTGGCAATAGACTATGCGTTACTAACTCACTACGTGAGAAAGTAATGTATGAATCTCATGCTCCTCCTTATACGGGGCATAGAGGGATTCAGCCTACCCTAGAAGGGATAGAAACATACTTCTATTGGCCTGCCATGAAACCAAACGTACAAGAGTGTGTTTCAACATGTGTGATATGCCAAAAGACAAAGTTTGATAGAGGGTAGCAACCTGGATTGCTTCAACCTTTGCCAATTCCTAATTCACCATGGGAGAGCATATCCATGGATTTTATCTTTAGATTACCCAAGTCTATCCATGGGAATACAGGAATATGGACAATAGCAGACAAGTTGAGCAAACATGCACATTTCATACCTGTCAAAAAGACTATTAAAGCCCATCAAATGGCAACCCTCTTATATCACAAATCTTCAAGTAGCATGGCTTGCCAATCTCCATAGTGTTAGACAGAGATCTTAGAATGACCAGTAATTTTTGGAAGGGTCTCTTTGAGAATTTAGATACAAGGCCAAACTTCTCTTCGGTTTATCATTCTCAAATGGATGGGCAAAGTGAAATAGCTAACCTAACGATTCTTGATCTACTAAAAGCTTACATCACAGAAGTAGATCAAAAGTCCCAATGGGAGAAGTACTTACATTTAGTGGAGTATGCTTATAATAACACTGTATATACTTCCACGGAAAAAGTATCAAAAAGTCCCTTGCTACTCAAGGTACATGGGAAGATCTTCGTTGCAAATGAATATAGCCGAGACCTGCAAGAATCATTCCAAAATATTGAGGATGTTATTTCCATCTCTCAGCAAAGGCAAAAGGTTGTTGCTGATGATAAGTACATAAGAGCTTTAGCCTTTAAACAAAATGATTGGGTCTTGCTTAAATTTCCCAAGGCTTGATTAAGCCACACAACGAACAAGAATTATACAGGTCACGAAAAGTACTATGCTAAGTTAGCAAAAAGATACTATGGTCCCTTGCAGATTCTTAGGCCAATCAATGAGATGACCTATCAATTCAAGTTGCCCAACCATTGGCTCATACACAATGCTTTCCATGTGAGCTTACTAAAGCCTTACAAAGGACAGCCACCTCAAGAAGCAATCATTGAAGACCCCCCAAAGATCGAGACATATCCCTCCCAAAGGAGAACCCAAGTTTCAACGGTAGAGCCCCACCAAAAGAACGAGAACTAAGCAAGTCTCCTACCACCTCGGCGGAGATGGCTCCACGAAGACAATTGACAAAACTTTCTCCAACACCCGACAAAACGCTCTCCAACACCCCCTAAACGGAGAAGACCATCGCATACTTCTCTACACCATAATTCAAAGAGGGAAGAGAGAAAACAAGAGAAGAAAAAGGCAAGAAAGAGGTCACCCTCTTCTTCATCCTCTTCCTCTCCTAAAGAAAGTGATGGTGCAGACTTGGAGCAACAAGGGAAGAAAAAGGCGAGAAAGAGGTCACCCTCTTCTCCATCCTCCTCATACTCTTCCTCTTCTGGAGAGAATGATGGTGCAGCTCTCAAACCACCCAAAAGAAGAGGCCATAGCAAATCCTATACTGCCTGGAAAATCTCGTCCAAGCTCAAAAAGTTCAAAGAGGGAGGAAAGAACATCTCTTTCCTTACCTACGATGGCACCTTTGGTACTACGGACAAAGTCTTGGCCTTTATCCAACAAATCAATGCGACATTTGGAGATGAGGGCTTCACGGAGGCCTTCAAGCTACGTCATGTAGTTATGCATTTTCAAAAGTCCGCCAGGCAATGGTGGTCTAGCTTACGAGTAAACGGTAGAGCTCCACGAACATGGAAAGCTTTAAGAACTTCCATCATGAAGCAGTTTTTGACGGATGTCAAAGACAAAGTACTCACCGCATGGCGAAGCTTGAAGCTCTCTCCCTACAAATCTATTCACAAATATGTAGACAAGTTTTGGGATTTACATCTCAAAGCCACTGTCTTCAAGAAGATGGAATTTGGAGAGCAAAAACAATAATTTTGTGCGAATTTAACTGAGGATATGACTGTGTATGTTAACTCCCAAAGGCCATGTTAGGAAATATGACGTAGCTAAGTAGATAATTGAGTAGATTACTTAATGGAGAGAGATAATTTTCACACACAAGAGATTATAGAGTAGAGAGAGAGAGAGAGAGAGAGAGAGAGTATACACGATATACGTGGTTCACCTAATGTGGGCTACGTCCACGGAAAAGCAGCCACTCAATGGCTTCAGTACTTCAAAACAAGAAGTAGGTTACAAAGGGATTATATCCTTTTGGAGCTCCCGCCTTGCTTCACTCTCATTACCTCACACCCACCTTGTTGCATCAACTTCACACTATGAAATGTGTGTAGAAATGGCTTCCTTTTATAGGCCAAAAGGGTTGCCCTCTCTCATGAGAGGAAGCCATGTGTAGCCGCCCTTGTGTAGATAAGTCCAAATCCGACCCTCCAATCCGCCCATGTGTGGCAGCCCTTGAGAAGACAAGTCCGGCCATTGAATTTGGCCACTGGCCATTGGCCATTGATTACCGGCCAGCCGATCGATCGTTTTCCAACCACTTTCCGTCCGTCGTCCGGCCATAATATTCCGACAAAAATGAATATTCTGATAAAATTTTGGTTTTCGACGAGTTATTTTTCTTCACGCACGATGGCTTCTCCTCATAATGGGGGCCTTACAAATATGTGTTTTTAACACAGAAAATTACAAGGGGTAAATCAGGCTCCATACTTAACAGGCCACGCACCATATCTACGGTTATACACCATACCATGGTGGCTTCAAGAATCAACTTCCAACAAGGGGCTAAGAGAAATCTTAAGCCCATCGAAAACAAAGACCGTAATGAGCCTAAGGGAAGGACGATGTCCAAAAGTCTCCCAAAGGCAACGCCAACAACAACAAAGATAAGGAGAAGGGAGTTTATAAAGGCAAAAATAAACTCTCTCCTGAAGATTTAGAGCGTTATCAAAAAGATAACCATTGTTTCAAGTGTAGGGAGCAAGGGCATGCCTATCATGCTTGCCCCCACAAGAATACACATAATGAGAATCCTAGAGCTACCTTGGTCAAAATTCAAGAAGAGCATGCTCATCACAAAGGATCTCCTCTATGTCATGTTGGGGAAAGGTAAGAAAACGTGATGCTTTCATTCTCTTTGACCCTGGTTCTACTCACAATTTCATATCCACAGAGTTGGCCACCAAGCTAGGCATCCAAGCCTATGAGATGGGAGATGTCCTAGGAACCTGCCGATGGTGCTTTCAAGGGGAAAGAAGCCTCAGTCACTCCCTTAATTCGGAGATTGAGGATCCATGTCCAAAGCTATGTGGACAAGGAGGATTTCTTTATCTCTCCTCTCAAGCATGAGGATGTAATCCTCGGGGCACTATGGTTTGATCACATGGCTGCCAATGTTAAATTCCCTGAAAGAAAAATCTACTTTAGGTTCAGGGAAAAAGATATGTGCATAGATGCTAAGGAGTGGGGTGGTACCATACCCATTGTACATAAGCAAGCTTTCAATAAGTCAATAAAGAGCTCTATTTCCGTGTATATGATTTTTGTTAAAGATTCTTGAAATGAACCTAATGCTTTAGCAAAAGAAAATATAAACAATCAAAAGGGATTAGAGTACTTATCCAATTTCCTCAAGGGGTTCCAAGATGTTTTTATTGACGACATCCCTTGGGAACTACCTCCCAAACGAGGGGACGACGAACATACAATTGAACTTCTTCCAGGAATCTCACCGCCTAATAAACCTCCTTATCAAGTTTCCCAAGCTCAACAAGAGGAGATTATGTGATAAGTGCATGAGTTGGTTGAGAAAGGAATGGTTAGGCCTACTTCATCTTCATTTTGTTCACCAGTGTTATTAGTGCAAAAGAAAGATGGCACATATCGTATGTGTGTCGACTATAGAGCACTAAATAGGATCACTATCAAGAACAGGTTTCCCGTTCCACGGGTAGAAGACCTGTTTTGATAAGCTACAGGGGTCGACCTATTTCAGTAGGATTGACCTAAAAAATGGCTACATCAAATGAGGATAGTCGATCAAGACATCGTAAAGACCACATTTTGCACTATGTTTGGTCTTTACGAGTACATTGTCATGCCTTTTGGCTTGACCAATGCACCAGCCACATTTGATCGTCTAATGGAGAATCTATTCACACCTCATCGAACCTTTACTGGAGTGTTTTTTGATGATATAATCATCTACTCTAATTCATTAGATGAACACAAGCAACACCTCCAGGTAATATTTAAGTTTTATAAGAGAATAAACTTTATATTAATCGGAAGAAAAGTGATTTTTTCCTACAAGAGATTCAGTATTTAGGTCACATTATCTCTCAAGATGGCATCCAAATGGATCCATCAACGCTAGAGGTAATAAAAGGATGGCCTAATCCAAGGTATCTGCATGAACTAAGAAGCTTTATAGGTATGTGTACATAATGTAGACACTTCATAGAAAAGTTCTCACAAATGGCAGGACCATTACATGACCTAACAAAGAAAAACGTTAGGTATATATGGTACACCATGGAGAACAATGATTTCGAAAAGCTTAAAGAGAAGCTTATCTCTCAACTTGTGCTTACACTGTCGGATCTCTCAAAGCCTTTTGAGGTCCAATGCGATGCCTGTGGTGATTTCCTTGGAGCTGTTTTGCTTCAAGAAGGGCACGCCATAGCCTATGAAAGTCAAAGGCTCGACCCTATTGAGCAAGCTCTAGGGATAAATGAGAAGGAATTCTTAGCAGTTCTACATGCTTTAGACTCATGGAAGCACTATTTATTGGGGACGCCTTTCATTCTGCGAACGGATCACCAAAGCCTTAAGTACTTCATAGCGCAGACCAAGCTCTCCGACCAATAAATGAGGTGGGCAAATTTCATTTTCATATTGCTCATGTTACTAGCAAGCATAATCAAGTGGTTGATGCACTCTCAAGACGACTGAGAGTGAATGCAGTATCCATAGCAACTCACAATGATCTATCTTTTATGATAGATGAGTAAGTATCGATCCCGATTTTAGAGATATGATTTTATTCCTTGCACTGGGGAAGAAGGAAGAACCATTTACCCTACAAGATGGTTATCTTCTCTATGGCAATAGACTATGCGTTACTAACTCACTACATGAGAAAGTAATGTATGAATCTAATGCTCCTCCTCATACATGGCATAGAGGGGTTCAGTCTACCCTAAAAAGGATAGAAACATACTTCTATTGGACTACCATGAAAGCAAACATACAAGAGTATGTTTCAAAATGTGTGGTATGCCAAAAGACGAAGTTTGATAGAGGGAAGCAACTTGGATTGCTTCAACCTTTGCCAATTCCTAATTCACCATGGGTGAGCATATCCATGGATTTTATCTTTGGATTACCCAAGTCTATCCATGGGAATACAGGAATATGGACGATAGCAGACAGGTTTAGCAAACAAACACATTTCATACCTGTCAAAAAGACTATTAAAGCCCATCAAATGGCAACCCTCTTTATATCACAAATCTTCAAGTACCATGGCTTGCCAACGTCCATACTATTGGATAGAGATCCTAGAATGACCAGTAATTTCTGAAAGAGTCTCTTTGAGAATTTAGGTACAAGGTTAAACTTCTCTTCGGCTTGTCATCCCCAAACGGATGGCCAAAGTGAAATAGCTAACCTAACAATTCTTGATCTACTAAAAGCTTATTTCACAAAAGTAGATCAAAAGTCCCAATGGGAGAAGTACTTACCTTTATGGAGTATGCGTACAATAACATTACATACTTCCACGGGAAAAGCATCTTTTGAGGTAATAGAGGGAAGATCAAAAAGTCCCTTGCTACTCAAGGTACATGGGAAGATCTTCGTTGCAGATGAATATAGCCGAGACCTGCAAGAATCTTTCCAAAAGATCAAGGATTCTATTTCCATCTCTTAGCAAAGGCAAAAGGCTATTGTTTATAAGCACATAAGAGCTTTAGCTTTTAAACAAAATGATTGGGTCTTGCTTAAGTTTCCCAAGGCTCAATT
Organism: Adiantum capillus-veneris; assembly: GCF_014529385.1. Classification (NCBI taxonomy): domain Eukaryota; kingdom Viridiplantae; phylum Streptophyta; class Polypodiopsida; order Polypodiales; family Pteridaceae; genus Adiantum; species Adiantum capillus-veneris. The sequence goes on along the minus strand of NC_140942.1, from coordinate 71,932,051 downwards.
AAGGTACACAACGGGCAAGAATCCTACAGGACACCAAAAGTACTATGCTAAGTTAGCAAAAAGGTACTATGGTCCCTTTCAGATTCTTAGGCCAATCAATGAGATGACCTATCAACTCAAGTTTCCCAACCATTGGCTGATACACAATGCTTTCCATGTGAACCTACTAAAGCCTTACAAAGGAGAGCCACCTCAAGAAGCAATCATTGAAGACCCCCCGAAGATCGAGGACCAAGAAGAAGTGTTGCAACTCGAGTCCATTCTCCGACACGAAGACAAGGTATTACGAGGTGGTAAGGCTATCTGACGATATCTTATCAAGTTTAAAAATTATCCTTTTGAAAATGCTAGATGGATGCAAGGCATACAATTAAAGGATAACCTAAACCTTGTCAATGCTTACAATGATCCCCTAGAGTAAGCAATTGTAAATATGTTTAAATGAGCAAAGTTTTTGTCTTAAAAGGCTCTCTTTTTCTTTATTGTGCACAAATGTTAATAAGTATGCATGCTTAGGATCATGTTTGTGGAGACGACATCTCCCGAACACCAAGTAGAGCTTTTCACTCTACTATGGAAGATTGATACGGACTAAAGTGCAGACATGCTTGCGGCAACTAAGGCTCTCAAGCACCAAACGGACTAGCGATGGTGTTGTAGGGTAAAATAGGGATCCTCTACCCGCTGGCAAACGGATTAATGACTAGGCTTTATCTTCTCTACCTCATAGTCGAGGACGACTATGACTTCAAGAGAGAGATAATGTCATAAAAACTAATATCTAATTCTCCCAAATGATGTTCTCATGTTAAAATGATCATTTAATATAGGGAAGTACCAAGGGAGTAGTAAAAGCTAGAATATCGGTAAGGCTGTCAGACCGGTCTCTACGGGGATCCAAAGGAGGGAAAATAGGGATCCAAAGGGGGACATTCTGCAAAAGAGGAAGGTGCTTCAATGGGGCTTAAAAGACCTAAGGTTCAACTCCATTAAGATTTCCATAGCCTTAAGTTCCTAAATTTAATTCAATTGGCCAAAGGCCAAAGTAGGGGAAAATTAGATGGTCATGGGAAGACCAAAAATTTCTTCCCACATCCCTAGGAAGGAGGGGGTGAGGCCTAATTGTAGGGGATGAGAGAGAAACACACACACACACACACACTCCCAAGCTCTCCCCAAATGGAAGAATCGACACATGGCAGGCTCCTAGACCAGTTGCCCCCAATTTCCTCTCAAATCCTATTGGATGTCCATAGAGGTGGACCAATGAGAATTAGGCTAGAGTAAAATTAGCTTAATTAATTTTAAAATGCTTGATAAAAGAACCAATAGAAGTTAAGTTCCCCAGAAGACTATTGGACACTCTACCAAGAGTCCAATGAGCATCAAGCAGCCCAATGGCTTGCCTGATTCCTATTGGCGAGAAGACTAAAAGGTCCAATGAGAGTTTAATAAATTACTTTAATTACCTACAGCTCTCACAAAACGGGAAAGGGAGACACATGTCACAAGGCTATCAATTATGCTTCTAATTTGTGATTGCCTAGGCTCTGCAGGGGCCAATGGGAAGCCAACATGAGTAATTTGCAAGAGAGGTCGACCAAGAAGAGAGAGAGAGGGCTGCATTTTAGTCTAACACTTTGCTACACACACACACACACACAATTCATGTGTGCAAGAAGAAATTCATCTCCTTCTCCAAGCATTGGGAAGTTGAGGCCTACACCAAAAACTCTTGGCTATGGAATGCAAATCCAACCAAGAGCCAAGCTTCAATCGCATGCTCATCTCCTCTACCATGCTAATTACTAAGCTAAGCTATGCTATTAGAGTGGTTATGTGAGGAGAATACTTCTTCCTCTCAATCATCCTCATTCCCTACTAGCTCTCACCATTTTTGAAGGTGTGTGAGGTCTTGGGACTAAGGCTAGGGACACTGGTGTGTTTTTCAAGCATAATTTGGTGGATGAAGCTTCCATCTTCATGGCACCAATGAGTTTTGTCAAGGAACACAGGAATTGTATTGTGCAAAAGTCTCCTTTGATGGGAGAAGCTATAATACAAAACCTTTATGGAGGGGGGACCGGCTCCATGTAAATCTGGTCCTCAATTGTTGTCAATTGTTCTATTTCTCTCTCTTTTCAAGTATTGTCAAATGACAAATTAGCTAGGTGTAAATTGGTATGTTTTTTTCTCAAATTAAGTACTCTCTTTACTCATTAGGAACTTGTTCTTAATGAAATGCTCACTATGTTATCAATTTACGCTACATACAAGTTACTAGTGCATTAAATGTCACAAGTCCATTTCATTCTTGCAAAGTAGAGTGATAAATTATACTTGGTGTTTGAGAGACGTCGTCATCACAAACATGATTCTAAGCATGCATGCTACTTAAATTTGTGCACAATAAAAAGAGAGTTACTCTTATAAGCCAAAAACATTGATCATTTAAAAGAAGCATGTACATTTGCTTACTCTAATGTAGCATTGTAAGCATTGACAAGGTTCATACTATCCTTAAGTTGTATTCCTTGTGTTCATCTAGCATCTTCAAAATGATAATTTTTGAACTTAATAAGACACCGTTAGATAATATTACCATGACGTAGTATCTTGTCCTCATGCAAAAAGGTAGCTTCCGTTTGTAGCACCTCTTCTTGGTCTTCAATTTCTGGAGGGTCTTCAATAATTGGTTCTCTTGGTGGCACTCCTTTGTAGGGATTAAGTAGGCTCACATGAAAAGCATTGTGTATGAACCAATGGTTGGGCAACTTGAGTTGATAAGCCATGTCATTGATTGGCTTCAAAATTTTAAAAGGACCATAGTATCTTTTTGCTAGTTTAGCATAATACATGTGGGACGCATGTCTAACCTCACCATCCTATCTTATTGCAGTATTAGCGAGAACCACGATTAATTTGTCAATCCATGGGATGAAACTGACTCAACTAGTGCTTAGAGGCTACAAGAGGTTGTTAGTCTCTGGGAAAACAACTAACAACTCACATCTAACTCGGGCTACACTCAAGTGACTGAAATCACCAAAAGCCAATCGCTCATCGGCAAACAAATCACATCCATTACAGCATCAAATGACATCCAAACGTAATGAAACTTCTAGGACACGTTTATAAGACCTAAGCACACATGCTTATAGTCTCAAACCCCACTTTAGGTCAAGTTCCAAAATCGCGATTATTAACAGGAGTGGATTTTTGACCTAGTCTTTTTCGACCCAGAATGCATCTAAATGCTTAGCAATGATGCCCCAATACCCCATCTATGCTTAGTTTTTTATTTGAAAGTGTAAATTCCTTGTTATGATGAAATTAGCGTCGACAACGCCAAAAGCTATAAAATATTGTGAACTGCTTACGTCAATGCGTAGAGCTCTTACCTGCGGTTGCAATGCAACAAACGCGACTGCAATGTGACAACCAGGGAGGGAGTAGTACGCGCGAGAAGGAGAGGAGTGAGCGTCGTTAGGTCATGCTGCATTTCTATTATCCAAAAACTTCCAAAAAACTTACAAAAATTGGCTTTTATACCTTAGCCAAGGTTTTTGGGTGGTCAAAACTAATAATCTAGAGTTCTACCAAAGCTGGGAAATGACAGGTTGATACAATCTAAAAGCTTGTAGCCCCGGCTCATTAATTACAGAGTTTATCCGAGAAAATAAGAGTTACAATATTCCCGATTTATCAAAATAATAAGTGTTTTACAAAGAGAGCTCCGAAAAATGGTATCCGTGATAGCTTGCTGCTAACATTCCCCCCCTCCTCGCCTGTGTCGTCCCTTGACACAGGTTTATGGGCTGAAATAGTCCTCGAGCTGGCGGCTGGCGAGGCGGTCCTTAAGCGCATTCAGTGCCTTCTGGTATCTGATTCTTATTTCTTTATCTGGCACTTGTAGAAACTGCATGGTCACTCTGTTCTTCAGCTCTACCGCTGAGTAGCCTACAAATCTTGAGGTAAGATTATTGATCACTGGTGCAAATATCTTCGTTCACCAAGTGAAGAATCCCGTGTAGTGGTAAGCTTTCTGAAAATCCACTCCGCAAGGCTCCTGTTCATAAATGTCTCCGAGTCCCAGCCTGCGGTTGGCTTCCTTGGCCTCGGGCTTCGCATTAGGTAGGAGTTGCAACTCCACCTAATGTCCCTCTTCACTTTTGAATCTGCAGGTGAAGACTGTGGTATGATTCGGCGTGCAAAGGTAGCCACGGCGGTCTCTTTGGTTAAAGTCCTTGTTGTTTTCCTGTCCCTTGCTCTCATGGTCATTCCCTTTGTAGGCAGTCTGAGTGCCTCTACTAGTATATCTTTAGTTATGACCACTTCGACCTTGTTTCCCTGAGTGTCAGATATTTGGGCCGTTCCATCCTCTTTAATTGTGGATAAAAGCTCGTAAGCTTTCTGAAAATCCACTCCGCAAGGCTCCTGTTCATAAATGTCTCCGAGTCCCAGCCTACGGTTGGCTTCCTTGGTCTCAGGCTTCGCAACGACATCATATACTTCTTTAGGTAGGAGTTGCAACTCCACCTAATCTCCCTCTTCACTTTTGAATCTGTCGGTGAAGACTATGGTGTAGTCTTTTGAGACTTAACTCGCCATTGCTTGATTGGTGTTACGATTGGTGGAGAAGATAAGTGCTCCTTTTTCTTCCAAACCAATTTCATGCTAGATTCCTTGCTCGGAGATGCTTGTCTCTGTTTTTTAACCCTTGGAACCTTCTTTTGTTTTGTCGGTGAAGTTTTAGGCACCCAGATTTGAATCGGCTTATCCTTAAGCTGTGCTTTTGGTACCCAAATTTGCCTAACTCCTTGCATGCTACTTGCAGCATTTGCTTGTCGAGGGGATGGAGAAGATTGACTACTTCGTGGTTTGGTCTATTGATTGCTTCTTTTTCATTCCTCCTTGCTTGGTGCAATTGGAATAATGAATTGCCCTCCTTTAGGTGAAAGCTTTAGCTGATTTGTATCCCAATCTGGTACTGCTTTGTATGTTTGCATCCAGGGAATTCCAAGAATCATCATCTCATTCATGTGTTCATATGGTAAGCATACAAACTAATGAGGACATGAACATCCATGTACTATCACGTTCAAGTTGACTACTCCCAATGTTGGGGTTGGGTTCTTGTTGCACCCTTTGATTGTTGCTATTCCTGCTGTCAATGCTTGACTTGTTGCCTTCTTGTATGTGGAACTGACTGCATTTACTCTAGCTCCTGTGTCGACCAAAGCATTGGTGCTATGATTGTTGAGCTGTACTTTGATGCACAGGTCTATTACGTCTAACCAGTCATCATCTGTTGAAACTGCGTCTTTAGGTAATTCCCATTGTCGGTCATTTATTTCCAGAGTGTTGATGGAGATCGGTATCTGCTGATTTTTGAGAGTAGCTTTCTGTTTAAGTACCCGAAGCATAGCTTCCTCTTGGGCTTCATCAATAACCTATTGTCTTCCTTTGCTTGGCTGCATGCATTCTTTCCAGCAATTCATTGGTTAAACGGCATCCACTAATCCAATTAGCCATTGGCCCACCGTCTAGGGTGGACAATTTTACTGCTCCACTTAGAGATACATCTTCAATGATAAACGGACCATTTTTCTTTTTCTTAAACTTGGAAATGTGTTGCTTAAGGGAATAAACTAAAACTAAGTCCCCTTTCTTGAAGATTTTTGTGATTAAGTGAGAATCAAAAAACTGTTTTTGTTTTCGCTTTTGTGCATAGGTGTGAGCTACAGCAGTTAGCCTTTTCTCGTCTAGCTTTTCTAAGTCTTCAAGTCTTTCTGACAATTTATGTTCAGTCCATTCAAGATTCTGTGCTACCCTTAATGTCCTCAATAGAAATTCTACTGGAAGTACGGCATCAAGATCATAAACAAGGTTAAAGGGCGTAGCATTTAAAGTTGTTTTGAATGAAACTCGATAAGCCCATAGAGCAGCATGGAGATTCATTTCCCAGTCTGTTCTTCCTGAACTAACCACTTTAGTCAGCACCGAGCTAAGAATTTTATTCGTATGCTCAACTTGTTCGTTTGCCTGTGGGTGATAGGGAGTTGATTTGTTATGGATGACCATAAACTCATTAAGCAAATACTCGATTACCTCATTGAGGAAACGAGTTGTCTGATCACTGAAAATTTCTATTGGGAGTCCATATCTCGTGAATACATACTCATATAAGAATGCAGCAGTGGTTCTGGAATCGTTCTTTTGAGTTGCTTTAGCCTTGGTCCACTTGGTCAAATAGTCTGTAGCTACAATGATATATTGAGCTTGGGTTCTATAAGCAGGTGGCTGTATTGGCCCAACAAAATCTATACCCCATTTTGTGAAAGCTCTAGCACCCATCATTGGTCTTAAGGGCATGCTATCTACACGTGTTGGCATTTTTGCTCGTTGACAAGCATCACACCTTTGAACATATTCTTTGGCATTTGCAAAAAGTGTTGGCCACCGTATGCCTGCTATCAAGATTGCTCTTGCGGTTGTCTCACTAGAAAAGTGACCTCCAGCTAATTCAGCATGTGCTTGTTCTATAATTGGAATATACTCGTTTTCATTTGCACAAAGACGCAAATATTGATCTTTACCTCTCCGATACAATTGGTTCCCAATAAGAGCATAATCTCTTGCTTTAGTTTCAATTGCTCTCTGACAGGGTTTACTCATATCCTCACAAAATGTTCGGCTCGATAAGTAAGTAACTAGATAGTTACTCCACTTAGGAACATGTGACATTTGAAACAATGTTACATGAGGTATGGGTGTTTGTTTTTGACATTGAGGGAAAATCCTTTACAAAAAATCGAACATCGCTACTCATAGTCGGCCAAAATACTCCAAGTCTCAAGATTTGTTGCATAGTTTGGTCTTCCGCAAAGTGAAGTCCTACTATGGTAACATGTGCTTAACTTAGGTACTGTTCTTTTTGTTCAGGATTAATGCATGAGCAATATCCCGTCTCGATTTCTTTTGTATGGCCTACCAGCTAGTAATTGATACATAGCCGATTTGTTGGATTAATCCGATTGTGATAGGAAGTGGTATTTATGAATCCACTTGAGCTATTGTCATCAATGACACAATGTTTTTCGACCATCTAGGTATCATCTGCACGGAGAACAAATAGGCATCTGGTAGGTCATCATCTACCCCTTTAGGCGATTCTCCTGAAACAATCCTTGACAAATGATCTGCTCTTTGATGTGTAGTGCCCTCTTTTACACCACAGTAAAATCAAATTCCATAAGAATTATGAACCATCTCACTATTCTCCTTGACCAAATACAACACGGCTTGGTGGTCCACAAAGAACACAAAATTGTTGGCTAATAGGTAATGTCTATACTTTTTAGCAGCATAGATCATTCCTAATCCTTCCCTTTCGGTGGTGGTGTAATTTTTTTCCGCCATGTTCAATTGTCGGCTAGCATAAGAAATAGAATAGTCAATTTTCCCATCTCTTGGTTGGGCTAATACAACCGATAGCAAAATTGGAATCATCTACATGTACATAGAATACCTTATTCCAATATGGTGCTTTCAATATTGGAGCTAAGGTGAGAGCTTGCTCAAGCTTCATGAAGGATTCTTCACATGTCTCGGTCCATTCAAAGTGTGTAATCAAGCAATACATGGGTTTTCAATTATAGCGTACATGTAGATGAACCGTCGGTAATATCCACAATGTTCCATGAAGGCTTGTACCCCTTTGACTGTTGTTGGTCTAGGCAAATCAGCAATGACATGAATCTTCTCAATATCATTAGCTTTCTCAATATCAGTAGCTATGCCATTTTAGACGCTATATGTCCAAGAATTTTCCCTTGTCTACCCATGAATGTGCACTTTTCAGGATTTAAAAAAATCCTATAAAGTCTACATTTTTTGAATACCTTTTTGAGGTGTTCAAAATGATCAGCCCGGATTGATGAATGTACGCATAGATCATCTATATACACTTCTAAAAATTTCCTAAGATACTCTTTAAAAGCATGGCTCATCAACCTTTGAAACGTGGATGAAGCATTTGTTAACCAAAACGGCATAACCCGATAGGCAAATATACCACATTCTATTGCAAAAGCAGTTTTATGCTAATCTTTTGGGTCACCCAAAAGTTGATTATATCCCTAAAATCCATCTAAGAAGCTGTAAGCTTCTTTTCCTGCAACTCGTTCTCAAAAATGCTCAGTGATTGGAAGAGGAAAGTTGTCCCTAATGGTAGCTGCATTCACCTTTTTGAGATTAACACACACTTGTAATTTTCCATTCTTCTTGGGTACTACCACAATTGGAGACACCCAATCTGTGTGTTCTATTTCATAAATGAATTCGGCTTCCTTTAGTTCTTCAATCTCTTCTTTTATCTTCCTGGCAAATGTTTCAATATACGTGTATGGCCTTTGTCTACTTGGTTTCGCATCATCTCTCATGGGTATGGTATGTTGACAGATTTCTAGATCAACACCCTTGAGATCCTTGTAAGACCAAGTGAAGATATCTTGGTATTCCTTTAACAAGCTCAACAAGAGCTCTTCTTCTTCTTCTGTTAGGTCATTCACAATGTAAGACGGTCTGAGCTCTTCTCCTAGTTCAATCAAGTCTATCTTTTTAGCGTTTTCACGTCCTTCGTAAGACTCGCCATGTTTCCGTAGTTCCCTAACAGGTTGTTCGACTATGATTTTTCGATCTTGGAGAGTATACTTTTTGTAATGGGATGGAACACGCATTACATCCTTACCATCCTCTTACGTGGTTTCCATTCGGTTGTGTATATCTCCTTTAGAGCTTTTTTCAACTCTTGATTTTTCTTTTTCCCCTAGACTCGAGTCATGAGTGATTTCTTATCCTGTGGGTTTGCTTGAGTACCCTTCCTTGTTTTCCTCGATGTTTGAGACATTTCTGAATTTTTGTTTGAAGGATATCTACCAGTGATTTTGTCTTTGACACAATCATTTGCATCTATCTGCATCAAGAATTGTGTTCTACTGGAGACTGATGGCATAGGTCGTGTTTTCACGTTTCTGGTGTCTCTTTTTCGTCTATACCATTTTTGTCTTCTTGATTTCTGGTTTGGAAAGTCAAAAAAAATTTCCTCCCCTCCTTTTAAGAGTAGCTTAGCTCTCATATGCTCCTTTTATGACCCCGAACCTTCTGAGGTAGCTGAGTGTTCATCTAACTCATCAGTTGCATCGTAATAGAGTTCTGAAAAGACTTGTTGAGGTTTCATTAAGTCCTTGGGTTCCTCATCTTCATCTTCAATGTTGAGGATTGAAATCATTTGGATGGGAACTATGTCGTAGCCGTCCTCATTGCAAAATTGAGTAGACATAGACGTATTCACACATACATCCATGGTCACTAAAATTTGAGTCCATTCAAATAGCTCAAACAAATGCTCTGGAAAGGGTTCATGTACATAGGCTTCGTCTGTGCAGTCCCTTTCTAGGATACATTCTTCTCGTCTTAAGCTTTCGTTTTCTGAAGCTCCACACATCCAAATAGGAGTGTCTCTGTTTAACCAGAATGGAAGCTTAGTTTCAGCCGAAGAGACTGAATCAAACTCTTGTATGGGTGTTTTCAAGACATCTCTATAAGTGTGATCTTTTAGATTTACTATTGTTATAGATCCCACTTGCTTCAAGTATAGATAATTGTTTTCCCAATCTTGGATAAGTTGTACCTGTCGCATGAAAGGTCTTCCCAATATGATTTCATAGTTGAGTTTTTTCCCAAAGTCTACTATGGAAAAAGTTAATATTCAATTCCACAAGAATTGACTACCACTTTTTCAAGCAGCCCTAATGGTCTCTCAATGTGTCCGTCAGTCAATTGCAATTTCATTCGAGTTTGTCTAATGGTTGGCTGTCCCCAGGATTCCCATACCGCTTTTGTGGCTATGGCTATGCCTGCTCCACTATCCAGTATTGTCATGGTTTCAATGTCATTATATTTCACTAGGAGGGTGGTGTTTCCTTCTTCCCCTTCGTAATATTCTCCGACTTTGTTCATGGGAACAGATCGAATCTCTTTGTTGTCCATTCATTTTTCAATTTTCCCAATTTTTTTGAGATTAACCCCGTTATCCCCACCTTCTCTAGGGTTTTCTATAAATCATTCCATAAGTATGGTATGAGTTTTAACAATTCTCCCAAGGTAAGAGTGCATTGGATGGGTGTAGACATGATTGAATGAATGTTGTCTACTTCTAGGGTCTGTTCAACTCTTTTTACTTAAGTGGTCTTACACACTATGGATTCATCTTCGTTATCTCCCAAGTAAGAAGGTAATGTTTTCAAGGTCAAAGGTTTCGACATTCCTAAAGCTTCAGATCCGCAATCCTCGTACAAGGATTGTACATCCATGTTTACATTAGAAGATAGGTTATCCAACTAGACTTCCTCTATAGGAGCTTACTTTAGAGTTACGCTCCCATCGTTGATCTCTCGCACTTTTTCCCATAAGTGTCCTGGCCAGTCTTCCTCTACGAATACAATTCCGTCTAAGGCCTCTTCGCTGTCAGGCACTATAAGCTCTGGTTCTTTTGTTTCAAGGTGGGGTTCTGCCACCACATCGGCTTTTTCTTTAGTGTCTCTTACCACAAGCTCTTCAGGTTTTGCAATACTTTCGAGCTTGGGTTTTTGTTTTTCAAGCACTTCTAGCGTGATTCTTACCAAATTTTGATAAGCTTCCAGCTTAGCTGCTTCCATGTCTGGAGAAGGATAGTTTTTCCATTTGTTTTCCATGTTTTTGCTTGCTTTAATTCCTGCTTGGTAGGCTTCCAAGGTGGCATTAATAGGCTCAAAAATTTTATCAACCAGAATGGATCCTCCAGATTTCACGGTTGTTTCCTTGATTTCACTTCCAGTTTCTTTCAACTTTTCCTGGAATATCTTTTTTGCTTTCTCTTCGATTTCAACCCGTTGTTTTTGTTTTCTTATCTCATATCTTTTGCTTCTGCTTCTTTTGATTCTTTGAGAGGAAACTTTCGTATTTTATGAATCATCAGAGGAGTTGTGTTTCTTTTTCTTGGCCTGGGCTCTAGTGATTACCTTGATTGGAACAATCGGTTCACTCTCTACTGAGCTACTAGGTATCACTTAGACTACGTGTACTACCGTTTTACGCTTGTTCAAAGGATTTTTAGGACAATCTTCCGGAAAATGTCCTCCCTTTTTGCAACATTGTATGCAATAGGCTTCAACTGGTTTGAGGTTTTTGTCTGGCTCTGGACATTCATTTTTCCAGTGATCATCTGCACCACAGTTATGACAGTTTTCTATTCTTGGCTTAATCATGGGTCTTACCATGGGAGGTCTGAAACCTTGAGTAGCTACATAATACATTGGTGCGAGCTCTGGTGGAGCATAAGTCACAGTTTCTTCCATTGGTGGTGGATGTGAATTATACCAATCTCCTTCTACCATTACTGTAGATGGACTAGGCTCTGCATAGGATGTAACAGGCACTAATACTTGTTCATCTATGACTCCTTCGGAGTGCATGTACTTTACAAGCAGTGCATTATGTCCTGGATACGGAGGTTGTTGTCCCAACACAAATTGAGGTCTTTCCACACCCATTGGTGGTCTTTGAGCTTGGGTCATATTAGGTTGATATCTGTACATGGGTTGTCCATGTGGCCTCCTAGGCACGTACTGAACATTCCCATCATAGTTTGGTCTAAAGTAGCCCTCGTGGGTCTCATGGTTGGTCCATTTTTCCTCGATTGCACACCATTTTTGTGGCCTAATTGGTTGTCCCTGTTGAGGTATCCCTTGTCCTGGTTCCCTCATAGGTGCTTTTTGCATGTTGTTCATTGTGTCATTCATCCTTTTAAGCATGTCTTCTATGGATGAAAGTGGTGTTGCAGTAACCATTCCCACTTGTGCTGGTTTAGTGGATGTTGTTTTCTCGCTTTGGTTATCCTTAGGGACATCTTCTTCGTTGAAAATATCACAATTGTCTCCTACGTCAATAGCATCTGACACACACTCTTCTAGGGTTGTATGCTTCTTGCTATAGAGTATAGCATGGAGTTCTTTGTTTAGCAATCCCTCTAGAAACAATGACACTAGTCGTTCTTCTGCATGTATCTTTAGCTCTGGGCATCTGGAAATGTATTGTTTCATTTGAGTTGCACAATCCCTAAAGACTCACCATGTTTCTGTTTAAAGTTGTAGATTTGAGCTACTGTATTATGTTTGATCCCTGTTTTGGAGCAAGCAGCTACAAATCCTTGAGGTAATGTGTTCAAGTCCATGATTGACCTTGGTGGAATGTTTTGGAACCATGTCAATGCTTTTCCTTCTAATGTCATTCCAAACCCCTCGAATTGAGTATGGAAATCGAATATACGTTCTGCTCTTAGCACTTGCTTAAAGCTTGCTAAGTGGTCATATGGATCCCCTGATCCGCTGTATTTTCTGACCATTTTTGAAAATCAGCTGGTCTGGCGTGTCTGTTTGGTTCAACTCCCGGTCTCTTGGCAGGTGGTCCTGTTTCGAGTCCTTCAAACCAATTTGTTGGAAATAGTGACTCATGTAGCCCTAAACTGGCCTTAGTGTCACCGGGTTTTCTACGTGATGAGGTGGATTCTGGTTTCTGTACATTACTCTCAGATGATCTTCACGGTGTTCATCTCTTGGAATCATTTTTGGTCCTTGTCCCAATATCCAATCCCGTATGGAATACCCTTGGTATTTGGTTTGCTCTACCTCCTCAGGAGTCATCATAACAAAGTTGTTGTTATAACAATTCCTAAACAGGTAGGTTGGTAGGTCCGCTGATCCCTTATCTTTGATCTTGAAGATATAGATGATCTTCATGGCCGTTAGTTGTCCTGGTTTGGCATGCGAAGTCCATAAAAGATCTCTTTTTGTGTCTATCTTCCCAACAATAGACTCCGATCCTAGGATTATCCGTACTAAGCCGTTTCAAAGGCTTCAAATCTACTTGATCGTATCCCTCTAATTCTAAAGTTGGTGGTCCATCTTTTGCTGACATATCTGGGATTATGGTGTTTACTTCTAACCCCCATTTGTCTACCACATTAGGGTTTTCAACTTGTACATACTGAGTTCCGTTTCTGTCCATGTATATTTTTTCTTGTTTGTTTGCCATAATCTCTTCTTCAAACTCAATACCATGGTCATCAATGCGAATAGCATACTCCTCATTAGGGTCCAAGTAAACCTGGGCTCCATGACGGTTAGTCTTGTAAAAAGATAGTATATGCTTATAGCTCATTGTCGTTCTGGTTTTCGAGTGAGTCGAGTAAGAAGACATTTCGGATGTAGAATCTGAAAAAGTATCTAAGACTTCTTCAAGAATTGTGTGCAAGAAATTGCCTTGATTTACGCTTTCTTCGGTGGATACTCTACTAGAGGTTTCTCTGAGTATGCCCTGATTTCCTAGTACATGACCAGATCTAAGGATCATAAAGACTTATGAAGCCCTGGTTAGAGTACTTACCTTTGGATTGACCTGTCGTCAATTCCCACTTGATTCGACTGCAACTTTCTGTCAAGCCACTGATTCCTCGTCTACAACCTGATTCCTGTACAAATTTGATGAAGTTAGCTATTCTTCTATAAAGACAGTAGAGTTTTTTGCTAACTCCCGTGATTGGTCTATGTGTATCACTTCAGATTGAGCTATGTGAGTCAAAATTTGACTTCCAGATTCGACTTTAGTAAAAATCAAAGGTTTAATATGCAACCTGGAAACTGAGTGAACATGTACCAGTTTTGATCCGATTGAACCCAAAATTGCCCGTTGGCTTTATATTATGTTGGTCTAACACTGTGTAAGTTCAAAAGTCAAAATTGATGTCTCTGGGTAGCAGTAGTAAATAATCGCGATTATTTAGTTTTGTCAGTTTTTTGCACTTTTTGGATTGGTTTGGCAAGTATACAACTTGTTAAAGTCCGTAGACAAGTTTCAACAAATTTGGACAAAATTTGATCAAGTTTATCTACTGTTTTGTGTCCACACACTCTGATTTCGAGAATTTGGCTTAAGTCTCACTTTTGGGATCCAAATTTCACCAAAATTGATTTGTGAGGTCCACTTGATATGCTTGACCTTGTGGTATAGTCAAATGTGCAAAATTCTCAAGTTTTGAAGCAGCTGTAAATAATTGCGATTATTTACTCCAGCTATGTTTTTGCAACTTTTTTTCTCAACTTTGACACAGATCTGTTAAGCACCTCAAGTTAAGGTCACTAGCCAAGTTTCATCAAGTTTGGACAATTTTTGGTCAAACGGTCATCAATTATCTGTCTGCAGACTATCTTTGCAAATTTGGTTACAATTTTCAAACCAGTGATCCAAATCTTACCAAATTTGGTTTGTGGGCTTATTACAACATGACTAGTGATATGATGACTTGGTCAAAAAAGTTGAAAAAGGGGGTAGATGTAAATAATCGCGATTATTTACAACTGACAAGTTTTTGCATCTTTTTGGTCAACTTAGCATATACACATGTTTATCACATCAATATAAGCCTATGAATCAACTGTCAACAAGTTTGGACAAATTTTTTCCAAATTTATACTCAAGATGCAAAAAGTCAATACAAACTTTAGTTTTTACCCAGTTTAGTGATCCAAATTTCTTGGGCCTTTACAAAAGTTGTTTGTACACATGCAATGAGTCAATGGTATGAACCTTGGTTAATTTAGAGCAGAAAGTTAATAATCGCGATTATTAACTTCAGGCTTGAAATGAACACTTTTTTGCAATTTTTTCAAAGACGGTCTTTATATGAGCTATTTAAGCCTATGAATCAAGTCAAAACTTAATTTGACCTAAAATGTCAAGAAAAAGTAAATAATCTGAGTTTTGGTCAACTCTTGACATTTTTACCTCGAAGTGTCTTTGAGCTTACTAACTGGTTTAAACTTTCTGGCTTACTCTCCAGTCGGATTGAGTGGTTTCGAGTCTTTTCGAGCTATTTCTAGCCGTAGACCTAAAATTCTGCAACTTCCAAAAACAACTCACACTTGATTCTTTTAGAGAGAGCAATGTTTTGAAATCCACATCGGATCCTACTTACCATACTCCTAGATTCTCATGCAATGGGGTTGTGGAAAGTGTCCACAAAAACTCTTTTTCTTGTCTTTTTATGTTTTTTTGAGCACTGATCTTAAGACTTCTCTCGTCTACCAATCATTCTCAAAATCCTAATCTATTTCTACTATCCTACAATCCTAAAGGCACTCAGCAAATAGATTACTTCCAAGCTACCTCTACATAGCAAAAGACGACAATCTTAAGCTATGCGGTTTCTAAAAGAAAGTTTTGAACTCTAGGTGAGTGAACCTAGAGGAAGTCAAAGGATAACTTCACAAAACGCTCGTGTTTTTTCCTAGTTTAGGTCTCTTCGATCCCCGACAGCGACGCCAAATGTGGGACGTATGTCTAATCTCACCATCCTATCTTATTGTAGTATTAGCGAGAACCACGATTAATTTGTCAATCCATGGGATGAAGCTGACTCGGCTAGTGCATAGAGGCTACAAGAGGTTGCCAATCTGACGCTACACTCAAGTGACTGAAATCACCAAAAGCCAATTGCTCATCGGCAAACAAATCACATCCGTTACAGCATCAAATGACATCCAAACGTAACGAAACTTCTAGGACAAGTTTATAAGACCTAAGCACACATGCTTATGGTCTCAAACCCCACTTTAGGTCAAGTTTCAAAATCGCGATTATTAACAGTAGTGGATTTTTGACCTAGTCATTCTCGACCCAAAATACATCTAAATGCTTAGCAATGATGCCCCAATACCCCGTCGCCTATGCTCAGTTTTTGATTTGAAAGTGTAAATTCCTAGGTATAATGAAATTAGCGGCGACCCAAAAGCTATGAAATACTGTGAACTGCTTACGTCAATGCGTAGAGCTCTTACCTGCGGTTGCAATGCAATAAACATGACTGCAATGTGACAACCGGGGAGGGAGTAGGAAGCGCGAGAAGGAGAGGAGTGAGCACCGTTAGCTCACACTGCGTTTCTATTATCCAAAAACTTATAAAGAACTTACAAAAAATTGGATTTTATACCTTAGCCAAGGTTTTTGAGCGGTCAAAACTAATAATCTGGAGTTCTACCAAAGCTGGGAAATGACAGGTTGATACAATCTGAAAGCTTGTAGCCTCGACTCATTAATTACATAGTTTATCCGAGAAAATAGGAGTTACAATATTCCCGATTTATCAAAATAATAAGTGTTTTATAAAGAGAACTCCGAAAAATGGTATCCGTGTTAGCTTGCTGCTAATAATACTTTTGATGGCCCGTAGGATTTTTCCGTCGTTTGCCTCAATCAAGCCTTGCGAAACTTAAGTAAGACCCAATCATTTTCTTTGAACGTTAAGGCCCTTTTGTGCTTGTCAACAAACAACTTTTTGAGAGAGAGAGAGAGAGAGAGAGAGAGAGAGAGAGAGAGAGAGAGAGAGGAGATGGACCTCTCTTGGGGTGCTGCAACATGGCATGGAGTGAGAGCTCAAAGGTCACGAGGCAGTCTCTCGCTTCTCTCGCTCTCTCCCTCGCTGATCTCCGTTTGCTTGCTACTCTACGTGATACTGCCCTATGGTGTATCAAGTACAAGAGGATGTAGCGATGAAGACATGGCTGGGCCAAGGGCGAGGTTGGGCCAGGTAGAGCTCACCTGCATTGTGAGAGACTTGAGAACTTTGAGGGCGATGGGGCAAGCAACGAGAAATAAATAGCACCCAAGGAGATGGCTTATAGAGAGAGAAACGCAGGTATGTCTGCATGCAGGTAGCAATGGCAAATGTCAAGACTGTCTTTTCAAAAATCTCTCTCTCTCTCTCTCGGTGGCTAGCTCCATTACCTTTGTTTTGCCAATTACCATCTTGTTCAAAAGAAGCTGAGGTCCTACTAGGAGAAGTGCCATCATCCCTTCCCCTTTCTTGCGAGCAATTCTTCTTCTCCAAAGACTTGTATTATTCAACAGATTTGTTCGCATAGAGCTGCATAGCTTGCCCCATGTTGCTATTGAGCTCTTATGAGACCCACATTCCTTGCCAACCACAAGACGTAGGCATTTCCATTATGTCGATCGAATCTGCAACTATGTAATGCAGCCAAGACAGAGCATCTCATCGTGTTGATGTGGAGGCACATTTCCAAGGGGCACGTCAACAAAGCCACGGACTTGTTCACTCCCATCATTGGTGGCTGCTGCTTTGCTTATATGCTAAAAGCGAAGATTGCTGGATCCTTGGCCATCCCTGCTTTGCATAGTAGCTCCCAAGCTAAGCTTAAAGATGCAGGTGCGATGGTTGAGTCAAGGAGGTGGGACCAGAGTCCCCAAACAGTACAAGGGGGAAACAATCATTCTCTCTCTCTCTCTCTCTCTCTCTCTCTCGCAAAGTGGAAGCAGTTGCAATATGACTTTGGTCATAATCTCTCTCTGTTGTTTGGTTTGTGGAGTCATAACATGCAAGGGGCGTCGAGGCCTGTGCAATGGTTGTCTCGAATGAGTTGAGGAGGGCTTTTTGCAATGCGTTGGTTAAGTGGAAGGACAGAACCTGATGGCAATGGGGAGTCCATCTGTAAGTGAGCGTGATAAGGGAGTTAGGACCACACACAGCAATGGGGAGTCCATCTGTAAGTGAGCGTGATAAGGGAGTTAGGAGCACCGTGCAGGGGAATGCCAGAGGCAAGGGAAGTAACCTAAACCTACTGAGTGCAGAGTGTAGCCCTAAGGTTGCAAAGGGTGCTATGCTCCCTAACGTGTCATGAAAGTGAGGAGGAGGAATCTCGCAAAGCGGAAGACTTCTCTTAATGAGAGCCCAACTGAGAATGTCCGTGTCCGATTTCAAATAATCCAATTCATGATTTGAGAGCATTCATTATCTTTGTAATGAGCAGATCTTACTAACCAATGAGAAAATTGTGCTTTTAAGGAAAAAACTTCCATTTTTCACTAACAAAAAGGGAACAAACACATCACTACGTAGAAAGCCAAAAAAAACTGTTTTGAACTTAATGCCGTTTGCGAGGATATTTCTGTAGATAGAATAGAATGATCGTGAACTTGGAAAGCAGAGCTGGGGTTGCTACTACAGCTCTCACGAGCTCCTTCTTGCCCAAATGCACTCAACTTTTGGCGGTAAAGGTAGCTCATCGCCCACCTTCGAAGACAAGCTTCCATGGCGTAGTAGCCTCTACCAAACAGAAGAAGAAGGGACGCAAGACTCCCACAAGAGATTGGGCATACGAGCACTTTATGGTGCTGTGGGATGAAGTGTTCGAGCACTGCTGCACAGACCCTGTTAAGGCTACAGAGATAAGGAACCTCTCTTGCAAGGGCCTAGCAAAGCATGGGCGTGGATGTGTGCTTGTCTTCCAAGAAGTGCAGACCCGCCCTCGAGGCCCAGGTACTGGCTTTACCTCGAAGCCCCCCAAGTCTTCACGTAGGGTTCCTGACTTTGTTACACTCGAGTATAACGTGGTTTACCTGCCAAGAGAGTTTCTTTTAGATCCTAGAAAAGCTCCCTCAGAGGAAGACGTAGCAGAGGAGCCACATGATAATGCTGACCGTGTTGTGGTGGAAAATGGTAGTAATGAGATCATTGATGTTGCAGCAAGAGAGCACAAAGATAGTATGCTGGGAACTGGTGACAGTGGTGACAAGGTCATTGATATAGAAGAAATCATTCGCGAAGCCCAAGATGTGTACTCATTTTACTCGGATGATGAAGATGAATTGGATGATGCTGCAGACAACAATGACTCCTTACTTGATATGGATGATAAAGAGGGTGATACCAACTCAACTGAAGAAGATGTCACAGAGGGTGATACAAACCCTACTGACTCTCTGATCATCTTGGATGATGACACTGATAAAGATGGTATCGTTGGCTTGGATGGTAAGAATGCTGATTCTAATCTCAATAGAACTGGAAGGGACGCAGAGCAGAATTTGGATGATAACAGTGACGCCAGTTGTTCAAATGCTTCTGAGAGGTTTGATAATCATGAATCTCCACTCTTTCTTGATGATGATGGCCAAGCCAAGTCTCATGTTCTCAATTCTCTATCAACAGACACACAGTATGAGAAAGATCTGTATGCAATTAATGACCCTATATTTGTGGATGAAACTGGACAGTCTGAAGATAATAACAATGACGCCGTGCACTGTACACAAAGTGACATTAGGGAAGGGCAGAATGACTATCCAAATTTCAACAATGAGTCCCATAGTATATCTAGCTTGAGGGAATCTATGGTTTTGGAAGGTAGTGTATCTGGCATGGAAGAAATTAATGTCTCTACTGCCAATTTTCTTGAAGAAGGCACCACGTCAATAAAAGGTGGTAGCACTCATGCTGCTACTAGCCCTATCGTGGAGTTGCTTGATGAAAGCCTTGAAGCTGATACAGTTGAATCAAGTGAATCAGTAGCAATTGAGAAGGTATTCACAGTCAGCATCTTGTTTTATCTTTCTTGGTTTTTTGGGGGCTATTTTTACACGGCAACTGTAATTTTCTTGAAGCATGTTTGTTATTGTGACTCAATTATTGTAAGTTGTTGAAAAATATGTGTCTACGTCTCATGGTGGTGCAAGTGGGCTGCCCAAATGGCTATTTTTGTTGGCATCACTCTTATCCTTGTTCTGGCTACAAGTGCGTGTGTAGATATACGAGATTACAGAGAACACGTCTTCAACCTCCTTTGTCTTCCTCATCCATTGCAGTTCTATCTCACTCCTCTTATCTTTCACACTTTGTATCATATTGAGTCATTCTTAACTGTATATTATATGGTTTTTGATGTCGATTAGCACACAGGCCCTGGACTCTAGATAAGGACCATATTTCAACACTTTCTCTCAAACTTAGAATGAGCTTGGACAAGATGAATTTCAAGGGTCTCTGAAATTATGTTATTTTGGAGTTAGCGGCTTGCTCATTCATCTTCACATACTTTAAATAAATTCGAGTCACCACACAACACCTTCTCCCTGACGTATATTGTACCTCGTGATGCTTCGTCCGTTCATGTAAACCGGATTCTTCGCCAAGAAAATACTGCTGATGTTATCACAGTTTATTGAAACACTTCCCTCCAATATTGATACCCAACCTTGATAAGGGAAGTCTGAGCCACAACTCCTCACAAGAAGCAAATGTTGCATCTCTGGACTTAGCCTCCATGCTAGATAGAGCAATCGATAGGTCTTCCGTGCTGGCCAACTCATCATGAAATCCCAAGCGAAAATGCATCTCGTGTACCCGAGGGCCAACCACTAGCAAAGAACTCTTAGAAGTTATATCCAAATTCTAGTTCCAATAAGAGAATGGCCCAAGGGCTCCTTATAAACTTACATGGGATGCGTAAAAAGAGAGCTCCCAAAAAGCATCTGTTTCCAAGAGCTATAACTCCAAAACGTTGGCGTTCCAAAGCCTTGCGCAAATCTGTACCTTTTTGCCATGTGAGCAACTTTTACGCAAAAATAAGTTTTTTTTAGGGCAATTTGACTTTGTCCATTTGCAGTGGGTCGCTGGTGGGCCCTAATCCTTGCCATGCCAGGCCATGCTAGGTCAGCCACTTGTGACATATCCCCCTCTTGAAAGAAAAGTAATTGCCCTCGATTACACTTGCAAAAGAGAGAAAGGCCATAAACTAACTAGATAGACATTGACTCTTTGTACCCATGCACTAGACTGCACACATCTTGTACTTGCACAAAGACGAGTCATTGAACAATCGCATCACATTTTTGTCGAGATCTCAAATACAAATTATGGATGTCTTGATCCACTAAATCTTGTCACTATTAGATTTATATTCTTTCTCACATTTCAAGCACGCATGCCAATGAACATCCACTCTAGAAAATACATTCATAGAGCATGCATTCCACAAATCAAACACTTGGTTCACTCTGAACAGTGAGGTGCAAACAATCAATCTAGTCTTCTCATCTAGTCTAGAACTCTTGATGCAGAATTATTGCTATCTAGCCATCTCATTCTTTCAGAACTCTAGATGCACAAAGATCATTATCCAATCATTTCATTAGATAGAAGTCTCGATGCACTAGAATCACATCCTTGACTCATTTACCCGTCACATCGAGATCTCACCGATCTCTAGTAGATGGCTAGATGTACTAACTTCATCAGATCATTCTTCAAACAAAATGCAGGAGACATTTCATCTTTTCAGCAATACACACATAAAAGAGCACACATGAACAAGTTCAATCTAGGAAATTTCCAATTCAAAAGTCATTCCGCAGAATACTGTCATCCTATACCCCTAAAATTTCATAGATGAATTAGTGACTTTATTCAATCTAGGTAATCTGTGACAAAGGAGTGGAATGGCTCCCCTCTTGTGCAACACTGACCGCACTAGATTCAACCCGATGATTGGACGTGCACTCAAGGAATAGACACTGCTAAAAAATCCAAAAGCCTCAAGGTAGAACTCAAAATTAAGGAGAATCTGCAAAGTCCTCCTCCTCTATCCACTTTGCATCGAGAGTTGGAAAGTTCCCGTCCACCAAATTAGGGGTGGACCTAGCTTACCCTTTTATTCTTTTTCTTGTGCCTTGGGACCTGATGGTTGCTACACTGGCCCCTTGTCCATTGGCACCATTTTGAATCTTCGGAACTTCGATGAATTATGAGCTATTTCCTTCGGTTCTTTCTTTGGACACTTTGAGAAGACATGTCCCTGTTCACCACAACCATAACACTTGCCCTCTTTGAAGTGTTAAGTTTAGGCATCTCAAGTGAACTGCCCAATGTGATCCCATTATTTAGTTTGGCTTTTAGGTATTTATTTTACTTATTTGTCAAAGTCTTGGGTAGGGCAATTTACTGAGGGTGCTATATAAGCAACCCCTTGCCTCCATTGTATACACATTCAATTATTCATTGCCAAGGTTGATTGGTTCAGGAGACTCTCTCTCTCTCGTGCTCACTCCCCTTGGTCTCTACGCTTCCGCATCGTCAACTTTGACATGGTAGGAGAGTAGCAGGCTTGAAGCCCTTGGGTTGGAGGAGCAGACCGGAGCAAAGAGAAGAAGGGATCCCCCCCCCGCGCGGCAGCACTCATTCCCCCCCTTGCTCTTGCATTTTGAAAGGCACCACCCAGCGGCGTCGGCTTTCCCTGTGTCACAGACATTTTGAAATGCTAGCGCCCGGTAGCGTTTCTATTGGCCTAGCCTCCCTGCGAGCGTATCGAAACGCTCCCTAGCAGCAGGAAGGCAACGCGTTGTTCCTCTAGGCGTCACCTGCCATCGACAACGACAGAGGCCCCCATAGCGCATGACAACGTTTTAAAACGTTGTCCTCTGCCCGGCAGTGACATCCCCCCTCCCCTGTGAGCTCGCTTTTAAAACGCCGACAGATAGTGCCTTGCCCTGACCCCTCTTTCCCAGTGTTTTGAAACGTTGCCAGACGGCGTCTTGGCGACCCCTCTCCTTCTCACCTGCGTTTTGAAACACCGACTGGGGTAATTTCCCTAGGCGACGACCCTTCCCGCCTCCCTATTGGCCTTAGTGTTTTAAAACGCTGCTTGCTAAAGGCAGTGGGCTCTTTGGTGCAGGAGATCGACAAGGCTTTGGAGAATGTGCTGCGGGCTTGTGATTGCCCACTGGGCAATGGTGGTGACCAGCTTGAGGAGTGTCCATTCGAGGAGCAGTCTTGGCTTAAGAGCCGGAATCAAGAGAGGGCGTGAAAGATCGGCTTTGGGCCTTGGCTTGGTGTCAATCTTGCAGCTCTTGGAGTTTATTGTGGAGCTTTGGAATTGTTCAAGGCCTACCACAGGGCAAACGTGCGGAGCGGATATCGGCAAACAAAGTTTCGGATGTCAGAGAGGGATAGCAGATTGTGTGGAGCCCATTGCGTGTGGAGTTCCCTTTGCGGTGGAGTTGAAGCTACTTGGATCTTTTTCGGCTTGGTTTGACGGCCATTTTTTCGAGTGCGAGAAGGTGCTCGATTACCAAATCTTGCAACTTCAATATGTCCCTATCTTGCTTGAGGCGTGATGACATCGACCAAAGACAACCAAAAGCTATGGATAACGGATCGTCACCCATCCATTTAGCGGCCTATACACCGGCACAGTTCTCAAGGAACCCGCCAATTTGTTTGGCTCGAGTTTATGAAGTCAGAAGCAAATGGAGGAGTTTGCTAGAGGACAATGGCAAAGGTCAGTTGGACACAGATGGAAGTACCAATACTCAGTTAGCTGCCTCGGTACCTGAGAGATACGACCACAGTCATGATTGTGATTCGATGCTTTGTTTGGCTTGAGCGTTTGAAGCCAAAGTCGAAAGCAAGAACTCACAAATAGACAAGGACAAAGGCAAGCTGGACAGAGGTTATGGTAATATAGATTTGACAGAGGAGATCGCCATGGCACTCGTGGTGGTGGCCACCGTGGCCTCGACGTCAGATTTCTAGTCAAATGACAGGTGTCACCACTAGCTTCAGCCAGAGAGAGGCTTGTGAGTGGCAGAGAGGGGCAACCACATGCTCCCTATAATTAATTTGGACCCCTGTGTTGGAGTTCAAGTTATTGGTGTTTGGACCTGCAGGTCGGAGTTCAATGCACATGCATCTGGCAGGGAACCAATCAGACGTCTAAAACACTATGGATGAGTGCACCAATCCATTGTTGTTGGCCAGATTATGGACATGATGTGTTCCAACAGTTCATTATCTTGGAGTTTTATATTTTGGACTTGATGTGTTCATAGTTCACGAATGGGGATTATTGGGCGTAGTATTGTCTACAGTACTCAGCACGCCGCTCTTCTGCCAATTTGGGCCCTGTGGATTTCTTTATCTTCTTCTTGCCCTTCTTCTCCTCGGAAGACCTTTTTCGTGTTGACTTGGACATTGGGTTGTCTGTGTCAAAGTCGACGATGCGGAAGCGTAGAGACCAAGGGGAGTGAGCGCGCGAGAGAGAGAGAGAGAGAGAGAGAGAGAGAGAGAGAGAGAGAGAGAGAGTCTCCTGAACCAATCAACCTTGGCAATGAATAACTGAATGTGTATACAATGGAGGCAAGGGGTTGTTTATATAGCAATCCCAGAAAATTGCCCTATCCAAGACTTTGACAAATAAGTAAAATAAATACCTAAAAGCCAAACTAAATAATATCATCACATTGGGCAGTTCACTTGAGATGCCAAAACTTTAACACCCTCTCTGCAGCTCATAGTGGACATCAATAGTAAAACCAAGTCGATGAAGAAGCTACAATGGACACCCCAAAAAGTGGCCACCAACTGGATACACCTCGGTGTTGCTCTCCTCAACTTTGTACCTGAAAGTAATGCCATCTTGAGCATCGGTTGCCTTTGTAGAAACTTTGAACTGTAGACCACACTACGCCCAATAATCCCCATTCGTGAATTGCGAACACATCACGTCCAAAATATAAAACTCCAAGATAATGAACTGTTGGAACACATCCTGCCCATAATCTGACCAACAACAATGGATTGGTGCACTCATCCATAGTGTTTTAGACGTGTGATTGGGTCCCTACCAGATGCATGTGCATTGAACTCCGACCTACGGGTCCAAACATCAATAACTTGAACTCCAACACAAGGGTCCAAATTAATTAAAGGGAGCATTGCTTGCCCCTCTCTGCCACTCATAAGCCTCTCTCTGGCTGAAGCTAGTGGTGACACCGATCTTCATGTGACTAGAGGGCGAGAGTCGTGCCAGTGTAGTCACCACCACACCGGCAATCTCCTTGCTGTCCTTCCCTGAGTCACTATCACTGCTTTCCTCCTGTTGCTTGCTTTTACCTTTGTCCTTTGTAGAATCTCTATCTTTGCCTTTGGATTTGCAATCCTTGGCCAGAGGACCACGCTTTCTACATTTGTAACAACGGTACTTTGTCCTCTTTCTGGAATCCGAAGCAGCAAGTGCTTCACCATGTGCTTCCATTGTCTCAGAAATCTGAATTTTGCCTTGAGTTACCAACACGGCTTCCTCCTCAATGAGAAAAGAGCTGAGATCATCAAATTCCAGCTTTTCCTTCGTGACTTGTAGTCAAAGTGTCCTAGCCACTGTTTCATACTCTTGAGGCAACTTCGTGAGAACCAAAGCAGCTAACTGGGTACTCGTCAGTGCACTCTTCATAGCCAATAGTTGATCATTAATAACTTTAGTCTTCATAAGGAATGATTGCATGCCTCGTGGAAAGTGAATGGCAAACAACTGTCGAAGAAGGTGACTGCTTGCATCGTAGAATCCCGATCAAACATACTTACAAGCTTGAACCACATTTCGTTGGCAGTCTTCAAGGTCTGAATAGCTGGAGAAAGGTCCTTTGTAAGAGATTCCTCAATGGCCGACATTGCCTTCGCATTAGCCGCATCCCAATCGACACACAATTTGAGATATTCGTCATCTTGAAGGCGGGTGTACTTGTTGTGGGAATCCCATGCGGGACGAGGCTTCGAGCCGTCGACAACATCCATAAGCCTTTCCGTGAGAACCAGAGTCGCATAATCAAATTCCAATGAGTGTAGTTATTCCTGTTCAATTTGTCGCTGGAGCTCGAGCAAGGGAGGGCCATGGTGAAGTTGCTAGATTTGGAACTCCGGGAAACTTCTCACACTCCAAAGTGTGGCCGCACGATCCAAGCCGCAAAAAATAGAACCCAAGCCGTTCCCTCTGTCCTCAATTCCCAAGTGGCTCCAATATCCACCTCTTGGTCTCCCAAGCTACACCTCAACAACTTTTCTGCCTTGCTCCTTACTTCCCTTCAAGCCAACAAGACGTAGTCAATCTTCTCTCCCACTGCTTCTCAAAAGGGCCCCACTAGGTCACATCCCACAACGTTTTGACACGCTGACGTAGAGGAACTTCAATGGCCTACAGATCCTAGCGTCTTAAAAAGTTGTGGGGAGTGAGGGTTTAGTATTGTTGTTGTCGGCGTTTCACCAAGCGGACCGGCCAAGGGGGTGAGGGAGTGACTGTCCTACAGATAGCGTTTCAAAACACTGGGTAGGAAGGGAGCGAGGTCAGTGTGACACTGGTAGCGTTTCAAAACGCTTGCTGGCAGGGGAGTTTGCGCCAAGGGGAGGAGGCTGTCGGCAGTCAGCGTTGTGAAACGCTTGCAGGGGGGGCAGTGTGGGGGAGACCGGCGCCGGAAGGGGCAGAAACGTTTTAGAATGCTATGGGCAGAGTGGGCAGCGACAGTGGGGTGCGAGGGGGGGAAATGCCGTGAGGTAAGTTTCTTCTCCTCTTCATGACCGCTCCTCCATGCCAAGGGCTTCACACGCACGGAGCTTCACCAAGACGCTCTGATACCATGTCAAAGTTGACGATGCGGAAGCCTAGAGACCAAGGGGAGTGAGCACACGAGAGAGAGGGAGAGAGTCTCCTGAACCAATCAACCTTGGCAATGAATAACCGAAAGTGTATACAATGGAGGTAAGGGGTTGCTTATATAGCAATCCTAGTAAATTGACCTACCCAAGACGTTGACAAATAAGTAAAATAAATACCTAAAAGCCAAACTAAATAATGGGATCACATTGGGCAGTTCACTTGAGATGCCAAAACTTTAACAGTCTGTCGGCTAAGTCAAGGAGCTTGAATGCATGAAAAATCGGTCTTTTGCGCATGCCATGAGCTTTTGAATACTCTTGGACTTTTGCTTCAAACAATACCGCCTGATCTCTTTTGGTAAGCCATAGCAAAACCGCTCAATCTGTTCTAGAAAAGGAATCTTCTGAAAAAAAGTAACTTGCAAAAAGGTGTTCCAACATCGTTGCCAATACGACGCCCAAGTATCGTCTTTCGTCACTCTTAGATGTTTCCAAGCCGTGATGACGTCCTCTTCATACTCCTCCATCAACCATGCTGTAAGTTAAGAGTCTTTTGAACTTTATCCACGTCTTTGGTACTTTCTGTGCAAAAGTAGGGTCGACCACCATATCTGTGCATTACCTTTAAGAAGAGACGCTGCCTTTTGTACCTTGGAGGCTTTAGAGAAAGCGATGTCAAACTGTTGTATGTAAGGAAGAGCTCAATGGTTCATAGGTGCCCATACTGGGTTTTGACCGATTGTGCACTGATATAGTTGCTACAATAATTACTGTTGGTAGATACCAGCTTTATATTAGTGCCTATAGAAGTCCAAATCCCACAACGTACATTCTCCTCTCCTTTCTTTGAATTTTGGTCTATTTCCTAAATTCAAAAAAGCGCACTAATATCAGCTTTCACGCTTCTGTTTATCTGGAGCTTTCTTCAGAGTCGTCTTTTGAACTGTTTGGGGTGGCATCTGAAGTGTTGTAGGTCGACCACTTCCTTGAGCGTTTGAGCGTTGGAGCTGGTGTTCTCCTTCTAGACGAGTCGATAAATGGCCTAATGCTCCAATTGCTCCCTGCGCCCAGTCATCATCTCCATTTCGTAGGGCGTCAGTGCGTTCTAGGTCTGCTTGTTAGGATCATAGTGTCTACTTTCCTGTGGAAAGTCTGGCTTTGGCCAGCTTGTGGCATATCGATGCCGTGTGAACTCCTTCTAGATGATTTGATAAATGGCCTCCTGCTCTAGTTGCTCCCTACGCTCAATTGTCATCTCCACTGCGTAGGGTGTCAACCCGTTCCAGGTCTTCGTGTCAGAGAATAAAGTGTCTTCTTTCCTCTAGTAAGTCTGGCTCGTTCTAGGTCTGCGTGTCAGGATCATAGTGTCTACTTTCCTGTGGAAAGTCTGGCTTTGGCCAGCTTGTGGCATATCGATGCCGTGTGAACTCCTCCTAGATGATTCGATAAATGGCCTCCTGCTCTAGCTGCTCTCTTCGCTCAATCGTCATCTCCACTACGTAGGGTGTCAGCGCGTTCCAGGTCTTCGTGTCAGAGAATAAAGTGTCTTCTTTCCTCTAGTAAGTCTGGCTCGTTCTAGGTCTGCGTGTCAGGATCATAGTGTCTACTTTCTTGTGTATAGTGTGGCTTTGGCCAGCTTGTGGCATATCGATGCCGTGTGAACTCCTCCTAGATGATTCGATAAATGGCCTCCTGGTCTAGCTGCTCCCTGCGCTCAATCGTCATCTCCACCGCGTAGGGTGTCAGCGCGTTCCAAGTCTACGGTCAGAGAATAAAGTGTCTTCTTTCCTCTAGTAAGTTTGGCTCTGGCCAGCTTGTGGCATATGGATGCTGTGTGAATCCAACCAGCTGGATTTGGTTGGTTGGCCTTGATCCTAGCTTCAAAGAGTATCTCGACCATCTCTCTAGATTGGGGTTCAGCGCTTGCTTTGCTAGGCTAGGTCTTTCTCAGGTATCTTCGAGGCATCTACTGGAAGTTGGAGCAGCTCATTGGTATACTTTATCAGCATGCTGATCTGGCTCCGCCACTGTGTCATCATTCCTCTGAAATTGATGAGCTCATCTTTTAGTTCGGAGAATGTCGTTTTTTGTTCTGTATCATTGAGCATGTTCTTCTAGGCTACCCATAATAAGCCTTGCTTTGCTCATTCCATTCTCTTATTTGGTCTACTATCTTGATGTACCTGTGCTGATCGGCCGGTTCCTTGTACTTGGTATAAGGCTGGGTAAAACGTGGGAAGCTCATCATCCTTCATAGGCAAGGGATACATGACCACCAAGGAATCAGACACTGCCTCAATGTAGCAGTTTCCTATTCCTGGAGACTCATTCTTGTTTTGGGGCCTCTGTTGCTGGACGCATTGTTCTCTAGCAGAATGATTATCTTCCGGTCGAGCAGTCGCCCGACGATCTGCATTTTTGTCAAGAGAGCGTGCATCTCCAATGTGATGTCCTTCATACATTTATAAGAAGGCCAGTTGCCTAGCAACATATTCAACTGAACACCCAGGTTTTGCATGCTTATTGTGGTTAGTTGTTGAGCCTCGGGGACCGAGGTTCACCAACATATCATCTTTAGTGAACACGAACTCTTGAAACCTGTCCAGTACTTGAATTGTATTGGGGTGTGGGGGTAGTCTGTAGGATGCTTGTTTGTGATAGTTGATAATCTTCCATTGTTTGATCGTTCTCTTTGCCCCCCCAAAAAAGCATCCGAAATGTCACGTGACACATCCAACCCTATGTGTCCGTGGACAAGCTACACCATAACAGGGTTTCCGTCAAGTCCAGTCAGTCTAGATTAGAAGTGATATGGCACTTTTGTGAGTCTATTCGTAGACCGTGCATGCCCAGTCACTTAGCATAGATGCATATCCTCTGGTTGCACATAGCATGATCATCAGTATTCCCATCAGAATCCATTAGAATCAGTTAGGGGATTTTTCCAGTGCATTTAGCCTATTTTCCCTATTTTTGACATTTTTCACTTATTAATTTAAGTGACTTCCCAAGAAAAGTAGGTAGGGCAAATTGGGTAAGAAAATTTATAAACAAACCAAAGCTAGCACTCTTTGGCAGATGAGCAAGGAGCACAAGAGGCCCTCAGGGAGCAGGTACTCCCTCTCTCTTAGCAAGAACCCCTCAAGCACCATCAAGCCCTGGGCATTTTCCACCCTCAGCACTAGCGTTTTAGGTCATCGCCACATCCTCCCTAGCCCTGGCGTTTTTCAGCTTTGCAGTCATCGCCAACTTCCCAGATTGCCTAGCGTTTTTGCTAGCGCTACCCCAATCTGCCAGCGTTTTCATTTTCAGCCTTAAGTGAAGCATTTGCAGCAGCGTTTTCAGCCTTAGGAACAGCAGCAGATTCAGCCCTAGCCACTTGCAGAAGATCGCCATTTTCAGCCTTCAAAAACGCAGCCAAAACAGCAGCCCCAAAACAGTCCCCGATTTTCAGCCATAGCGTTTTTATGGACAACAGATAGAAGGTCGCAGATTTCAGCCCTTAAGTCGTCAACATCGTCCCCGTCTTCGTCACCGACATAGTCCCAAGTTGCATCAGTTCCATGCATCATCATTGTACCACTTTGTGCAATCAATCGTAGACCACTCTCGCCAACGAGAGTGGGGCCTTCGGAGGAGGGTTTTACAATGTCTCTGGTGTCGTATCTCTCTTCTCTCTTTCTCTCAGTCTCATACACTTGCACGCACAATATCCACTCACTTTGTTCGTGATCATAGCACTCTCCATAAAGAACGGAAGGCTCTCCCTTTCGTAAGAATTAAAAAGGAACCTTGAGCAATATGGATCGGTAATCTTGAGAAAATACAACATTCATTCCGCTGCACCATACACGAAACCTCTCCAAATTTGAACATACATTGTCATCATGTAAGAAATTATGAATTTGAAGGGCCTTTCGTGACACAGGCATTTGTTTAGACGTAGACATTGATTAGAATGCTCTGGATCGGGGTTGACCTCTGGATTGAGTTCGATCTGCACAACGTTCCCTTTAGTCAATGCCCTGCTTTGTTGCTGACCTATTGGTGGCTGCTTTGTGGTAGTCTGTGGTTGACCTTGGGTCTGTTTACCCTGATTTTGTCCTTGGTCATCTGATTGGTCCATAGGACCCTTAGCTCTTTCTTGTGTGGACTCTGTGGAGTCGGCTGGCTGTCCCTTGTTGCCGAACCTGGAGCTCGTGAAGGTTGGTCATCGTCATTATCCTTCTTATCTGTAGTCCCCCCCCCCCCCCCCCCCCTCCCAGTCTCCTTGTCTTTATCCTGCTCCTCATCTTCCTCTTCTTCATCCTCATCCACATCATGAGTCAAACGCTCAATAAGAGCATGATTGGCCAATGTGCCAGTATAAATTGAGGTCTTCTCTTCCGGATCTTCCTTTATAGTATTCACCAGATTTTGCAGGTCTTCGAAATTCGAAGTGAGATTGCCTTTTGCATTAGATATATCCACTAGGGATTCGTAAATGTACTTATCTAGGATGGATTGTTCCAGAACAGTATGTGCTTTCAGACTATTTAGGACAACAGTCTTCTGATCTAATTGCATCCTTTGCGCATTCACGTCTTTGGTGAGTCTCCACTTGTTTGCACTGAGAGTGGAGTTTTGGGTCTTTATTTGTGTAACAGACTTGGACACTCCAAGTCGAGAATCTACTGCGACACCACAAATAATCACTTCAAAACAGTTCACAGTTCACAATTGATCGGACAATGGACCGGCGGAGTTCCATGCCTAGAGATATTGGCCCCAAAGATTGGCGACCCTTTCGGTATTTCTTTTTGTATTAATTTGCAACTCAAAGTACAAGCGAGTAGCTGGGACTCGCTCTCAGACTCTGCATCCAGATGCTCTGAGAAGTGAGAGCCCAAACTACTTATTTAAAGAGTTTACAAGGGATGCCAAAAGCAGAGCCCCAAAAGCTGTTTCAAAAGCCTTCAAAAATAAAAGCAAAGAGCTCTCTAAAATGAAGCACCTTATTCCCAAAAGCTGCCCCTTTATTTGTGTAGGAAAAATCAGCCTTGCTATGCGTAGCCAAAAAGCAAAAGTGCCGTACGCTGCTGCCATGTCAGTAGCCCGCAAATCGTGCCGCAAATTCGGGGTATGCCACGTCAGCAGTCAGTCCATACCGCAGGCCATGTCAGCATTCACGGTCGCCATTTTCCCGGTAACAGTAGGGCGGTTGTGTGTGTATTGGGCAGCCACGTCACCAAGTTGTGACTTACCCCCCCTCTTGAAAGCATTGTAATCGCCCTCGATTACGCCTGCAAAACAGACAGAAGCCATAAACTGTCTTAGCAGACACAGACTGTTAGTACCGACGCACTAGGAACACACATCTAACACATGTACCAAATCGACAGTCACATCACATGACATCACCGGACATCACTTGACATCACAAGACATCACATGACAAATCACATTCAACATTCATTCGAATCTTAGACCATGATTTATCGGCAATGCAATTAGCAATCGTATCTAGATCCACTCAAGACCTCATAAATGTCCGATTGACTAATCCCTATTGCAACCATGTCTATCAAGATCATTCAGACCAAAATGCTGCAGTCATTTCGTCTATTAGTCCGTGCACTTAAACAAGTCAAGAACAAATCAATTTCAAAACTTTTTAAATTTCCATTTCATAAAGTCATACAACATAATACTGTCAGCTCTAAGTATCCCTGAAGCTCAAAGAGACATCAGTGACTCTAGTATTCAAAAATCGAGGCATTTGTTGACAAAGGAGCGGAGTAACTCCCCTCTTGTGCATACCCATTGCACCAGATCTCCGGCCAAGCTGAATTCGGGGTTCCATTTGGAATAGACTATGCTAAACCAAAAGCTTCAAGGTAAAGTTTCACAATCTGAGGAGTATCTTCTAGGTCCTCCTCCTCCATCCACTTCGCATCCAATGCAGGGTAGTTCTTGAATATAACCAAGAACCGCCTTTTGACTTTACCCTTATTCTTTCTGTTCTTATGTGCCAATATCTGTTCAGGAACAAGGATCTCCTCGTTTTCTTCCACTTCGGGTTGCTCATCAGGCTCCCCGTCTTTAGGCACATCACCTTTAAAAGGTTTCAAGAGACACATGAAAAGCATTGTGAATCCTCCAAGTGTCAGGCAGCTTCAGTCGGAAGGAGACATCATTGATCTTTTTGGAGATCTGGAAAGGTCCGTAGTATCGCATACTAAGCTTTGGAAAAAGCCTCTCCTTTCCCTTTTTCTTTCTCAGGCGTGCCTTCTCAAAACATAAGAGCACCCA
This sequence comes from Adiantum capillus-veneris, assembly GCF_014529385.1. NCBI lineage: Eukaryota > Viridiplantae > Streptophyta > Polypodiopsida > Polypodiales > Pteridaceae > Adiantum > Adiantum capillus-veneris. The sequence goes on along the minus strand of NC_140942.1, from coordinate 71,899,386 downwards.
ATCATTCTCCTTCAATTTCAAATCACGACGATGGTGATCTGCTGCCTTTTTATGTCTTTCCTGAGATTTCTGCAAAGCCTTGCGGACCTTGGCAAAAGCCGTGTCCAAGTCGCGCGTGTACTCATCGCCTTCAAAAATCTTATCTTTTGTGCTTAGAAAGGGTGGAACCTTCGCAGCACCTTCAATAATCTCAAATGGCGCCTTTCCCGTTGAAGAGTGTATCGTGTTATTGTAGGCAAATTCCACCAAAGGTAGATACTTTTCCCATTGAGTCTTCTGATCCAAGATATAAGACTTCAATAAATCTAAAAGCACTGAATTGGCAATCTCAATCTGCGGGTGGAAAGATGATGAGAATTGCAACCGCGTGCCAATTTTCTCCCAAATTGCCTTCCAAAACAAACTTGTGAATCTGGGGTCCCTGTCGGAGACAATCATCTCAGGCATGCCATGTAATCTGAAAATCTGGGCCACAAACAGTCTCACTAAGTGATCTGGCGTGATTGTTTTCTTCACTAAGATGAAATGAGCCTGCTTGCTTAATCTCTCAATAACAGTTTGGATACCAGCGTGACGACTCTACGTTCTTGGGAGATCAAAAATGAAATCCATTGCAATACTTTCCCAGGGGCGGTGGGTAAGGGCAAAGGCTGTAACAATCCCTGTGCTTTATGCCTGTCAAACTTGACTTTCTGGCATACCAAGCAACTGCGCACAAACTCGTCCACATCCTTCTTGAGTCTCGGCCAAAAGAAGTATCTCTCTACCCCTTTCAAGGTGGTAGCAATGCCGCGGTGACCTGTAAAAATTCGGTCATAACCTTTTCCCTCAACGGCTGTGTAACGCACAACATGGTTTTCCTCATCAAGTAGCCATCCCGAATGGAATATCCCGCTACTGTCTCCCCATCCCATTTTCGTGTGAAAATGTCTGCAAAATCTGTATCTGTGGCATACTGATCGACCATATCCTCGAAGCTCCTATGATGTATCGCAGAGATAGCCAGAACCAACGGCTTCCGAGACAAAACATCTGCCACCAAATTCTTCTATCCCTGCATATGGACAATTTGGAAGTGAAAATGTGACAAGATGTTCGCCCACCGTATCTGCTTTTTCGATAGTTTCTTTTGTGACAAGTAGTGTAAACTCTCATGGTCTGTAAAGACAGTAAAATCCGCTCCGAGTAGATAATGCTGCCACTGAGTAAGAGCATTGGTAACCGCCAAAAGCTCTTTCTCATAAATCTGTGCTGTCAATTCCGGCCTTGAGAACAATCGTCTCTTGTAAGCAATGACATGGCCTTCTTGCATTAAGACCGCACCCAGACTACGACCACAAGCATCCCAATATACTTCAAACGACTTCTGCAAGTCCGGCAAAGTCAAAACTGGTCGCGTAGTGAATTTCTCTTTCAAAGTCTGAAAGACAGTCACCTCTGTGGGTCCCCACGAGAAAGGGACTCCTTTCTTGTCAAGATATGCAAAGGGGAAGCAACCTCTGCAAACTTTCTAATGAACCGCCTGCAATGCGAACACAATCCAAAAAGCTTCTAACTTCATGGACATTCTTAAAATCGGGCCAATCACGGATAGTCTCTATCTTGGCCGGATCCATCTGCACTCCTGTTGCTCAGACAATGTGTCCCAAAAAGTGTATCTTTGGTAGGAAAAATTCACTCTTCTTCGCATTAATCACTAACTTGTGATCTCGTAATGCCTGAAAGACCTAGAGCAGATGTTCTCTATGTTCTGCCTCATCCTTGGAGAAAACAATGATGTAGTCAAAGAAAGTGCCAACAAATAGTCTGTACTCTTGAAAAATCCTGTCCATCATCCGGTTAAATGTCGTAGGAGCATTGGTTAGGCCAAAAGGCATCACCAAAAACTCAAATAACCCAAAAGTCGTCCGAAAGGCTGTCTTGTAGACGTCTCCCGATGCGATTCGGATTTGATGATATCCACTTTTCAAGTCGATCCTGCTAAAGCACGAGGATCCCTGTAAGTTGGTCAAGTAAAAATCATTGATTCTAGGAATCGGAAATTTGTTCTTGATGGTGATTTTGTTGAGAGCTCTATAATCAATGCACATTCTCCAAGATCCGCCTTTCTTCAAAACCAACAACACTGGAGAGCAATATGGTGAAGTACTAAGCTGGACACGACCCTTTTCCAAGAGGTCTTTCACTTGGTTCATAATCTCTTCGTTCTGGGCTCGGCTCACACGGTAAGGTGGCCGGTTCGGTAGTGTACTTCCAGGTATCAGATCAATGGTATGATCTTCAGGACGAGTGGGTGGTAACTCGCCTGGAAGGCCCTCTGAGAAGCAATCGACATGAACATGGAGAAAATCTTGGCGTTCTTTATCAAGTTCAGACATATTTGTCCTATCCTCATCACTCAACTCTTTTAAAAAGATCGAGTAAACAAACAAACTGGACTTCATTAACTTTGAAATGGCTGAAGCCGATACAATAGGGACACTCGCCCTTAAGTTTTACATCAAGTACAATGGTTTTGCCCTTCTTTATGGTCAAAGTCGCTTTCCTCGCTCGATAGTCGACCACGTCGTTGTTCTTGTGGTACCAGGGAATTCTCAAGAGGACATCACAACCTTCCAAAGGCATTATGTAAAAGTTCTCATGCCCCAAATAGCCCTGACAATGCAACCGAAGTTTGCCAACGATAGGTGTAATGGCTACGTCCCTGTCAGGTGTCGCTAGAACTGCCTCTGCTAGTGGTCCCATCCGATCAGGAGTGATCTCGAGCCGCGCCGCCAATTCTGGTGAAATGAAGTTGGCCTTGGCTCCTCCATCAAAGAAGATCAAGGCTTTTTGGTCTTTCACTTTGCCCCAAGCTTGGCAAAGTTCTGTACTCTCGTCCATCGTGCTGGGATCAATACTCGCACAATTTGGAACCAGTCGTGTTTTCATCTTGCCTTTTCTTCCACGTTGCTCAGCTGCTCTCGAACTCTTAGGCCTCTCATCGTCCTTGTCATTCTGTTCTTTTTGTGCCTTTTTAGGGCACTTCGTGGAGATATGCCCAGTTTCCCCGCATCCAAAGCACTTCCCCTCCTTGATGTAGAGAGCTCTCTCTCTCGAGGAGTGAGTTTGGGTCGTGCATCCTTTTCTTTCTTTTTTGGATTGCTCTTCCTCTTTCTACTTTCATTTGTGGAAGTCTATTCGGCTCTTTTCTTCATGATTTCATCTGTGGGGTAGGTCAAACTGCCCGAGTGAATGGCAGAACCCCGTTTCCATGACTCATCAACTTTTGAATGGAAGCTGACTTTTGTTCGAAGCAGTGATCTCGGATCTCTGTAGGCAGACCCAAGGTAAACCGCTCAATCTGTTCCTTGAACGAGATCTTCTTAAATGAAGAGGCGAATAGAAAAGAGCTCCAGAATCTCTCGCAATAAGCGTCCACTGTATCCTTCTTGGTCATCCGAAGATGGTTCCAAGCAGTTCGTATATCGCTTTCATACTCTCGAGTCAGCCATGAAGAAATAAAAAGTCTTTTGAATTTCAGCCATTTAACTGGCGCTGTCTTGTTTAATAGAAGCGTGAACCACCAAGTTCGAGCATTCCCCTTTAAGTAAGAGGTAGCCCTCCGAATCTTAGAGTGCTTCGAGTAATGCCCTCCCGAAAAAGCTATGTCAAACTGCTGTATAAAAGACAAAGCCTTCGAAGCATCTCTATAACCAAAAAATGTGTCAAATTTAATTGACTGTCCACCTTCCTTAAACTCTCGGACTTTCTTGCTTTTGTCTTCCAGAAAGTCATACTGGTTGGCTTTATAAAAATTCTTCTTCTTTGCATAAAAGCTAATGTCAAGCTTTGCTTTTTGCTTCGCTTTTTGCCTTTTCGGTCTTCTTCGCTCGAGTCAAATGAGCTGGAAGAACTATCGGAAGAAGAAGAAGAACTGGGTACTCCTTCAAATCGAACATGCTTCTTCTGCTTTCTTGCCGATTCAAAAGTAGACTGACGACCCAAATAACCCAGGAATTCAGCGCCTTTCTTCTGCTGCTTTTTAGCTTTTTTTTGCGCGTCAAAAAGCTGAGCAATTCATGCATCAACCACCTCTTCTAATTCTTGATCTGTGTACATTCTGGGAGTAGGAGGTTTCTTGAGAGCCGGTTTGAGGGGTGGTTCCCTGGTCTTCCGCCACTGTGAGTGCACCTCATCGAAAGAGGTCTCGCTCATATATTTTGCAAATTTTGATCCTTCGCAAAATTAAGCATCATCTTTGTTACATCGCTGATCAATCGTCGACACTCCATCTCTTCGGGCTCTGCCTGAGTAGGCCGAGGTGGGCCGTACTCGCTTGAATCTTCGTTGTGATCTCTTTCCGCATCTCCGGATGCAAAGGAAGTCGACTGATCTATGCCTGAAGCCATAAGTGCCGCGTAAAAAGGATCGGATTTTCTGTAGAAGAGAAATCGGCCGTGCTCTGATACCATTGTAGCAGACTGGACACTCCAAGTCGAGAATCTACCGTGACACCACAAATAATCACTTCAAAACAGTTCACAGTTCACAATTGATTCGACCCTGGCCCGGCGAAGTTCCGTGCCTAGAGATATTGGCCCCAAAGACTGGCGCCCCTTTCGGTATTTCTTTCTGTATTAATTTGCAACTCAGAGTACAAGCGAGTAGCCAGGACTCACTCTTAGACTCTGCGTCCAAATGCTCTGAGAAGTGAGAGCCAAAACTACTTGTTTAAAGAGTTTACAAGGGATGCCAAAAGCAGAGCCCCAAAAGCTGTTTCAAAAGCCTTCAAAAATAAAAGCAAAGAGCTCTCTAAAATAAAGCACCCTATTCCTAAAAGCTACCCCTTCATTTGCGTAGGAAAAATCAGCCTTGCCATGCGTAGCCAAAAAGCAAAAGTGCCGTACGCTGCTGCCACGTCAGCAACCCGCAAATCGCGCCGCAAATTCCGGGTATGCCACGTTAGCAATCAGTCCGTACCGCAGGCCACGTCAGCATTCACAGTCGCCATTTTCTCGGGAACAGCAGGGCGGTTGTGTGTGTATTGGGCAGCCTCGTCACCAAGTTGTGACAATTTGTTCTACTTGTTGTTGATGTGCCTTAATGGTCTTCCGGCTCCTGTTCCTACTAACATTCAACATTAATTAAATTTTCTTTCATGGAAAGGAGCTCTTTTCTTTGTTCTTCAGATTGGATGATTTCTCTTTCCAGCTCAGCCTTCAGATGGGTAATGTTAGACTGCTTGATAGAAGTCTGGGCTTCCATTGTCTGACCGATGGCATTGAGTATAGTTTCCAACCCGTGTGGGTCGTGGCAACACAACCATCCAAGATGGTTTCTGGATCTATCTTGTTAGTTTTGTATGTGAGTACAGGAACTTTATATGGAGCTGGCAGCTTCTGAGATGTATTCATGACCATGCTGCCTACCAATTTGCTCTTTTGCAATGCCTACAACCTTTCTACTGATGATTCATTAATAGTAGAGTAATGACAGCAGGTTGTTCAGAAGTTGTTGCCAACTCAGGACTCTTCCGCATTTCAATTGCAGTCTTTGGGGTAGTACTTGGCAGCACTATTGCTGTTTGTCACAAACTGCTGATGTGTCAAGCCACTGAAGAACGGAGCCAACCTATAGATCTCGGCAGAGTAAACCCTAAGAAGTAGAAGTAGAAGCAGCAAAAGAAGAAGTGGAAGTGTTCACACCAACTTATGGCCGATGGGGCCTGAGTGACTAAAGGCATTAATTTAAGCATCCAAAGAACTTGCACAAAAGATGATGTTGTGGTGGCTGTACAGCCACTCGTGATTTGCAATGGCAGTGCCACGTGGCAGACTATATGGACAATCCCGGATTTCGCGCTGATAGGCTGTACGGATTTCCAAAAATTGCGCCGAAAGCTTTTGGGCGTCAGCTGTTAGGGCAGTTGCTTTTGAGTTTTAGCTTTTCATGAAAATTGCTTTTCATAGGCCAAGGGCCTTTAAATATGAGGCAAGGGCTCATTCTCTGGCATGCTCCGCATGAGGTGCAGAGGATGGAGTATTGACGATGTACTGAGTTCAAGCAATATAAAGAAATACCGAAAGGGGCGCCAAGGTTTGGGGCCAATGCTCTCTTGGGGGGGATTTCTTCCACTCCCCGTCTCGTGTGTCGTGCATCTCTTTCAGTTCAGTTGTTATGGAAGTACTAAAAGTCTGTTTAGTCTGTTCTTTTCTGTTGGCACGTGGTGCCTGTCTTGTGATAGTGGTATCGAAGCTTGAGGCGTGTGCTTTTCTCAAAGCATACCGGTCCTACCAAAGAGCAGACAGAGCACTCTGGCACCGTGGAAATTGTTATCAAAGAATCTTCGGGACCCGACCCCGGACTTATTAGCCACTCCCACCCTTACTTCATCGCGTAAGGAGCGCGCTCCCGTCTTGTAAGCATTAAATTGATGCAACCAAGAATGAATAACATTAGCATCCATCTTACCGTCATACTTACTGAATGTCAACTTCTCAGTGACGGGGTTGTTGAAATCCGCTTCTCGACTTGTGCTACTTGATGATTCGTCCACGTCCTTGAGTGGGTCGGACTTCGAGGTGAGTACTTGTAGGACCAACTCTTGCATGCATGGGTCTCTCTGTGCCTCACGTTCTAATTACAAGGCCGCTCGTCTGTCTTCGGCTGCTATGCGTTGGGCTTCGCGTGCTTGCTCACGCTCAAGCTCAATAGCTGCCTTTCTTCCTTCGGCTGCCAAGCGCGCTTACTCACGCTCACACTCACGCTCCAAGGCTACCTTTCTTTCTTTGGCCACCAAGCGTGCTTGCTCACGCTCACGCTCTAAGGCGCCTTTCTGTCTTCTCGGAAGGCGGCTCGTTGCGTCTCTTGTTGTAGCATCATGTTCATCATCGTCTTGACCAAAGCCTCCATAGGATTTGGTACAACCCGTGGCGTAGATGGGGAAGGAGGGTCGGGAAAACCTCTTGGTGGGAAAAAATATTCATCACCACCTCAATGCTCATCATCTTCACGCAAAGTATTCATTCCGCTTCGGGTGATGACCATACACTAAGATCTTTGGTACTTAAGTTCACGAGGAACTTGGGTTCTTGAGGTTCTTGGGCTTGCAATCGGTGTTAGAGAAGGCTTCTCTTACCCGAGCTTGACTCTTCCTTGCGGGTGTACCCCTTGGTGGCCTTGTGCTCACACCAAGGTTTCTTTTTCCCACCTCATGTGGATTGGCCGGCCGCTAAGTGCACGGTCCGCTCTCAATGAGTGAAGAGGAACATGGGGAGGCCGGACAAGCCCTTCTTTCTTGGGTTACCTGTCTCTCTTCAAAAACACGATTAGGAATCGACAGGCCCAAGTGGACTTGGGTTATGTGTGACCGCAACAAGCAAAAAATTTCTTGCGGTTCTTTCCTTGAGTGATATAGAACACTGCCAAAGCTTTGTTACCAATGTAAGGTGCAGTGGAAGTGAATGTTGACTTTGCTCAAGATGAGTGCTCCAAATGTTCAAGGGTTCCTTTTACTTACGGAAGGGAGAGCCTTCCGTTCCTTTAGTAAGAGAGTGCAATGATCACAAACAAAGTGAATGACACTGTGAATGAAGGTGCTGAGACTGAGAGAGAGAGAGAGAGAGAGAGAGAGAGAAGAAGAAGACTGAGAGAGAGAGAGAGAGAGAAGAAGAAGACTGAGAGAGAGAGAAAAGAAAGAATATGACACCAGACGGTTCTCAAACCCTCCTCTCTAGGGCCCTCCTCTCTATGGCGAGAGAGGTCTATGCTATTGATTGCACAAATTTGGTACAATAGTCTAGATGCAATGGACTTGCTGACGATGTCGACGACAATGATGACGACGACGGGGACGGGCTGAAATCTGAAAACGCTAGGGCTGAAATCTGCAAATTCTGACTTTTTGCTGAATTCTGACACTGTGTTGGTGAGGATGGAAATGGCAACGTGACGACGATGCGCTGAAAACTCAGATGCTGAAATCTGCGGACAGCGGGCTGAATTTGAAAACGTTGGCTGATCTGACGGCACGGCGAGGATTTGCTGCGGGTAGGTGAGATCTACGAGGCTAAGGGCTAACACTGCGGTGTCTAAGTGCTGAAAACTGAAAACGCTGATGCACTGGGGCTGATCTGATGCTGGAAATTGCAAAACGCTAAGCAAGGTCTGCAACTGAAAAACGCCATGTGGTCGGTAGCAAAAACGTCAAGGCTGATCTGCAACCTAAAAACGCTATGCTGAATCTGTTGGTTGGAAACGCTAGGGCCTCCTACCGGTCTTGCCGAGATGGTGCACTGCAAGTTGCTGGAACTTCTTCTGCCTCTTTTCCCAGAAAGTGCTAGCGCTAGGTTTATTTATAGTAGTTTAGCAAAATTACCCTACCCAGTTTTCCAACAAAAGTCACTTATTAAGTAATAAGTGAAAAATGGATAAATTGGGAAAATGGGTTTTGTGCACGATAAAATGCTCATGATGGGTACTGAATGTCATGTTGATGATCATGCAATGTGCAACCAGAGGATATGCAACAACTCTAAGTGCCTAGACATGCACGGCCCGCGCACAGGCTCACAAAGGTGCCAGAACACTTCCTAAGCTGACGTGAACCCTCGACCTGAAGTAGCTACATGCACATAGGGTTAGATGTGCACGTGACATCCCCTCCTTTTCAAAGTGAGATACTGGTACCGAGCTGCATGGCTTCCTTGTAGTCTGTCAACAACTCTGGGTAATCTTTGAAAAACTCTTCATCAACCCACACTGCCTTGTGGGTTCTTCAATCGTTGAACTTCAAAAAGTACTGTTGGACTTGCTTCTTTGAGCCATGGCGAAACCGATGCAACAACACTTGCTCGGGCTCCATGACTTTAGCTTAATCGATGATCTCGGGCTCTTCTTCTTCGGAAATGTCCTTCGGAGGTGTTCCTTGAAACAGTTTCAGCCAAGAAACATGGAAAACTTGTGCATTGACCATGAGTTAGGCAATTGCAATTTCATCTAAACCTCATTGATCTTTTTAATGACAGGAAATGGACCATACATTTTGAAAGACAACTTAGGACACTTCTTTACGACTTGTTTAAGATTCATGATTCTTAAATAAACCCAATCCCCTTCCTTGATAGAAACATCTTGACGATGCTTGTTAGCCTGTCGTGATTAAGACTCCTCAGCCTTGCTTAGCCGAAGCTTCACACTCTCAGAAATCTCATCCAACGATGACTTTCAGCATTAGCATCAGGCATTGGACCGAAGAATCTTTTGATTTTTTCCAGAGGTGTTTATTCCCCGGTGCCCACCCGTGAGAGAGTCGTGAGCATCGTGCAATATGGTTGCCCTGAGAGAGGGCAACACACATTGACGGTGACGAAAATACAACGAACCTTCACGAATGAGATAGTTGCTAGGCCCTTGGGAAGCAAGAGCCTGCAACCATTGCTTACTAAACTCATAATCTGCATACTGGTTCTTCATGCTGTCGAAAGACACACCCTGAAGAGAAACTGTGGATCTCGACCCAAGAGCCAGGATCTGGGGTTAGCTTTAACAGGCACATTCTCAATCAAACCTCCAAGCTGCTCAAAAATTGTGACCACCTTGCTTGGCGATCACTCCAATGTGCATTAGGCATAGACTGGAGCCACTTGAGGACTTGGTGATCTGCGCAAACTGTGAACTCTCTACCATACAGAAAATGCTTCCAATGCTTGAGAGAGTGAATGACAAACAAAAGTTCTTTGTCATAAACTGAATCGTTCTTTTTTGCACTATTCAATTTCCGACCAAGAAATGCAACTAAACGACCATTCTGTTGAAGCATAGCATCTATCGCGACATTGCTTGCATCCGTCCAGACCTCAAAGGGATCATCCCAAGAGGCAAGGATGAGACACGACGCTTCTGTCACCACAACCTTGAGAGTTGCAAAAGCCTCAATGACTGCTTCGAGCAAATCCACGTGTTGTCGGCGAGTCTTTACCCCTTTCAAAACATCGGTCATGGGTGCGGCAATGCGTTCAAAATTCTCTATATGCGAACTATATGCTTGACATAAACCAAGAAAAGAACGCACATCATATGTAGTTTTGGGCAAATCCCAATTATGTACCTGTACCACCTTCGTGGGATCTAGCTTGACGCCTTTTGCAGAAATGATATAACTCAAATAAGTAACTTCAGTGAGAAAAACCTTAGATTTCTTAGCTGCAATGTACAGCTGACTCTCATCCAGACGGGTTAAAACCCTTTCTACATCCTTTTCATGTTGTTCCCACGATGCATAAAAAATGAGAATATCATCAAGAAAGATGAACACACACGCCAACCATATCACCAAAACGGCCTATTTTTAAACGGTTAAATGTATCCACAGCACCTGTCAATTCAAAAGGCAGGACCACATACTCCCATTGCCCTCGCTCTGGGCGAAAAGCGGTCTTATAGATGTCGCCTTTGAATGCCCTTACCTGACCTTACTGAAAACCTTTGGCCCATTGAGCCTATTGAGGATATACTCAATATGACGCATCAAAAACTTGTTCTTGACGGTCATCTTGTTCAATGTCGTGTAATCAACACAGAGACGAGATGAACCATCGTTCTTGCGGACAAATAAAATAGGAGCAGCAAAAGGATTTACACTAGGACGTATGAATTCTCTGGCCTCCAACTCCGTGAGTTGCCGCTCTAACTCTTCTTACTGAGTCTTGTTCAAACGATAGGGAGCCTTACTGATTGGCTGTGCTCCTTCCGTGAGTTCGATGTGGTGGTCCTTCGGCCGCTCAGGAGGGAGACGAGGTGGTAGATTATCCTGCAAAAAGAGGTGCTCACACTTGGTAACCAAAGCTGAATATCGTCGAATGCTCTGGGTAACTGGAGAGGCATAGATGAATGTCGCTTTGTACTCCTCTTCGTAATTCACGCTTCGCTTGCACATGGGAAATGAGAGATAAAGAATGCAGATCCTCCTCACACTAATGATCATGGGAGAGTCACTTTTGGCATTTAGAGTGAGAGTATCGTCCGCCCAATCAATGAGAGGGTTATGGTCACGAAACCCCAAAAGCATATCACATCCTGAGAGAGGAGACACGAGAAATTTTCTACGGAAGGCAGCTTGTTGAACAGTGAAAATCACATCTAGGTACTCTTGCGTAACGAGAGAGTCCATATCGAGAGCGAAGCCAGACACCTCGAGAGGAGTTGTCTGGCTAACCTCTAAGCGGGCTCTTTGTACAAGAGGCACCAATCACATCATGCATACTGTCTGAATCAAACAATATGGCAAAACGCCGACCCTTCACATGACCATAACATTTAAAGAGAGACTCATCAATGTGTGTGCTCGAAACATGTGGAGACTCAGATTGGTTCATTAGAGTGCTTGTGGTAGCTGTCGGTGCTATGGGTTCTTTAGGTGGTGCTGTCTTAGGACAAGCCTTCTCAATGTGACCCTTGACGTGACATTGATAACATCGACCTTCCTTAGCATAAATGACTTGTTCTTCTGTCGTTATGTATCCTCCTAAAACTCCTTGTGCGGCTTTTTCATCCGGGGTTAGCTTAGGTTTAGCAGGTGTTTTAGCTTTACCCTTAGATTCATTTTGAGAGTTCTTTTCCGAAGGAATAGAAGAAGATTGGCTAGAAGAGTTACCTTTCTTACTGTTCTGTGGGTTCTGAGGAGTCTGAGAGGTACTGTGGGAAGACTTGTTCTCCTTAGGCTTTCCTTTGTTGTGCTTCATCTCTTGGGAGAGAGCAATTGCTACCGCCTTGTTGAGATCCACGGGATCAAAGACTTCTGCATCAAACTTCATATACTCGTTCAACCCGAAAAGGAATGCCTCTTTGCGCTCAACATCCGATTTGCGTAATTGGGTACCGAGCTGCAAAACACGGTTAGAGAAAGACATGACTGGCATACCATTTTGCTTGAGATTGTATCAATCTTCTTTCAACCGCGCTAAGTACTGAGGTGGCATAAACCACGCCTTGAGCTTGTCTTGGAAGTCGGTCCCATCGAAGGAAAGGGGCACGCCTTCTTCGGCTTCCTCTAAATGCGCGGTCAATTGTGCCTCTTGGCATGTGTGATATCATTTAATGGCATCATCGGCAAGATACATGGCTGCCGTCAAAACTTTGCTATTTCCTGTTTTCTTAGTTGTTGCAAAGTAAGTATTAAATTGATGCAACCAAGAATGAATAACATTAGCATCCATCTTATTGTCATACTTATTGAACGTCAACTTCTTAGTGACGGGGTTGTTGGAATTCGCTTCTTGACTTGTGCTACCTGATGATTCGTCCATGTCCTTGAGTGGCTCGGACTTCGAGTTGAGTACGTGTAGGAGCAACTCTTGCATGCGTTGGTCTCTCTACGCCTCACGTTCTAATTACAAGGTTGCTCGTCTGTCTTCGGCCGCTATGCGTTGGGCTTCGCGTGCTTACTCACGCTCAAGCTCAATAGCTGCCTTTCTTCCTTCGGCCGCCAAGCGCGCTTACGCACGCTCACGCTCCGAGGCTACCTTTCTTTCTTTGGCCGCGAAGCGCGCTTGCTCACGCTCACACTCTAAGGCTATCTTTCTGTCTTCGCGGTCGCGATCCAGGGTGGCGCGTTGCGCCTCTTGTTGTAGCATCATGTTCATCATTGTCTTGACCAAAGCCTCCATAGGATTTGGTACAACCCGTGGTGTAGATGGGGAAGGAGGAGGGTCGGAAAAACCTCATGGTGGGGAAAATTCTTCTTCACCACCTCAATGCTCATCACCTTCACGCAAAGTATTCATTCCGCTTTGGGTGATGACCATACACAGATCTTTGGTACTTCAGTTCACGAGGAACTTGGGTTCTTGAGGTTCTTGGGCTTGCAATTGGTGTTAGAGAAGGCTTTTCTCTTACCCGAGCTTGACTCTTCCCTGCGGGTGTACCCCTTGGCGGCCTTGTGCTCACACCAAGGTTTCTTTATCCCACCTCACATCGATGCCTGCCACTAAGTGCACGGTCCGCTCTCAATGAGGAAAAGAGGAACAAGGGGAGGCCGAACAAGCCCTTCTTTCTTGGGTTACCTGTCTCTCTTCAAAAACACGATGAGGAATCGACACGCCCAAGTGGACTTGGGTTACGTACGACTGCAACAAGCAAAAAATTTCTTGTGGTCCTTTCCTTGAGTGATACAGAACACTGCCAAAGCTTTGATACAAATGTAAGGTGCAGTGGAAGTGAATGTTGACTTTGCTCAAGATGAGTGCTCCGAATGTTCAAGGGTTCCTTTTACTTACGGAAGGGAGAGCCTTCCGTTCCTTTAGTGAGAGAGTGCAATGATCACAAACAAAGTGAATGACACTGTGAATGAATGTGCTGAGACTGAGAGAGAGAGAGAGAGAGAGAGAGAGAGAGAGAGAGAGAGAGAGAGAGAGAGAGAGATAACAGAATACGACACCAGACGGTTCTCAAACCCTCCTCCAAGGGCACCCCTCATTATGGTGAGAGAGGTCTATGCTATTGATTGCACAAATCTGATACCAATGGTCTAGATGTAATGGACTTGCCGACGATGTCGACGACAATGACAACGACGAGGACAGGCTGAAATCTGAAAACGCTAGGGCTGAAATCTGCAATTGCTGACATTCAGTTGAATTCTGACATTGTGTCTGTGAGGACGGCGATGGTGACGACGATGCGCTGAAAACGCAGATGCTGAAATCTGTAGACAGCGGGCTGAATCTGAAAACGCTGGCTGATCTGACGGCACGGCGAGGATCTGCTACAGGTAGGTGAGATCTGCGAGGCTAAGGGTTGAATCTGCGGTGTCTAAGTGCTGAAATCTGAAAACGCTGATGCACTGGGGCTGATCTGACGCCTACAACTGAAAAACGCCAGGTGGTCAGTAGCAAAAACGCCAAGGCTGATCTGCAACCTGAAAACGCTATGTTGAATCTGTTGGTTGGAAACGTTAGGGCCTCATGCCGGTCAGGGTTGTTCTCGTCCATCAGACGGAACGAGGCGTACGGTGGCGTCCGGTGGCATCCCATCCGATCAAGGTGTCCATTGCGTCCGATGGTTTTTTAGTACGTTTGACCGGTTTTTTAGTCCGTTGACTGTGCTTTTTTTTGGGAGGTTTTTGGGTTACCTTTTGGCATAGGATCCCTCCTACCTAGCCTAGGATCCCCCCCCCCCCCCCCCCCCCCCCCCCCACCACCTCCCACATGCCCTGAGCCTCCTCTCTCTCTCTCTCTCACACACACACACACACACACACACGCATTGCTTTGGATTCCATTAGACTCCTCTCTTCCTCTCCCTCTCCCTCTCTCTCATTGCTTTGGTCCTTCACCTTGGATTCCATTAGGCTCCTCTCTCTCTCTCTCTCTCTCATCCTCTCATCTAACTCTCCCTTGTTCAAGGGCAAGTATCTACACTCTAAATCTATATATGGATGCCCTCTTTCTGTTCTTCTCCATTATGTTCCAACTCAAGGCTCAAGCTCACGAGTCATTCTCAAGCTCTCTCATGAGTCATGAGAGATTGCTCAATGGCTCAATGAATCCAGGATAAGCCCAGGTTCACCCTTAAAGGAAAGTGCAAGGTATAGACCCATGGTAGTCACCCACAAGACAATATAACCATCAGCTCCATCCTACATAGTATTGACTAAATACCACGACATCCCCACTGTTATAAGCAATTGTCTAATTGTCCCAAGTGTAAAATCTATGGTTAAGAATCGCATGTTTTTATTTTTGAACGTACGTAACCATGTCGTACGACATAAAATTTTCTAGTTCGATGAGTACCGTACGTCTTCATACGTGGACAAAACGTACGTGACGTACGAGACCACCCTAATGCCGGTCTTGCTGAGAAGGTGCATTGTAAGTTGCTGGAACTTCTTCTGCCTCTTCTGTCAGAAAGTGCTAGCGCTAGGTCTCATTTATAGTAGCTTAGCAAAATTGCCCTACCCAAATTTCCAACAAAATTCACTTATTAAATAATAAGTGAAAAATGGATAAATTGGAAAAATGGGTTTTGTGCACAGTAAAATGCTTATGATGGGTACTGAATGTCATGCTGATGATCATGCTGTGTGCAACCAGAGGATATGCAACTACTCTAAGTGCCTGGACATGCACGACTTGCGCACAGGCTCACAAAGGTGCCAGAACACTTCATAAGCTGACTTGAACCCTAGACCTGAAGTAGCTTGTCCACATGTATCACAAGACGGGCACCACGTGTCAATAGAAAAGAACAGACTGAACAGACTATTAGCACTTCAATAGAAACATAACTGAGAGAGAGAGAGACGACACGCGACACGGAGTGGCGGAATTGCACCCCAGAGAGTATTGGCCCCAAACCTTGGCACCCCTTTCGGTATTTCTTTATATTGCATCAACACAGTATAAGCTGGTACTCCAGACTCGAGGAAGCATGCCAGAGAATGAGCCCTAACCTCATATTTAAAGGTTCTTGGCCTCAAAAGCAATTACAGTGAAAAGCCTTCAAACTCAAAAGCATCTGGTCCAAAAGCAAAGCCAAAAAACTGCCAACGTAATTTACGGAAATCCGACAGCCTACCACGTCATCAGCCAGCGCAAAAACGCAGAATTTCGTACAGCTTGCCACGTCATCTTGCCAGCGCAATTTTAAGATCTACCACGTCATCAATTTTTGCGTGTGTGCGGGTCTTGCTTTATTTTAATCCTTTATGTCACTTGAGGCCCCATCGGACGGGGTCCCCATAAGTTGGTAGGACTTCTTTTGTTACTTGCTCTTCTTAGGGTTTGAGCCCCTCGGTCGGTATCTGTAAGTTGGCTCCATTCTTTAGGCTTTGACACGTCAGCAGTTTGTGACATCTCCCCTTCTTGAAAGAGAGTAATCGTCCGCGATTACAACATATCTGCAAAACAACTCAAGTTACCTCAAAAATTTTCGAGGGTCATCCCGAGGGACAATCAGTTTGCTCTTTTTTGTTAAGGAGTTAGCTTCTCCTTTCTGCTCTTTTGATCAAGGAGTTAGCTTCTCCTATCGGCTGTTTTGATCAAGGAGTTAGCTTCTCCTTTCTGCTCTTTTAATCAAGGAGTTAGCTTCTCCTTTCGGCTGTTTTGATCAAGGAGTTAGCTTCTCCTTTCTGCTCTTTTAATCAAGGAGTTAGCTTCTCCTTTCGTCCAGATCAGAACTCTTGATATTCCGGCGTAGTAAAATTAGCCATCACACCCAGACCGTACTGATCTTCCGCACTAAATTACATACCCAGGCAACCTTATCCAATTAGGAATATTCAGTAATTGGCACATCACAATGCAACACAAATGCTTACATATGCATGTTACAAGACACAACAAACAGCGCCGTTGAGCACTCCTCCGAGACAAACGGTCTGCGGTATGAAGCTACTCAACGACTACCTCGTCTCCCTCCCCGCAAATAACCTAAAAAGGTCCGAGCCATGAGCTCAAAGGACTGTACAACCAAACGCTCCCCAGACCGCAGTCTGCGTCGCTTGGAGGTTCAAGCATACAACCAAACGCTCCCCAGGCATCGGCCTGCGTCGTTCCGAGGTTTTCAAACAATACCAAAACAGTTGTTCTCACTTCTCCACCTGGGAGTAAAATCACCAATTATTGAAACCAATATTTAAAACCAGAGTCAGACAATTCAAATCGGCACCAAGACAGGTTTAAAAGAGATAGCATCCATTTCAAACAAATTTCAAACAATACTTTCTTAAACAATGTTCAAAAGTATACAACTAGAAAACAACTAGAGAAGTCATTCAGGGTTTTGTTCAGAGAACCGAACTTTGAGGACAACGGGCTTGCCCTTTTGCATCACGGTGATGGTTCGGTTCTGGACCTGGAGAGTTGCATCATTCTTGTCATGCGAGGGCATGCCCAAGAGAACGTCGCAATTGCCCAACTTCATAATGTGGAAATCGGCTTTTCCATGATAATCTTGTATAGTCACTGGAAGTGCACCAATGAGCGGTAGCATTTTCTGAGTTTGCCTCGTGGCTAGCTCAACTTCAATTTCTCCACCCTCTGCATCATAAGCAAAGTGCATCTGCTTCAAGAATTCTGGATGGATGAAGTTCTCCATAGCTCCGGGGTCAAAGAAAATAAGGGCTTTCAAGCCGTTGAATTTTCCATAAGCTCTGCATAATTCATTAAAACTCTCGAAGTGTATACCATAAATATCGGGTACTAGTCCAATAGCAGGTCTAGCCTTCTTGGCCGGAGGTGGCCCTGGGGATCTGTATGTCATGGGAGCAGAAGGTTGCACTGAGGACGTCGAGGCTCGCTCAGGACATGTATTGAACGTATGCCATGTTTGGAAACATTCGAAGCATCGGCCTTCCTGTAACAAGGCGTCTCGTTGACGTTGTGTCAGACGAGGCCGCTGAGATTGGCTTTCACGGGATTCCCGAGAATTTGTTCGTTGTTGTCGGGAGTTTTGGTTAGTGGCCGAAGGTTCTTCTGTGGTAAACTCCAACATTCCTTTCATGAGCTTGTAGCCGACCGTGGCATGGTCCATAAACTCTTGCATGGTAGATACTTGCTTGGAGAGACAATATTCTTGCAATGGTGATGGTAGTCCAATGGTGTAGCGCTCGCACTGGTCCTCCAAAGGACACTGGAAGGTGCACGTCGAGAAACCTTTGGTTATAGTCGTCCATGGTTTCGGTGGCAAGCATTTTCAAGTTGCCCCACTCTGCCAAAATCCGGACTTCAAACATCGAAGTCATGTAACTACGTGCAAAAACTGTCTTGAAAGCTTGCCAGGTCCTTGGAGCATGCGGTTGTGTTGCGATTGAACTCCACCATTGCATAGCATTTATCTTTAAGAAATCTTGCGGCTCGAGAAATCTTGGATTCTTCTGTATAGTTCCCAAAGCATCGATGTTGTCGAATTGTTGTAGGAACTGCAATGCTTTCTTGCGATCTTTCACCTCGGAAAAAGTGAAAAATTTGACTGTCGTGCCACTATCTTTGAAATTTTTGGGTTGGTTAGGCGCATGTCCCAAATATGGATAATAAGGGTATTCATATGGGCTCCAAACATTGTAGCCTGGTGGTGGAGGTGGGGGCAATGGCGGTGGCAAAGGCGGTTGCACTGGATCAGGGTCAGATGGCTGTACCATATTCCTGAAGACTCCCCCGATCGGAACAGATGGTTGAGAAGGTTGCCGGTTGGAAGCTCTTGTACTTTCTAGTGCCGGAGGAGGAGGTACCATCTGGGGCATCAGAGGGGGTAACATGTAGCTCAAAAATTGTTGAAAACTTTGCAGCATTGGAAGATTCTGCTGAGGATGTCGCGAAAGAATGTCGTGAAGCTCGTTGAGCAGAAACTGCAATTATTTTGCTGAATCCATGAATTCCAAGTTTTGGGTTCTTGATGGCTTATGCCCTGTAAGACACAGCGATGAAGACGGGAGCGCGCCCGATGCTCGATGAAGTAAGGGTGGGAGTGGCTAATAAGTCCGGGGTCGAAGGTCGGAGATACCTCAAATAAAATTCCAATAGCTCTGTCTGCTCTTTTGTAGGACCGGTATGCTTTCAGAAAAGCACACGCCTGAGGCTTTGATACCACTGTCACAAGATGGGCACCACGTGTCAATAGAAAAGAACAGACTGAATAGACTTTTATCACTTCAATAGAAACAGAACTGAGAGAGAGAGAGATGACACGCGACACGGAGTGGTGGAATTCCACCCCATAGAGTATTGGCCCCAAACCTTGGCGCCCCTTTCGGCATTTCTTTATATTGCATCAACACAGTACAAGCTGGTACTCCAGACTCTGTACCTTCTCGAGGAAGCATGCCAGAGAATGAGCCCTAACCTCATATTTAAAGTTCCTTGGCCTCAAAAGCAATTAGAGTGAAAAGCCTTCAAACTCAAAAGGATCTGGTCCAAAAGCAAAGCCAAAAAGCTGCCAGCATAATTTACAAAAATCCGTACAGCCTGCCATGTCATCAGCCAACACAAAAACGCGGAATTCCGTACAGCTTGCCATGTCATCTTGCCATCGCAATTTTCGAAAATCTGCCACATCATCAGTTTTTGCGTGTGTGCGGGTCCTGCTTTATTTTAATCCTTTATGCCACTTGGGGCCCCATCGGACGGGGTCCCCATAAGTTGGTAGGACTTCTTCTGTTATTTGCTCTTCTTAGGGTTTAGGCCCCTCGGCCGGCATCTGTAAGTTGGCTCCATTCTTTAGGCTTTGTCACGTCAGCAGTTTGTGACAACATGCACATAGGGTTAGTGTCACGGAGACGTGGCAACTGTTAACTATGTCACGAGGACGTGGCAATTGCTAACTTTAGTTGTTGGTTTCTTTCCAAGGGGTTTTGTTTTATTTTTGAGACCCTCTTCTTGAAGTAGCAAACGGTCGGACATTGCATGGCCAATGTGAACGGTAGTTTCACCCGCAGATGGGTATTGGTCGGCACTAGAATTCGTATGGTAAGAGGATGTCTAGGCTCAGAGCAAGATCATATAGGTCCCCCCGTCGCACTTAGCAAGTTGGTGGATACTAGGAAGCGAACTCAATAAAGGCCTAAAGTCAAGGTGTGACTACCAACTGAAAGTATCCGATAGTTGGGCCACATTGCATTTTTGGATGCGGTCCCAATGAGGATAGATGGTCAGAAGACAAGTCGGAGCCCAACGGAAGCATCTCCTAAAATTTAGGGAACTGCTATTTTGGGCCGAGAAATGTGTTCGCGTCATTACCTCCGGTATGACTAGGGGAACATTTTACAATTCTGTCGCGAAGTCAACTGGGCAACCTGTCAGGATATTTTTAAGCGGCAAACCCGAAACGGGAAAATGCTTGTAAATGCGCCAAGTGTCATTTTCTCACGGACTTTCCTCTTGCAGAAGAAGTGGCGCTGAATTTTATGATGGGAGAGACTTCATTTCAGCTTTTGTCACAGGTTAAGAGCTATGGAGTGCTTCCTTTCCCTCTTATGTACAGTCCGGTGCCAGGAGTGATACCGTGCACGCTATGCACTGCCCCCTCTCTCCCCTATGAGCAGTATTTATACCCCACTAGTGGGCTTTTCATTTGACCAATGTACAGTTATGTGGGTTCATGCACGATTGCCGAGGCAAGAGCCTCTTGCACAGGTACTGGATTAGCTAGCGGCTAATCCCCCGCAGGTACGAGTGAATTCGGAGAGGTTTCACGCCAGAAATCTCGTCCGATTTAAAGGGCAAGTAGCCCTACAGGTGCGGGAGCTCGAGGTCTTGCTACAGATGCGACCGGCACACGAAACGGAGCCCAAAACAGGGAATTACAGCCTGCTGTGTATTTTTGCAGCCCTAAATGGACCCTAATACCCCCAAGAGGTTCGAGGACGTTAGGGGACCGCTGTACAGGTGAACTGGCGCATTTTCGGGGCAGAAAACAGAGAATTCAGCGTGCTGCAGATTCTTGCCAGGTTTTGCAAAGTGTCCGTATGCGTCGGGAAAGTCACCTATTGCGTGGGGATACTGACTGTGAAGCGTCCTAGTATAGTTATGGTGCCGAAATCGGGCCAGAACAGGTGTTTCTTAGCCTAGATTGTGCGGGGCAGCTTGTAGGAGATCACATGTTTTATTCCCTCTATTAAAGAATAAAGAAATACGGAAAGGGGCGCCAATTTTGGGGCCTACAGGTTGTCAGCGTCTGCTCGGAGCATTCTAGCTTCCGAGCCGTGTGTGATTAAGTGTTAATTCCTGTTACAGGTTACCTTTGCAAAGTACTCTGTGTGTCTAAAGTAAAGAATTTCGGGTGAAAGCCAACGCCTACCACCCCACGGGCCGGTTTCAGTTAGATATGCACGTGACACATCTTCATCGCTCTGTCCTATAGGGCATAAGCAACAAAGATCACTTGCAAGAGAAGGATCAAGGAATTTTGAAGCGGTTGTTTTTTTCAAGAGGCAATGCCATGCAGTGGTAAATGTCTATAGCTACCAAGCCGCACACTTGAAGGACCTTGAAGGAAATTTTTGTGCGAAGTCATATGCCTTCAAATATCTTTCTTTGGAGTGTAGCTTCTGGCAGAGTGGGGTATCCTGAAAGGCTTGCCATAGAAACCTTAGCAGATTAAAACTTGAAATTTCTTGACATCTCTCAACAGGTGTCTCTTCTCAAGCTGATAACCTTGGAGGTCTAGTGTGATTGCTATGTCTTGAGACTACCATCATCGCCACATGAGTACTGTTTGTCCAATAGCTTATGGACCATGGTGCTATCGGCTACGACCTTATGGAAGGAACCTAACCCTAATTTTTGATGCAAGTTTCAGGATGGAAAGTCAATCGACTTTTTGAGCTCGACTGATGTCGAGATTTCTTTTTAAGTTTGAGTTCTGTTTAAGAACTTGTTTGGTGATTGTGTTTGGAATTTGTTTGAAATGGATGGTATTTGTTTTGAACTTGTCTTGGTGCCGATTTGAATTGTTTCACTCTTGTTTAATACTGGTTTCAATGATTGGTGATTTTTATTCCTTGGTGGAGTAATGAGAAATAATGTTTGAGAATGCTTGTTCATACTCATGGCCCGGACCCTTGTGGTTATTTGCGGGGGGAGTATTAAGAAGTGTAAGGTGTAGCGGAAGTGAATGTTGAACTTTGCTCAAGATGAGTGCTTCGAACTGTGCTCAAGGGTTTCTTTTACTTACGGAAAGGAGAGCCTTCCGTTCCTTTAGTGAGAGAGTGTAAATGATCACAAACAAAGTGGATAAACACTGTGAATGAAGGTGTTGAGACTTAGAGATAGAGAGAGAAGAATACGACACCAGAATGTTGTCAAACCCTCCTCAGAAGGCCCCACTCTCTATGGCGAGAGCGGTCTACTATTGATTGCACAAATCTCTACAATGCTTTGGACTTGCCGACGATGTCGACGACGATGAGGAAGACGACGAGACGGACTGAAATCTGAAAATGCTAATGGCTGAAATCTGCAAATCTTGTATCTGCTGAATTCTGACTCTATGTCAATGACGATATCGATGGCGACGATGTGACGACAACGCACTGAAAACGCAGATGCTGAAATCTGCATATTCCGGGCTGAATCTGCAAACTACGTTGGATTTTACCGTGCGACGAGGATCTACTGCGGGAAGGTGAGATCTGCGAGGTTTGGGGGACTCTACTGCGGTGTGTCTATGCTGAAAATTGAAAACGCTGGTGCATATGTTGAAGCCGTCGCGGAGAATCTGCAAAACGCTAGGGTTGTTGTATGATCCAAAAACGCTAGGGCTGAATTTGTCTTGTTGTCGCCAGATTGTCTTGCAAATGCAAAATGCTAAGCTGGTTGATGGAACCTACTATTGCCGGGCTTATTTGCTATGCAAAAACGCCAGTGCTTTGCTGTTGATGAAAATGCTGGCTGATCTTGGTAAAAACGCTAGGCTGGTGTTGGGGGGGGGGGGGAATCTTGCTGAGAAGGTGCCTGATGAACAAAGCGTTCCTGCTGCCTCTTCTGCCAGAAAGTGCTAGCGCTAGGGTTTCTTATATACTTGGCTATCAAAATTGCCCTACCTAGTTTCCAACAAAAGTCACTTAAAAATAATAAGTGAAAATTGGCTAAAATAGGGGAAATAGGTCTATGCAATGTAAACATGCTCCTGATGGGTTCTGATGGAAATTTGATGATCATGTTGTGTGCAACTAGAGGATATGCATCTAATCTAAGTGCCTGGACATGCACGGTCTGCGAACAAACTCACAAAAGTGCCAGAACACTTCCTAACCTTGCTGAACTGAACCCATGTCATGAAGTGGTTTGTCCACGTACACGTAGGGTTAGATGTGCACGTGACAAGAAGTTCGAGCAATGGTTACTCTCAGCACCTCCAAGCGACATAGGCTACGGTCTGGGAGGCGTTTCGTTGTAAAAGGCCTCTATATCTCCTGGCCAAGACCTTTTAGGTTATGCGGGAGGAGTGATGGAGGAGTCGTTGAACAACTCATGGCCCGAACCTGGATGGTTATTTACGGGGGGAGTGCTCATCGGCGACTTTATGTTTCTATGTCTTGTAACATGCATATGTGAGCATTTGTGTTGCACTGTGATGTGCCAACCATTGAATATTCCTTATTGGATGAGATACTTCTGGGAAATCAACCACCTTGGATATCAAGAGCTTCGATCTGGAATGAGACTCCTTATTGGATGAGATACTTCTGAGAAACCAACGACCCAGGATATGAAGAGTTCCGATCTGGAATGAGACTCCTTATTGGTTGAGATTCTTATGGGAAGTCAACGTCCGAGGACATCAAGAGCTCTGATTTGTTCCCTCGAAATGACCCTCGGTAATTTTTGAGCTAACTTGAGTTGTTTTGTAGATATGTTGCAATCGCGGACGATTTCCGCGATTACTTTCTTTCAAGAAGGAGGGATGTCACAAACTGTTGGTATGTCAAGCCACTGGAGAACGGAGAAAACTTGCAGATCCCGATCGAGTAAACCCAGAAGCAGCAAAAGAACACCAACTTATGGGACCGTTCTGATCGGGCCTAAGTGACTAAAGGCATTAAAATGAAGCATCCAAAGAACTTGTGCAGAAGATGATGATGTGGTAGTTGTACGAACGTCCGTGATTTGTGCTAGCAGTGCCACGTGGCAGACTATATGGATAGTCCCGGATTTTGCGCAGATAGGCTGTACGTATTTCCGAGAATTGCGCTGACAGGAGCAATTGCTTTTAAATTTTAGCTTTTCATGTAAACTGCTTTTCATAGGCCAAGGGCTCATTCTCTGGTATGCTCTGCATGAGGTGCAGAGGATGGAGTACCGGCAATGTATTGAGTTAAAGCAATATAAAGAAATACCAAAAGGGACTCCAAGGTTTGGGGCTAGTGCTCTCTTGGGGTGGAATTCCGCCACTCCCTGTTCGTGTGTCGTGCATCTCTTTCAGTTCAGTTGTTATGGAAGTGCTAAAATCTGTTTAGTCTATCCATTGACCTCGAAAAGATACGTGCGGTGCTGGATTGGCGTGTTGGGGTTAGCCCAACTTGGGCGGCCACTCCTATGCGAACAAGATGTAAAAGCCTTTCCAACGCTCAGATTTAAAGACTTAAAGCCTAAAAGCATCAAATATGAAAAGTTGAACTCTTCGAGATGAAAAACTAAAGGAGCGCTTGCGTAAGCTCAAAGATAGGAAGGAATCAGAGAGCCAAGCTATACTTGTTGAAGTACACGAAGCCAAAGTTTCCCTCAGGGAGAGTGTCATGGCCATTGAGAAGGGAGCCCATGAGGTAGCACATAAGAAGATTGACACCGAGATACAAGCAGCCCTACAAGAATGTCGACTTCAAGAATCTCTTGGGCTCAAGGTTAGGATTGAGGGGCTCGACTCACCATGGTGCACTGACGAGGATACTTTAGAAGAAGCAATCATCAAGCTTAATGACATTCTTTGACCAATTAACATCAAACCTGAAACTGTTTCTTGGATTGACGACGCTCACAAGGATAAAGAAGAACGGTTGAAGTTGCTACGCCAATCCCGATTCTTGAAGGGAACAAAGCTTTGGATTGCCGAGGAATTGACCACGGCTCAACTCAAGATCAAAGCAAGCGAACTCAAGAAGATGCATGAAGCCCGCAAGCAAGGAAAATGGGTAGTTTATCGAGGTGGGAAAGCCATTGTCCAAGAATTTCGAACTCCCAGACCAGCTCTCTCCTCACATGACCCCCCTTGGGTTTTCTTTTCTTTTCTTTTACCTTCTAGGTGGACTCTCAGTCCTTAATTGATATGTATCCGATGCATTCACTTAGAAGAAGGCGTTGTAATGTTTTGTTTTCGGTCCTATGGATCATATCTTACCTCTGTGGGACGATAATTTAATCTCTCTCTCTCTCTCTGTCTCAATGGAGCTCTATATTGTGTACGTGTAAACCACTCGGGATACCCGTGTGAGGCTGTCACCTAAAGAGACAAGACTTGAAGGAAAACCACTGTGAAATAGCTTTATGTCACATCAAGGAGGCATCACCGGGAGGTACTGAAGAAGACTAAGGTGTGGAACGACTACCTGAGAAAAGATCCGTGACGCTCTTCCATTGTCCGAGAAGAGCCGGCTGAGGTATCCCACTGACTGTGCAAGGTGTGCAGTAACTCTGACCAATTCTCAACCAAGTTAAAAGTAGCACGCAAAACATGTGTGCATCTAGCCTTCCAAATAATCCATAAATGAATTGCAAATTGTGACACAGACGATGCCATGCGGATAGGGATCAAAGTCATGGATTGTAGAAAGCAACATGTCCTACGTGCTTCGTCTATATTCCAAGTCTGCAAGCCTGAAATTGGATTTGATGCTTCCCCCTCATTGCGACCTTGGAAACTGCTGAAGTGCTGAAGCCAAGTAACAGTCCCCCTCATGTCGTAAAACCATCAAGCCTGCAGCATACATGCCGCTCGCCAAGCGACATGAGCATATGGACGTTACCCAAAAGCAATGTCGCAAGCACCCATCAATCTGTAAAGTGCACGGCTGACAAGTCGGATCATGCCAGATTAGGCAGCCTAGGTGCCAACAACATGAAATGTGAAATACACCTGCTGATGCGATGACCCCAAATACATACAGAATGGGAAATCTGCCAGTCAGGTCAATGCTGCACACGGCGAGGACGATAGGGAGCCCGATCCTACTGATGCGCACGGTGTACTTGAAGAAGACACAATAGCCCATGGTGTTTGACTCTTTTAATTAGAAAAACATCATAGCCGCCAAATGATTTCAGCCCTAAAACATGTCACCCCGTGGGAAAGTTGGAGACAAAAGCATTGGACCCAAAAGAAATTCATTGCCAAAACGGCTCAATTTTGTGAGCGGCACTACAAATTATGGGGGTGTTTTGGCCCAGGTTTCAAATGGGACATTTCAGCACCACTTGAAACCTTTCAAGAGTTTCAGGGTCAAGAGGGGAATTCTCATGATGAAACAATGGATCTTAGATTCTTGCCTTAGGACATAGATTCTTTCAATCTCAATAGCATGCACTTAGCTGTAAATCTGTAATGCTGTCTTTGCTCTAGGTAGGAATGCAAACTCTCAGATCAAAGGACTTGCTTTTTTGGTTTGGTCATGCATCTCTGCAACTGTGGATCGTCCCAACTGCATACATGCAAGTTTTGATTTTTGGAGTCTAATTACCTTTTTTACGTGTTTGTGCCCTAGTAGTAACCACCAGCTCTAAAACCGATTTATTCTAACTTTTTGAGACATGTATGTAATTTCTCCAGGCTAACCAATACCAAGTTAATGAGGATACTGAGGATGAAGAGGTGCAATTGACGACTCAGCAAATGCTGTATGCATGTATGAGGGGAATGGACAGGACAAGATTGATGAGCTTAACTGCCAATTTCGATTTTGAAGCTGAGAGATACATGTTTAGAAGGAAGATGGCAGTAATTGACGTGAAGACTGCGGATGCAGGAGGTGAAGAACCTTACAATCCAACTGAGGAAGAGTTGGTCTTGTTATTGCATTTGCGCATTGATGGGAAGCCAGCCTATGGAGCGGACGTTGTAGTAGCCTACAGAGATCAGAGACAGATCATTGGTGTCGAAGAAGACTCCTGGAAGTTGAGAGGCAAGTACAGAGATATATTTTGTTGAGCATAAAGCTGCTCTGTAATCATGGCTTAAAAATGTTGAGCATCTTGCTTCCAACAATCGCAGCTTGAGTCGGTATGAAATTTATTTTTGCCCATCCTTTTTCTTGCACTGGACTTCAAGCACTGTATTTTTCTGAGAAATAATGTATAGATGGAAAGAGCTCATTTCCACAAAACTTTATGTATGCACTACCTTAGCATACCTTTACCTGCATGAATTGCTATCATACAAAATGATCCTCCAGTTGTCTGAGTCTAGAAAGCTTCCTTCTGTCAAAAACTTAACAGGGTGTCAAGTACTCAAATGCAAGCTGTTTGCTGAACAAAATACCACAGGAAATCCACACAAGCAATTTCTGTTATGAGCGGACTCGAGAGTTAATCATAAACATCCGGCATTCCTTGGATGTCATATTGATCCACCAAATAGTCAGTCTTATATCCTGATCTCGCTGTCTCAGTGGCCAGTTAAAACTTCTGAAAATATCAGCCATATTTTTAAGCTTGTCTTGACAAAATCCTCCAAAGTGTATGTTTCATTAACAAGGCGGCAGACAATGGCACTGCCTTTCGATTAGCGTGAGAGAGAGAGGGAGAGTACATGCTATTATTGAGCCCACTGTACACAAGCTCAAAAAACCTTAGCATAGTCAAAAGGAACTGCTACTCCTGACAAGGAAAGTTTCAAACTTTTGAAAGTCCTGGAGTTTGAAACTCAAATGTGAATAATGTTTAGAAAACACCCCCAAAGGTCTCCTTGAGGCAATCACATAGACACAGATGCTAGCAAAGACAGCTTCACAGTAAATACCTTCTCAAAGTTGAGAAGCTTGGAATTCTTTCACAGAAGAAATGAAAAAAAGCGGGGTTTATGGAATTTGCGGGCATTGTACACATGTACATTTTACCTACTTTGACATGTAAGCTCATTTTCAAAGTCCACTTCCTAATGCATCCAGATCCAATGAAATAAAGAAATTCATAGCAAATTTTTAATATGGCTTATCCTCACTTATCTACTGATTAAATATCCCTAGCATCTTGCAATTGACTTTGGGATGTGTGCCAATCAGGCGAGCAACTGACGGTCCTGTACCTCCAATAAAAATATCTTTCTTATGATCAGGCAGACAACACCAAAATTGCTGTGTCAGAAGACATTCACAATTTCTTGTACAAACCAACCAGTGGTTGGCTGTTTTATGGGGCATTGGAATAATGTACATAGGGAGACATTTATTGCCACAAACTTGAAATTCTCTTCAAAAATCCCTTCTTGGGTTCTTTTAGTTAATTGCACGTGTAAAATTATATTTCTTTACCACTCGGAGTAATGGCGGCTTACATGGACGCCCATGCAACCCTCCCCAATAGAACATAACTTTCGCAAACATAGGACACATAGGACCTTTTACTTGGTTAACAAATGTATGTATTGCTAACACGGAGGCTGGAGTTCCTTGACCTTCCGAAACCTCCGTTGCTCGGTACAAAACACAGCGCAAAAAGAGTAAAACATTGTGAACTGTGATCAATGGCAGCTTATAGGTTGGAAGCTTGTTGTTGCCGACTTACTCGGGGCATGCGACTTTACTCGAATGCGAACAAAACCCGGTTTTTCCTTGATTCCAAGGACCGAATTCACCACCGGTTCTTGAGTGTGCGCTGCTTCTGACTTTGTCAAGCTCTTGTGAAGTAGTGTGGTACCGGCGAAAGGTAATATACCAATATGCGATATTTGCTTGCGCTCTTGCAAATTCATCAATCTAAACCCAAACGAGTCCCTCCATGTGGGAAGCAGCTCGTCTATTGAAGGCAAGACGAGCTTGTAAATGCCTACATTGGTCAGCATCATCTCCAACGCTTTCATTAGTGTCTTGCACATTCCCTGCTGTCGGAACTCATCCTTTGTCGCAATAAATGGCATCTCTGCAAGCAGTCCTCCATGCACGCGGAAGGTAGCCACCGAAACCATCCGTTCTCCCTTCATCAACAACATTGTGTAGAATCCACTGCAATCCAAGCGCCTCAAATCTGACTTTTTATTAAACAAAGTTTGCGACAGCAGATCCACCCCTGTTTCATAATCAATCACAGGATCGAAACATTCCTGCACGACCTTGTTTGCCTCCGAAAGCTTACTTTCAAAGCTTGTACTGACACTGCTCTTCTCTATACAGCCCCTGTCTTCTCTGAAAAACCTGACTACCTGCCATGTTAAGCCCCTGCTGAGTGGGAACGGATGACCCACAAGGTTGCGAAGCTTCCTAAAAACACGCTCGCAATCGTTGCAGCAAAACCAGTGGCCATCATAAGCTTCCTCTTGAGCCCCCTTCACACAATCATAGTGATAAGGAACCTGACAATGTGCACACGAAACTACTGCCGACTTCTTGCTAGTAATGTCTTCAAGACAAGTCGGAGCCGAAACCCTGACATCATCTTCCTCCAGGCACAAATGGTGACTAGAAGGATTTGCTTGCACCTCCAAATGGTCTTCTTGAGAGCTATGCAAATCTTCCGCTGGCGAGGCTGTCAATCCACTTCTCCGGAAGCCTACCTTCAAGATTGAGCCTCCACATGCGCCACATCGACACCTTGGACAATGCCATTCTCCATCTGGAACTGTATCAAGATACAAGCAACCTGCATGAAATGCAGAAGGACATGTGTCGCATAGTATAAGCCGGCCCCCATCTCCACACATCTGACAAATGTTGTCATTTGCATCATTGTCTAGCGGTAAATTTGCTTGCACAACACTACTTTCAATGGAAGAAGACGAATTAGTTCGGCTGTGTTTTGAAGTCCGATTCTGCTTAGGAATTACAAAACCAACACCTCCGATGTCCAAAGCTTGCTGGCATTGCATGAGAGACCGTCCATCTTTGAGAAACATGTTCGCACTCGGGCGATGTAGCCCGCTGCCTGCATGAACTTCAAACCGCGATAATAAAAAGGTATGGCCACAGCAAGCGCAAAGCACACCTTCACGCGTCAATGTGCCCTCTTTCATCACAGACTTGTCCCTCTTTCTCAAGTAGAAGACTGGTTCATGCTCTGATACAATTCCTTGATCAATGAGCTTTGTAAGCAGCATGCATCCCCGGCTGTCTTGAGCAGATGCAGACGTCTTCTTTGATGATGAGATGAAGGGTTTTTTCTTCTTATAACTTGCAATCTTCGAATCTGAAGGAGACTTTCTCTTCTTCGAGTTCCCTGACGCCATGGATAAATTTGCCTGCTTTCTGCTTTTGCTTCCTGCAAGTACCCTGTCAAACAAGGACGCTCTATCTTCTGTTAACTTGCTTATGGTTCTGGCTGAGTGAATTCAACAGAAAGTCCTTTGCTGCTATTTTCTTTCAGGTCCCCGTTTTGACGAGGAGAGCCTCCACGCGCTTATTCGTTTTTCTGCTTTACCTATCTACTTTTTGTTCAGAGACAACTCCTTTTCAGGGACGATGACAGAAGGCAGTGACAACAACAGGACGGCAATGGAGAAGAAAGCCTGCAGACGTAAGAGAAAGCAACACCGCGCACAAGCTATGGCTATGGCTGACGCAGAAACCCTCAAATCAGTAACAATGGGAGTGTCTTCTATGAAGGCATTCCAAAACGCTGGAATCGGTAGCAAGGGCAGAGAGATTACAGGCGATGGTTATGGCTGAAGCAGAAACCCTAAAGTTGGAAGAAGGCTAGGGCTGAGGGACTTTGACGAAGCTTCCGCAGTGAGGGCGGT
The DNA here is from genome assembly GCF_014529385.1 of Adiantum capillus-veneris. Classification (NCBI taxonomy): domain Eukaryota; kingdom Viridiplantae; phylum Streptophyta; class Polypodiopsida; order Polypodiales; family Pteridaceae; genus Adiantum; species Adiantum capillus-veneris. Next base: position 71,869,032 of record NC_140942.1, on the reverse strand, counting down.
GGGAGATCCGGGTTGACCGAGCAAAGAGTTTGGAAGGGGGGAGAAGAAGCAAAAAGAAGCGGTGATGACCCAGGAACCCTAAAGACCGAAGGGTAGGGTTGAACGGCTTTGACGAAGGTTCCGCAGTGAGGGCGGTGGGTGATTCGGGTTGACCTCGCGAAGAACTTAAGAGAAGCAACAGCGAAAAATAACGGAGGAAGCGGTGACGACCCAGGTGGGCGATGGCGAACGCTCGATTGTAGCAGAGAAACAACAGACGGGGATGGAGGAAGACTCCCGGAGTCCCGACTCGGGCGAATCCGTGCGAATGTTTTCGGATGACGTATTTTCAGGACGCCCCAATTCCCCACATGATTTTTGCATGCTATGTACGCTTAAGCGAAACGCGAAGTCACACACGTCGGCCCACCGTCCGGACGACTCAATTGTCCGCTTAAAAAAATTTAGCTCATAGGCTGTTGGAGACGTCGACTAGCCTCCTCACTATCTCACACTGGCATTTTAGGAGGGGATCAAATGGCGTTTACTACGGGGATTAGGTGCAATGTGAGCCATTCGATCCGCTTCTTGTAAGTTCGGGAAAACGGGTAAATTCGGGTGTACCAAAACTTGTAAGTTCGGGTGCCACTTGTAAATTCGGGTGGCCTGCACACCCCCCCTCCCCAAAAAAAAAAAAAAAACTCGAACCCACGGCGTCATCGTTGAGGGCCTATCACCTTAACCACATCGCATGCGTGTGTTTCTTGAGAGTATTGGGAGACATGTTCCTGCTAAATTCGGGTTAGTTTAAAAAATTCGGGCCGATTGGTAAATTCGAGTAGCATCGTAAGATCGACGGCCCGCGATGCTTCCGCTCCCCCAATTTAAAATTGGCCATTGATCCCCTTCTAAAAAAGCCCGTGTGGTGCTGAAAGTCGACTAGGGGCACATTCGCACGCATCGTTGGAGGGGGTAATGATGGCGTCACTCAGTTTGGAAAGCCTGCTGCACCTGTGCTTGCATTTTTGATAGAGTTGGACTAGCGAAGAGTTCGTTAGAACGATAGCGACAAAAGAGATAGGGTCAATTTAACCCTCGTCCTCTATTGCTGCGAATACACTCTAGGCTTTAGGGACTATTTGACGCTAGATATTGTTACCTTGCTAGCAAATAGTGCATGCCAACATTATAGTGTTGTACATTTAATGTGATTTTGCCCTTTTGATCGGCGATGGGAGGTTGCCAATGGTGCTCGTGAAGTTGGAGGGTCGTTGAACCACCCTCTACAGTAGATGTGTTTACTGCTACTGCAAAGCATGGAGAAGGCCTTCCTCCTGTGTATGGGTTCCCTTTGCACCATTAAAGGCCCCTGTATATGCACCCCTTTCTACCCTAAAGGCATTGTTTGCTCTTATCCCAAACATACACAAGTCCCTTAGAGCCAGTTCTTTAGCTTTATTTTTTGCAAATTAAATTATATATTTAGCTATATTCGTACTATTTTCTTGCAATATCCTAGAAGAATTTTTCCTTTTCCATTTGGGTGTCTTGAATTTCTAACTAGCTCAAGGCTAAGCTGACACACTTTTCCCAAATACTGGGTCTTTCAGGTAGGACTCGATAGAAAAAATATTCAGATGTAGCTTTGCCTTCCTAAGGCGCGTTAGAGATCCTTTCTCTTGGTGGGTCCGAAAAGTAGTCCCTCCCTCTTCCTCAATCCTGTGAGCTGCCCAGGAAGTAGGACACTCCTGGTTCTCTTTCTTTTTCGTGCAAACTGAACGTTGCCTTAAGGACCCTACAACTTTTGATGTTTCAAAAATGGCATCCCATCTTAGCAAAGATTTGGGCCCTTGAATCAAGATGTGAACTTGGTGTGATTTAAATGTCAACTTGACGGATATGAACTCATTGTGAACATGCATGCGAGCTAGTTGTGAACGATTTGTCATCTGCACAAGCTTTGTATACTACACTTGACGGATATGAACTCATTGTGAACATGCATGCCAGCCAGTTGTGAACGATTTGTCAACTGCACAAGATTTCTATATTACACTTTAGTGATGTGAACTACACATAAACTCGCAGTGAATACAAACTGAACTTGGTGTGAAATAGGATTGCATGCAAGCCAAAAGTAATCATTATAATACTACCATCTTCCTTGCGTGACAAATAGTGTATTCTAGGGTAGTGGCAAGGCATTTTTCTTGAGACGATACATGGTGAGCTCAAGCCTTGGCCAACCATTATTGGTCTGCCTAAAGGGCAAAGGCCATTTGCGAGACCTCTGTGTCTGCATTGCTTTTGGGTTCCGAGCCCGTGTCTGAGCTTGTGCAATGAAGACTAAAGCTTTGTTTGTTATGTTTTAGGTTAGGCTTCTGTTTGTAGAATGCTTGCTTGCTGTTTAGTGACGTCCGTGAGCTTGCTTGCACAGATGGCGTGAGTACGTGTTGGCCTTGTTTTTTCTGATTTGCTGCTTGTGGTAGCCATCTAGGCATTTGAAGGCACGCGCGTATCCTCAGTCGGTCTTTCCATGTGTGCCTTAAGTCGTTGTTCGACAGGGGATGTGTCATTGCTCCTTGAGTAAGCTGCAGAACTCTGCGCACGTTTCTCTGCTTGTGTTTTGGTGTTCCGTGTTAGGTGCTGCCTGCGTTAAGCGCTAGGGTTTGCCATGTGGACAACGATGGTTTCGCCCCTGTTTTGTTCCCGAAGCATTGTTGTTGGTGCTGTGACTCGCTGATTCTGGCCAATTTATGCTTGCCCTTTGTCGAAGCACTGTCTCTGAATAATGCTGCTTCGGCCCGATTCATGCTTGCCCTCTGTCGTCCTGATGTGTGCTACCCGTGAGAAGAATGGTGCCCCATTGTTCCATGCGATGGGAGGCATGTCATGCTTGACCTCTGCTCGTCTAATGTATTCTAACCGTGAGGAGGACGGTGCCGGCTTTGCTAGATAGCGGAAAGCATGTGAAATAGGCTGATGCAGGTGGTTGTTTAAGTCCTTTTTGGTTGTTGCTAAAAGGTTTGAGCATCTGACTGTCTACATGTTTGTATATTGGCAGTGAGTTGCTGGGTATCAGCTACAATGCGCGTGAACATCAGAAATCATGTGGATGGAAATCTTTCAAGATGGTGCAGCTTTCGCTTCGTTTTTGTTCTATGATTGTATGCAGATTATTATTGCAAATATTGGGTTCTTTTCTGGATGGAGGGTTATCTGTACCTTTTCCAGGTTGCTGGCAGAATTAACAGGAATTTTGTAAGTTATCTGCTGGGTGAAATTTGTGTATGGTTTGTGTTATGCTTAACATGCTCTGGTTTTTCTGTGAATTTTGTAACAAGTTTCTAGCTTTTGTGATTTGGCATGCTATATAGAGATGTAATTTGGTGTTCGTTTGCAGCCTTCAGTTTTGGTGTATGGCATATGCAGGTCTGCCTCACTGCAGATAGAAGTTGTGATACTCGGGAAAATCTAGCTCTGAGCTGGCTTTATTTGAACGGATAATATTTTGAAGAAGCAGTTTCTATTTTCTTGTTATTATTTTTGAACAATATTTTGGATTGTTGTTCCTGCTGTGGGTTCGTTGCGGATATGAAAGTGACCATATGGTGTTTTGATTGAGCTTGGGTTTATATTTTTAAATCGAGTTTGGTCCTTGATGTATTATATCTTTCTGTATGTCTGATAAATGCCTTGTTAACAGTGAAAAATCTTATCGGCTTTTGTTTTTAGCTTGGATATTGTTACATATCTCGGTGCCAGCTGTCACCCACCGTAAAGAAGAAACTTTTTTGCCTCGATTTGCCAATTTTGTTTATTATTATCTTCTCTCTCTAGAAAGTGGCTTTTAAAAGACTTGAATTGTAGCCTTCTCTCTCTAGAGATCTGCTTTTAAGACCTTGATATTTAGCTTATGATTGTCCAGCTTATTGTTTTAATATCCATCACGTTTGCATTCTTTATAAAAGCCTCTAGCCATCCATTTATACATTGAGTTTGCAAGGCTTTTTCTGCTCCTTTGGTCTTCGCGATAACGTGCTGGGATATTTCTGCTGTGTTGCTGTTTCCTCACTTCAGCTCTCCCTTTTGTGGACTTGTACTATCAAGTCTCAGCTCTACCTACATACCAGGTTTCCATGGATCATCCAATGTCTGGTTAGGGCCTTTTGAACTTGTCTCTATTGAGTTTTGAGCTATTGTTACACGTTTTGCCTTGATTTCTTGCTCGAAACTTATAATACATTCTTACAGATCCTAACTTGAATAAGGAGGAACTTGCTTTCGATTTTGAAGACAACCTTGAGTGTTCTAATGTGGGTAAAGAGGGTGTGCAAGCTACGATAGACCTTCCTGCTTCCTCTAGTTTGTTAAAGTTACCTGAAACACATTTCTCTCCTTCTTTCAAATCCGATTTGTCCCCAAAGCTTTCGAAAAAGCTTGCTCCAAAGTTGAAGAGGTCATCCCCTTCTAAAGCCTTAAGAAAAGCTCTAAGCTATGAACGTGGTAATGTATTTCTATTATGTCCACAATTTGAAGCTTGTTTAAGGTTGTGAATAACATATATATGTCACAGGCCTCTCTGTACATCCTCGTGACTCGAGCTCCGCTTTTGTCGCAGCAAAGGAGAGTGATGAACCAATAAGTGACAACTTTGGCTCGCAATTGGCATTAGTGCCTTCTCTTAGGGTTTTGTCCATATTAGAGCTTTCTGATGCTATTACCTTTCGTTTTGCATTTGAGGGCAAAGTGCTATGCAAGTATGGTACTTATAAAATACCTAAATCTAGCTATGCGCGACATTTGAAGGCTGACTTAATAGACAGAGATTCCAAGAACACTGTCACCTTTGTTGTCACAGAAGTGTTTGTCAATGAGTTTGTTGAATCTTTTGAAGTCGGGGAGTTTGTGTGTATTGAGGAGGCGTATGTCAAGAGAAAAGTGTGGAGAGATGGAGGTACTAGCTTGTGGGCTCTCTATGCAAATGTTGCCACTATTGTTGTAAAAGGTGAAAGCTTTGATTGCTGTTTACATCTTTACCCTGAACATAGAATTAAGGAGTTGCTTATTGATAAGGCAATGATTGAGTTCGCTCCCACTATCGCGTTCACTGTTGTGAAGGTTGAGACCTCCACAAGGTCTGAGGTGGTGATAGTTATCATTTAACCATCGCAGATGGCCCTGCATCCAGTGATAGAGCAAGTGTGAGTCATCAATTTGACCTATTTTGCCTTGATATCTTAAGGCTTATCTCTAATCTGGATTATTTGTGCAGTTGCTATTTGTTCCTTCCAGGCGTGTCGATTATCATCTCATGGTTGATGCTTTGAAAACCAAGGGTTCTTTTTCATGTGTTGCGCACAACATCAACGTCTTCAAAGCAGCATCAAGCATATTATCTGTGGTGGATGCAACTCTTATTTGTGCATTGCCAGAAAAGTTAAACAGTGTTTTCTCGCAGCATCTCTCAAAACAAGTCACTAGTATGGGATTTGGGAAGAAGGTAATCTACTTTAACTAGATCTATTTGCGTGAGCATTGCTTGCAAGTTGTAATCTCATAATTGTTTGTAGGTCTTTGGAACTTTGGAGATTGTTAACATCAACAGTTTGGAGGTGGAATATGTGTGTGACTCTTGCAAAGGCAGAAATGTTAGTCGTCAAATTTGCAACCCCTTTTGTTACTCCTGTGGAAAGCTTGTGCAGTTTGTGAAGTTGCCTTCTCTTCAAGCTAAAATGTGTTTGCAAAATGGAGAAGCTGTACAAGTAATTCTGCAAGGAAATATCGTGGATGTAGTTCTGAATTTTCCCAAACCTTTTCTCAGCCTTTTTGATGAGAATTTGTTAGACTTGAAATCATCTCTTGTTGCCTTTAGCAAAGCTGGACATACTCTATAGACAAGCACGGTTTTGTGATTGATTACAAGGCACCCTAAATTGTATCTTTCCTCCTAACCTTTTGCTTGAAGAACGCTAGTATGCCTGCCTATCCTTCATCCTTTTTTGTAAATGACAAAAAGCTTTATGTTTTACCAAATTTTTGGTCTACATATAATAGTAACGATGATGTTTTGCAAGCTTTGATTTGTATCTTCAATTGTTCTATGTTTCTCATTGAATTGGAAAAACATCTTCTTGACCTTATAATGCTTGACCTTGTTAACAATAAAAATGAAACACGAGCTGTATGGATTGCACCATGGACAAATAGTGCTGTTGATAGCACCGCATTGCATGACCACTTGAACACTTTGATACATACACGAGGAACATCTCGGCTCTTGAGCATGCACTTGGTTATCTTGTTTTGCCGACAATTTAATGTGACATGTGTTGTCCATGTCTTCCAAAACAAGAAGTTTATCAAATATGTTTTTTGTGGAGGCATAAGCATAGAATCCACATCTGTAATACCTTCACTTGATTCCATTATTTCTGAACCAAAATGTGTATGGCTTCCTATGTCGTTGAAGCATTTTAAACAGTCACGTTGTGTTTGGAGCAAAGATGTCATTGCTTGCTTGACCACGTTGATTAACGAGAATCCATTTGCAAGTGCTAAAGATATTGTTCAGCTCTTTCAAGCGTCCTATCCTTCTTCATTCTCAAGCAAGCAAATTTTAACTAAGGTTTATAAAATGTGGAAAGACCCGAGTTTACAACCAAGCAGTGACGTGAGGGTGTCAAAATCATGAACAACTCTTTACGCAAGAAAAATTCTAGATGTTCCATGCTATCCATGTGCCTCTTGCAATGGTTTGTTTTTTCGTAAGAATTTGAGGCTATTATCAGATGGTGACTTGCTTCTCTTGAAGGAGTTGAGAGTCCTTGTCACTACTTCGCACATGGACTCTCGTGCATGTGTTGCTTGCAAGTGGGCATTGAAATGTCAACAAATTCCACCTTTTTGCATGCAAGGGTTGCTAGTTTTCAATCGAAGTATGGAGAGTGTTTCACAATTGAATGCTATAGAGCGCCGTCTTGTGTCTCTTAGAATTCCATTTGCCCAAATAAGAGAACTTACTTATGAGGGGCAATATGCGTTGCGAGGAAGCATTGTCAACATCATGGAAGATTTGTCTAGGGTGCAAACTGTATTGCCTCGCTTCGCAGACGATCAAGCTACTGTCCTTGTGGAGATCAAGCGAAAATTAGAATATGATCATGCATACCTAAGTGGGGCTGTCCGGCCCACATTTGTGCTATGAGCATTGTATCAACTTGTGCTTAAGCCATTGTATCTTGAAAATGGTGCCACTATCAATTCTTCTTGGTCATCTGCCTTCTCTTTAAGCTCCGACATTGCCATCTCTCCTAACTTTGATAACTCTATAGATGACCAAGAACCATCTGACACTCTTATCCATGGCCTTTACACCTCAGCAAGTTGTAGATCACAATGCACAAGCCAAGAGTGTTGCACCTTGCGAGGGGTTTGCACCATTGAGCCTTTTTGACAATGAAGCTTGTGAAGAGTTATCTTTCCCAGCATTGTTCTTTGGCGAAAGAAGGCAATATCATCTCTTGGCAAAAAAAAGGTATCAGAAAGTCGCGCAATGGGAGCTTAAGAATGTGGACAGAAGATTTGCAGGAGATATCGAGAGTATTTTTTTTAAGACAATGAAGATTATCATCAGCAAGGTCCTCGGCTCTATATGGGTGCGTTTATGTAAAGGTAAGCTGTGAGGCAAGCAGCTACAAGCTAAAGACGTTCAATCAACAACCAATGTCGAACAACTACTTTCATCCCAAGTCGGATATAGTGACTTTGAGAATTTGCGGACTTCCACTGACTACAAAGAAAAACTTAAGCGCAATGTTTTCCCCATGATTCGACAATTAGGACAACCCACGTCTTTATTACATTCTCATGCGCAGAGCAAAGGTGGAAGCCGTTGATGGATTGCTTGATTAAACTCAATCCACACATTGTTGACGACAATCAATCCAATAGGTGTGCTTACATGAAAACACTAGTCCGATCAGATCCTACTACAACAGCTCGATATTATGTCCACAGATTTAGAGAAATAAAGAAAGAACTAAAACGTGACAAAACCATTTGTGCGCTCCTTGCCGCACTGTCGAAGCAAGGGACTTGCCAATACACCGTATGCGAGCCACAAACGGCTCCAAGCACACAACAAGCCTAAACTAGCAAGCTCAAGAAAACAAAGGGTGTGTCACTCACCGCTCTACGCTCGCCTTCGTGGTGGATTCCTCGCCGCGATGAAGAAGAAGCTGCAGTCGTGCCGCGCTCAACCGCTTCGCCGCCGTCGTGCCTTCGCAATGCTCGATCGCACACACACTCTCCCTCTCTCTCTCTCTCACACACACACACAAGGAGGTGAAGAAGAAGAAGAAGATGGAGATGGAGCAAGAGCACTCTTCAATTGCACAAATGAGAGAATGAGTAAAAATTAGGTTTAGTTGGCTTTTATAGGAGCTCACCCCATTCACACTTGGGCGCCCATGCTTAACCAACTAATCCCTTGAATGTCCAAGTTAAAGTGCGCCTCTCATCGGCGATCACTCTACCTTTCCCTATTGGTCCGACAAGCCCGGTACCTGACTCTATCGAATACATAATACGCGTCCATCGTAGGTGATGGGTGTCCGTGTGCCATGAGGGTTAACATGCCCCCCTTCCTGATGTAGATTCCGTCCTCGGAAGCTATTGAGTTGAAGCTGGTTCGTCGAGGTGGAAGAGCAGTTGAGATGAATGTCCTTAGCCTTCTTCAGTCACTGCAAAATCAAACAACATTGGCACAGTAATGGTATTCTCTTAAAAAGCATATGCAGTTTTAGGTAGAAAAATTGATTGGTCAAAGAATTTCAAACAATTTGTTAGCAATGAACATTAAATTGCAATGTAATCAAATGCATAAACAGATGTAAAGGTAAAAAATTAAACAAGTCTGGGGTCACTAATTTGACGGTCGAAAAGCACTAGAGATCGAATATTAATACCATGGGTAAGCTTCTTAATTTTCAGTGGTCAATTAAGTTGTTTAATCGCGAGAGCCAAGTATTCATGTTCAAGGGCTGACTAGAGGCTATATCTAGAAAACCTTGTAGTTAAGCTACCATAAAAGGAATTTCTCATGAAATCATCGCCTGGCTGATTACTTTTTCTTTGACCCCCCAAGGTCTTTTCACAGTGATTCAATTATGATGTGTGTGCTTATTTTGTATGCCTTGGGTTTTTTGCTTTTCAAGGAAAAGCGCCCACACTGGGAACCTCTAGGGCTCTAGTACCATAGGCAATACATGTGAGTGAAGTACCAAATCAAGCTGAGATTTCTCTTCCAGCTTAAAATTTTACATTGTGGCACTTTGATTTTTTGCTTGTTCATTTTCATCATTTTAATTTTGTAACTTTGGGAGGTCATATAACACTGTTACATTCCCCAGGCTCATCACATTAGTAAACTCCCTTTATAATACTTAAGCTAAAGGTCGATAGGGTTAAGCCCACTAGAAAGCCCTAGTACATTTCATACAATGCTGCCTAAATCGGATTAAGAACCTAAGTAACCATTGATTATTAGGAAGGCATTCCCCATGGTATTAAGAGAAGATTTCTAATACCTAGCTTGGTCAAACTAGCTTAGTCGGACTGCTTGATTTTTACACCTAAACAAGTGATTATGACAAAAGATTGCATTGAATTAAATGTTGGATACTAAGCCAATGCGCTGAATAGTATGCTACCAATGACAATCAAAGCAGACAAACATGGATGCAAAAAAGATAAGGGCAATGCTAATGGACAAGAAACACCTGTTTGTGTTGATGGTCGCGCTTGATTTGAAGTGTGAACGAGAGAAAGGTTCCATGAAGGTCCAAATCCTATCAATAGCAACACGCTCCTGTACACACTAGGAAACAAAAGGAATACTTCCAGGAGGCACATTAGTGGGAAAAATTAAAACTCCTAAAAAAAAACTCAAAACACAATCTAGACCCCTAACCTACCTATCTGTCACCCCTTTTAGAATCAAGGAAAGAGGATATTATATAAACCGGGTGGCCACCCTAAGGCCAGGCCTCTATCCTCATCATCTAGATAAATAAAATCGTTGTCCGTGAGGCCATAGTCTTCCTCGGTCTCTATTAGTTCCTCTTCATCATCCTCTTGTGCAAGCATGCTAATCAAGAACCTCGTGATGCGTGGATACTCATCTTGTGCAAAAGAATAAGCATGTGCCATTGGAGACACATTCGCCACTGGGTAGGGATCACTAGTTAGCCATAGACGTATCAGCCATTCTAACTCCTCAAAATTTCTCTCACATGCAAGGCTCTCTATCAAATCCCATTCGCAAGAAAGTATAGGGTAGCATACGTAGAACACTTGTTGAAAAGACAAGGGGTACCTTTCATCAAAAATAGAAGTGCATGCCTCTGGTGAAGTAGCCATTTCTGACAAGACAGATAGATTTGGTTAGGCCTTTAAAACATAAGAGTTGTTTTTGTGTGTTGCTTGACTTGACACGGTGAATTTAGACTTATATGTAAGATCTGATAGGGTGCTCTCTCATTGCTAGGTGCTCTTGCTCTTTACTATTTTTGTTTTTTTGTGAGTATAAGGCTATATATATACATTCCCTAAGATCGGAGATTGAGAGGTCAGGGAAAAAGGTTGAGAGGGAAACAAATGAATGATGACTATCAGCAAACACTCCCCCCTTCCTTGGGTAGATCATACCGTTTGAAATGAGCTTGTCACCCTTTGAAACCAATTGTTCCAGTTGGTAATAGGTGAGGATTTTTGCCAGTAGTTTTCTATTACCCTAGGTGCCTCGTCAAGTTGTAAGGGTGGTAAGGTACTCTCCCAGGATTTTATTTGCAACGTTGTTGTAGGTGGTGAACTTACCCCGGAAGGTGCAAACTCTTTCGTGCTTGGATGGATATGTACAGTGGTAGGTGGAGGTTGTGTCGAAGCTTCTATTTGCATATAGGAACTACATGAAGAGCAAGAAGCTTCATTTGATTTCCCTGTTCCTGAGCTAGGTGGAACAAATCGTTCTTTCTTTGGTACCCAAACTAGCTCTAGAACGGGTGTGTAACATTCCATGATTTTTTCCTTTCCGCGATTTTCAATTTGTTTTGGAGCCACAGGATTGGGTTTACATGGGCCAGGTGACAGGTAAGAGTACACTTTACGTTTGGGCACCCAGATTTGATCATTTCCTTCATAGTATCCTTGGGCTTCCAATAGTCGTTTAGGAATCCAACGCAGCGTTTCTTTACATTTCTTGGAGTGAGTGGTACGGTTCTTACTAGGTTTCCGTTTTTTTGCATCAACCATGCTCACTACAGAGGTTTTAGGGACCCACTTGTATGTTTTCTCTGTTATATTAGGATGGTTCTTGTGTGTCTCAAGCTTTCTTTCAATAACATCAGTTGAAGCTCTAGAGAGTTGGGCTATGGGGACGTATGGTTCAACCTCCTGGACATGCAATGTCTTGGGTTTTATTTCCTTGGGCAATATCTCAGGGACTATGGCTTGAGTGGTAGGGCTAAGAGTTGGTTTTTGCGTTGTAACACCCCCAGTCCCCCAATCAATAGTGCATTTGGTGGCTATCATCCACGTGCGGCCTAGGTTTATATTACCCTCCATAGTTCCAGTAGGCATGACCAAAAAGTCTTGAGCTACCACCCCATTGTCATAACTGACAGAAGTGTGCCAGATTCCAAAAACCGCAGTTTTTTTCTTGTTGACACCCTTGACTTGGATAATACTCTCAGATAGAGGTGGCTTCCCTAACTGACACCACACCCCATAGGATAGCAGATTGTATTTAGCACCCGTGTCCAATAAGGCGTTATATAGCACTTTTCCATAGGCACTATTTAACTCAATGGGGTATCGTAGAGGTGTGTCAGAGTCCAACCCATCCTCTTCGATTTCCACGTGGAATGCATTTGTGACCCCAAGGTTAGCCTCTCGTTTTTGTCTTATACGTTGTTGTTGCTCCTTAGCCTCAGCTTGAGCTTGTATCTTGTTTAACTCGGTTTGTGCTTTGGCGGCCTTCTTTTGATGAATGGCCCGTAGTTCCTCTTGGCTTAAAGGATCATAATATCTTTTGAATTTACTCCCATTGAGGAATCCAATGGTTTCAACTCCATCAAGAGTTTCCACACGAAGGGTACCTTGTGGGGTAATTTCACATACTCTATATGGTCCTTTACCAGCATATTTCAACTTTTTCTTCTCTTTACGTACTCCATACATAAGGACTTTATCACCAACTTTGATATCCTTGTCCTTCACATGGCGATCAAACCACTTCTTTCTCCTATCCTTTTCCACAAGAGCATTTTGCACAGCCAACTGTCTCTCTTCGTCTAGTTTTTCTAAGATAAACAAACGCTCGGTTAAGGGGTTACCATTCCATCCTTCTTGCGAAGCTACCCTAAGACTAGGAATGACAAACTCCCAAGGCATAACCGCTTCTTGGCCGTATACCATTTTGAATGGCGTACAATTAATAGCCACTTTATAAGCAGTACGATAAGCCCATAGAGCAGATGTCAACTTCAAATCCCAATCAGTGCGATGAGCTTCTACCGTCTTGGTTAAAATAGAGATTAGAGTCTTGTTGGTGCTCTCGGCTTGTCCATTAGCTTGCGGGTAATAAGGTGTAGACTTATGGTGGGATATCATAAAGGTCGTGGTAAGCTCTCTTATTACCTCATTTATAAAATGGGTACCATTATCACTAACAATTTCAAAAGGGCAACCAAATCTTGTGATAATGTTCTCAAAAAGAAACTTAGCTGTTGTCCTCGCGTCAGCTTTTTGTGAAGCCTTAGCTTCAGCCCACTTTGTTACATAGTCCGTAGCAACTAGAATATATCGAGATTGAGTGTTGCGAGCTGCGGGACTAATTGGACCTACAAAGTCTAAGCCCCATTTTTCAAATGGTTGGGTTACTTTAATAGGATGTAAGGGCATTCTGTCCTTGCGCTGTGTGGTCTTGTAACGTTGGCACTCATCACACCCTTTTGTAAAAAGTGATGCATCCTTAAATAAAGTTGGCCACCAATAGCCTGATTGCAGCACCTTTCTAGCAGTCAGGTCCCCTGAAAAATGTCCTCCTGCTATGCCCATATGTGCTTCTTGCAAGATATACAAATATTCATCCTCGCGGGCACAACGCCTAAGAATATCGTCCTTGCCCAATCTATACAGGGTTCCGGCAATCAAACAATAGGGTTCACATTCTTTTACTAGCCTTCGAGCGATATCCTTACGAAGTTCCTTGGGTGGAAAACCATTAACTAAAAAGTTAACAATGTTCTCACTCCATTCAGGCATAGTCTCAACTATGAATAGGGAAGTATCGGGTAATTCATCATCAACTCCTGTAGGGGCTTCACCATTGGGTATGCGAGACAAATGATCAGCCATGACGTGCCTTTTACCGGGTCTCACTACAATCGTGAAATCAAACTCAAGAAGAATTAACAACCATCGTGTGATTCTTCCTGTGGAGCATGGCTTGTTTACCAGATACAGCAACGCTTGATGATCCACATAAAATACAAACTTGTTTGCCAGAAGGTAGTAGCGAAATTTCTTTACTGCATAAACCATTGCCAAACCTTCTCGCTCTATAGTGGTGTAGTTCCTTTCAGCATCGTTCAATTGACGGCTTGCAAAGCTAATGGGATAGTCCAATTTATGTTCTCCTGGTTGAGTGAGAACACACCCAATAGCAAAGTTTGATGCATCAATATGCACATGGAAAATGACATCCCAGTTAGGTGTCCTTAAAATTGGAGCACTTGCTAGTGTTTTCTTCAATTGTTCATAGGCCTGGTCACACTCTTCAGTCCATTTAAATTCAATGAGAAGCTTGTACAAAGGACGTGCTATCTCAGCGAAAAATAAAATAAACCGTCGATAATAACCCACGTGTCCCATGAACCTTTGAACTCCCTTGTAATTGGTTGGTGGTGGTAACTCTAGAATCACTTTAATTTTGCTCTCATTGGTTGAGATACCATTCTTGGATACTATATGCCCTAAAATAACTCCATGCTTGACCCAAAATTGGCATTTGAACGGGTTCAATGAGATACGATATAACCTACATTTTTCAAACACCTTCCGCAAACATGATAGATGTTCTTTCCAAGAAGAGTAAACACAAAGGTCGTCTAAGAAAGCTTCACAAAACTCTCTCAAATATTCTTTAAAAGCAGTGTTTATTAATCGTTGGAATGTAGCAGGGGCATTTGTTAAGCCAAAAGCCATCACACGAAATGCAAACACGCCAAATTCTGTGATGAAGGCAGTTTTAGCTTGGTCCTCTAGCACTATCGTGATTTGGTTGTAGCCTGAGTACCCATCTAGAAAGCTATAAGCTTCCTTGCCTGCAACTCTTTCGAGTACATGTTCGGAATATGGTAGGGGGTAATGGTCTCTTCTAGTAGCTGCATTAACTTTTTTGAGGTCCACGCACACCCTGAGTTTCCCATTCTTTTTTGGCACGATAACTATTGGCGACACCCATTCAGAGTGTTCAATAGGATATATGAACCCACATTTGATAAGCTTTTCTAGTTCTTCTTGAATGATCTTTGCGTACTTAGGATTCATCGGGTAGGGTCTTTGTTGTACGGGCTTCGCAGTGCTAATCATAGGGATTGTATGTTGGACCACAGAAGGCGGAACACCTTTCATATCATGGTATGTCCAAGCGAATACGTCCTTGAATTCCTTGAGAAGCTCTTTGAGGACCGCTTCTTCAACTTCTGTGAGGTCTTGGGCAATAAAAACAGGTTTTGATTCTTCACCGGGGTCAGCTAATTCTATTTCTTTAACTATTGCCGGACCATCATAGATTCCATTATTCCCATCGATAGGTATTCTTTGGGCTTTTGTGTACACAACCTTTGCTTCCCCTGTGGTGTAAGATTTGAAATGTTCTGGTGCAGGATGCAAGTCTGTGGATTCTGGTTGTGCGTTGGTTTGTGCTTCCATTTCTGCTTTCTTGTGTTGTCGAGCTAACTCTTGGTTTTGACGCCTCCTTGCAGTGCGGCTCAACTTTGGCTTGTCTATGATCTCTAATTGGGCTATGTCATGGGGTCGTGGTCTACACCACATAACATTTTGGAGATATTCACCCCAATTGTCTACCAATTTTCGATGAGCATCACATGCTCCTATATAACTGAGCCATTCTGCTGAGGATCTCTTCTCGTTTATCCTAGCACGTACATTGGCTCGATATCGTCGCCTCTTAAGGTTTTTCTTTTTCTTATTTGAGACCTGCTTTTGATTTGCATTTAGATCTGGCTCACTAAAGGAGTCCTCGTTGGTGTCCTCTTCACTCTCGGAGGAGCTATCATCGGTTGATGTGCTCGGTCCTTCCGAATGTTTTGACTCTGAACTTGCTCCACTCTCTAATTCATGAGATTCAGAATCCGTTTCACTCTAGGAGTCAGTGTCCAAGTCGTGTTGGTCAAAGTCTTCTATTGAGCTATCGGTGTCACTGTCAGATTGGTCCACAATTGCCTTGCCCTTAGAAGATGCATGTATGGCACTTATCATGTTCAGAGGTGCAATTTGTGGTACCTCTTCCCCCTCTGGTGTGACCCAAGTGGTTCCTCTATTTCCCCAGGTATCTATGGTTGATGCTAGGTGGACCCAATCCACATTGTCTGATTCCGTCATACCCGGTAACACATCCATGTAAGGAGAATCTTGGCCAATGTCTGTATCCTTCTTACAAGTGTAACAATATTGTAGTGGGGCCGAGTGAACTGTGGTGTCAGAGCGATGATCAATAATGGTTTTACTCCCTAAGGGGTGTACCTTACCAGTTACCAAATCCACTCTAAGGACAGAGTCTTGGAATTGCAAATAGACATGATTTTTAGACCAATCATGAACCATTTGTGCTTCCCTCATGAATGGTCGTCCTAAAATCATTTCATATGACATAAGGTGTTTAGAGAAATCCATTACAATGAACGTATGTCGTACCTTGTGTCCTAGAACTTTGATCTTAAGATCCTTGAGCATCCCCATAGGTTTGGCTATGGTACCATTTGCCATCTTTACCACAATGTTAGTAACACTGAGGCGGGGTTTTCCCATGGATTCCCAACAATCTTTTGTAACGATGCTAACTCCCGCACCACCATCAAGAATTCCCTTTATAGTTAATCCCTTGGTAGTGATGGGTAGGGTCGCATTAGACTCGTCGCCTTCAAAATACTGCCCTAATTCGTTAATGGGTACCTCGATCACAGACTCGTGTCCATCTAAGTCAAGTGATTGCACATGATTTTCCTCATCAATCATAATCGAGTCAGGCCTATTTGGTTGCGCAAACTGCGGTAATCCCGTTCGTAGCTCTCCGTTAAGGAATGCTCGAAGTGCAAGGAATAACTCAGGATCTCCATACAGCTTTGCTATGATCGTGGTTCGGACCTCAGAAGACATGAAGTCCACTAGTTTGGCAACATTCATTGGCGTTTTGCAGGGTGTAGGTCCTTGACTAGGAACTGGTGAGGATGGAATCTCAGATTCCTCAATGGGATCAGGTATTCCTTCGTTAAACATCCTTTCCAACAAGAAGGGTGTATGCTCACTTTCTGATGTCCTGTCCTCACTCCCTTCTTGGATGATACTAGATATGGCTAACGGTCTATGGTTCATGTGGGGTGGATGAACTTGCGTGGGAAACACCGTGTCATGAATTTTGACCTGCATGGGTTCTGGTTCTAGTTTCCTTTGAGTCTCCTCCACTAAACCTCTTAGATGTTTCACCTGCTCAATTTCGTCTACTGGGTTTGGGTACGTCCCAATCTTCTTTTTACGATTCTTCCCTTTTTGCCCCTGCGGTTTATCTTGGGGGTCTTGGATTGGATTTGGAAACACTTGTGGTGTTTTCAGAGGCTCTTTATGGTTTTCTCTCATTCGGTTTTCATTTGGTCCCATATTACGGTTTTCTTTGTCGGTCTTTCCCTTTGTGGTATTGGTTCTAGTCTCCATTGTCTCGACTGAATCTGAATCATCCTCGAGGTCATTCATATACACGGGGTCATCTCCTGTTCCTATGTTTGTTTTGGAACTTGGCTTTGAATTTTCCGTATTCTGCGACTTCTTCCTTCGTGTCTTCTTTTTCTTTGCTTGGATAACTGACGCGGTATCTCTCTCTTCGAGGATATGTCCTGGCCCTTGAAGCATGGACCGTGTAATCGCATAAGCGGGTGCGACGGGTGGTATTGGCGATGTCACACTAGCAATTTCGACCAAATTTAGGGGTGTGATTTTAGGCGCATTTGGGTTATAGGGGCATTGGGCAATCAAGTGATCTATGCCACAACGATTACATGTGAGTATTGGCATTGCAGACGTGCTCCCTTGATTCATTTGCATCTGTGCAGCATTCTTTTGCAGCCTAATAGGGCACTCCGCTACTCGATGTGGTCCACCACACTCGTAGCATTGAAGAGGTGGCCTCCTAGCCTGGGTGTTGATATTTTGACCTCTGGATGCGAGAGCAGCAGCTTGATAAACCGGCTTGACTTGTCCCCAACAATCTTCCATGTAGTATATAGGACATTCTTCCAATGTATCAAGTCCGTAGGCAATACTAGTGTCTATTTCCTCCTCACAACCATCTGCATAAGCATTTGATGGCTCGCAACCCACTTGGTTCATAGGGGCGACTCTTGGATGCGGGGGCTGCGGTCCTAGCACAGGAGGTGGTAACGGTGTAGCTTGTACAACATTTTGAGATCTAGGGACCATGTGTTGCGGTAGTTGCTCAACAGGTGGAGTAGGCATCAATACAGGAGCTCGAGGCGCATCCGTCCAGGCTACAGGTGGTCTATTTGCCATCATACGTTTGATCATTAAACAATCCTTAGCTTGGTGACCATACCTACCACATGCGTTGCAAGTTCCATTAAATTTTACTCTAAACGTAGGGCACTCACTAGTGCTATGTGGGCCTAAGCAAATGGAACACCATTGTTGCTCCCTTCTTGGATACATGTGACTATTTTGAGGGGGTCGATTATCCTTAAGAGACTCTTGGATTGCCTTGGTGAGGTCTGTCAAGAATGTCTCAAATACCTTTGGCTCATTGGCAATAGGCTTTGCAGTCATGGGTTCATACTCAATGGCTTGTGAGCTAGTGGATCTCGTGTCAGTAGACACCCTCATGCCTGCTATCATCAAGTTGTCCTCTAATTGGATTGCATTGGCAGTGACATCTTCCCAGGTTGTGATACCTCTAATCACTAGTCCATTATAGATTCCTTCATTCCTCAACCCTCGAATGAATCGATCAAGCAGTTGGTTATTGTTGAAGCGCTCATTTACAGGGCAGCGAGAGTTTAAGTGCTTTAAACGACTAATGAAGTCCCTTACTGACTCTCCTTCCTTACGTTCGGCCTTCTGTAGCTGAGATGCTACACCCCAAAGCACACCTTCTCGTATGTACTCCTTTAGAAACAACCTTCGAAGGGTAGGGTAGATTGTTTTCTCGTCCACCCTTAGGGTCCTATACCAATCTCCAGCCTTCCCACT
This sequence comes from Adiantum capillus-veneris, assembly GCF_014529385.1. Taxonomy (NCBI): domain Eukaryota; kingdom Viridiplantae; phylum Streptophyta; class Polypodiopsida; order Polypodiales; family Pteridaceae; genus Adiantum; species Adiantum capillus-veneris. The sequence goes on along the minus strand of NC_140942.1, from coordinate 71,850,492 downwards.
TAATGTCAAGCTTAAGGCATTGCACTTATGTAGTTCGTTGCGTTCCCCTAAGGAATCACATACTTGTTCAAACACTTCAATGTGTTTTCTAGCATCTTCGTCCCCATTGAATTTTTGCGTGAGTTTGGCAATTTGTACTGCCTTACTTCTAGGCTCTCTATCAGATGCATGATGCATATTTTCCGCGATAGATCGACCTATGGTTTGAGCAAACGCTGCCAAGTCACCTATGTGAGGAGGCAGGGCCGGTGGAGGTACTCTTGGAATCATATGTGGGAGAGGGACGGGTACCGATCTTGGCATATGTGTGGATGATGCAAGATATGGAACATAACCGGGCATAGGTTCACTCGGATAAGAGCTAGGGAGCGGCACTCGAGGAGCATAAGCAAGTGGTACAATTGGAGGTGTGGGGGCCATGTGTGCATAAGGGGCTAGAGGCACATATGGTCGAGGCCCCATATTAGGTACTACGACACTAGGTAGTGGCACTGCGCTAACCGTAGATGTCATCGGTACATTCTCTGTCAGGCTTATCCCTGGAGTGAGCACTGTGTTTTCCTTAATAGAGGGTTGAGCCAAGTTAGGGAAGCTAAAGTTGTCGCTCGGAGGCTCAGATTGCATAGAGACCCCGGGTGAAATGACGTAAGATGGGTCCATGGGGCTCATTAGAGGAGTCTCCATTTGTGATAGAGTAGGCTGTTGAGCCTTGCTCGTATCCAGAAATCTCATGGGGCCAGTTGAGAGTATATTTACCCCTCGGTTTTGCCTTTCTGATTGAATAATGCCATGGATAACATTACAGATCATTTTCTGTTGATCTTCGATGCTCGTGGCACTAGAGGTGGATTGTACAATCTCTATCCATCCTACATGGTAGGCGTGGCCAGAGTGTAGATCCGTCAACACCTCAGTGTGGAGGTCGTATGTCCAATGATCATTAATGAACAATCCTTCTAGAGTCGACGTGTTAACGGTTTCTTGTGAGGTAGAAGCAATGTTGCTCCCCGTGGTTTTACTTGTCACCAACGGTACTCTAGAGGGAACTTCTGAAGGAGGCAGCTCAACAGGGCCTTCTTGGTAAGAAGTTGGTAGGATATCCACATGGACACTCTTTGGGGGTGTGGGGTCCACGTGCGATGTGAAAGGAGATTCCACTTCCCCACCCCCTTCGTGTGCTTCATTTGCCTCAGGTTCCGAGCGAGTAGCTCTACCTAATGTTTCCATGAAACGGCTAAACATACTAGTACTAGGCTGTGGAGCTTCGGGAGGTGCATGGCCTTCTCTCTCAGTGTTTTGGGTAGGGTATGCTTCCATGATTTCTGAGTCGGAGGAGGAATCACTAGCGGCTATTTTAGGGTCTTGGGTGGTGCTACCTTGTGTCCCCGCTGAGGGTCTAGAGCTTATCGTGGATGGGTAATGGGTGTCCGTATGAACAGAGGCACCCTCAATATGCTCGTGTTCTAGCACCCGCCCAGAGCGTAAGTGCATGTGCTTTTGATACCCTAAGGTGTCAAAAAAGCTGCTCTAGGAGGCCTTGTGACTAGTTTTTAGCGTGTTTTTTGTTTGTTTTTTTGCTAGATTTTTTAGAGCGTGTCGTGGAATGGGCCGTGTGATAGCTCAAAACGAGCGTATCGGTCAGAGGGTCGTGCCGTGCTTTACAGCCCTCCGTTTGGTCACTCTATGCCCTCGGAATCCCTAAAACTGTCAATTTCCAGTAGGGAACTAGGCCCAAACTAGAAAGTCTAAGGGTGCAAGTGGGAAGAGAAAGAAGGAGAGTGGAGGACTTGTCCCACATGCTCTCATTCTCTCTTGAGGGAGTAGGGTATATATATAAGAGTGAGTCTAATATATATCATAAGACTGAGGATTGAGGCCTGAACCTGGGCCTGGGCTTGGGCTTGGGCTTGGGAAACCGATCCCGATCTACCTTTTATACAAACCAACCCGTCCGTTTTAAGAGACACGTTTTTTATTTTCGAAAAAATTTCGCCGCCCGCTCGCTCGCGTTTTTAATTTCCGAATTTTTTCCTTTTATTTTTTTATATTTTTATTTTTTTTTTTGATGCAGAAAATGCAGAAAAAACAGAAAAAACGCAGAAATTGCAGCAAATTGACAGAAATGCAGAAAACTGCAGAAATTGACAGAAAATGCAAAAAAAACGCAGAAATTGCAGAAAATGCAGCAAAAATGCAGAAAATTGCAGAAATTGAAAACGCCGAACTTGAAAATGCAGAAATTGCAGAAATTGAAAAAACACAGACAATAGCAGAAATTGAAACTTGACAGCAATTGCAGAAAACGCAAAAAACAGAAATCTTCCACACACTCCTTCCCTGCCTTTCCTATGATAGAAATTGCACCACAAGGAAGCGTAAAGTGCTAACCGAGCTTAGTGTAGGGCATATCCCCGGCAGCGGCGCCAAAAATGTGCGCTCCTTGCCGCACTGTCGAAGCAAGGGACTTGCCAATACACCGTATGCGAGCCACAAACGGCTCCAAGCACACAACAAGCCTAAACTAGCAAGCTCAAGAAAACAAAGGGTGTGTCACTCACCGCTCTACGCTCGCCTTCGTGGTGGATTCCTCGCCGCGATGAAGAAGAAGCTGCAATCGTGCCGCGCTCAACCGCTTCGCCGCCGTCGTGCCTTCGCAATGCTCGATCGCACACACACTCTCCCTCTCTCTCTCTCACACACACACACACACAAGGAGGTGAAGAAGAAGAAGAAGATGGAGATGGAGCAAGAGCACTCTTCAATTGCACAAATGAGAGAATGAGTAAAAATTAGGTTTAGTTGGCTTTTATAGGAGCTCACCCCATTCACACTTGGGCGCCCATGCTTAACCAACTAATCCCTTGAATGTCCAAGTTAAAGTGCGCCTCTCATCGGCGATCACTCTACCTTTCCCTATTGGTCCGACAAGCCCGGTACCTGACTCTATCGAATACATAATACGCGTCCATCGTAGGTGATGGGTGTCCGTGTGCCATGAGGGTTAACACCATTCTCGGTGAGCTGATGGATTATTTCTTTGTCACTGAGTTCCAACAAAGAGGAAGCCAACATGACCATGGGTTGCTTTGGATAGAAAACACACCTGTATTTGGCATTGCTTCGAATGACGAGGTGGTGGATTTTATTGATTCATATATAACGACAAACAAGGATGAGCTTGATGAATCCTTGAGAGCTGTCCAGATTCACTCACATCGCAAGACATACAAAAAGCACAAAACTTTGTGTCGATTTGGCTTCCCACGACCACCCTCAAGAAGGACAATTATCTTATGCCCAAACAATGTGAACAACACAACAAGACAACAAATTGTCGACAGGAAGAGACATATCGATTAGCAGCTCCTTGCTTTAGAACGTGAAGCGACACTGTCGTTTGATGCTTGGTTAGAAACACTGAATATGGACGAAGAGGACTACCTCCAAGCACTTTGCATAAACATAACAGAGCCAACACTTCTTTTGAAAAGAGACCCCAAGGACATTTTCACAAATAACTTAAACAAGAAACTTTGTGCATTGTGGGATGCAAATATTGATATTCAATTTATTTTCAATGGACACGGTGCAGCTGCATATTGCACATCATACATGACAAAAATTGACAGCTCCGTAAGCAAAGCAATCAAACACGTGGTTGAAGCTTGCAAGAAGAACAACTTACCAACGTTGGAACGCTTGAAAAAGATTGGTGACGCATTGATCAACGCACAAGAAATGACATCACAACAAGTAACATACATTGCATTGTCGCTACCTTTGCATAGTGCTAGCAGAGAATTTGTGTTTATAAATGCTGATTGGAGCGCCGAGAGGACATTGTTGTTGAAAAGAAGAGCGATGTTGGATTCTTTGCAGCCTGAGGACACAAATATATTCTTCGATGACCTAGTCACAAAGTACACACGCCGTCCACCTGATCTACAATGCTTATGCTTGGCTGAATACGCTAGCAACTACAAGCTCGTTCGTGGCTGTCCTCAAAAGAACAAAAAAACTCGCATTATTAGGTTTATCAATTTCAAATTGGAGAAGGACTCTGAGAGACATTATCGTGAGCTTTGTTTATTGTTTTTACCGTTCATTGGTGAAGAGTCAACCTTTGAACCGACACCTAGCTCTTGGAGAGAGAAATACATCACACACTCTCAAACAATAAATGAGAACCGTAAAAAATTCTCAAGCTTGGAGACCACAACTTCAACCATTGTGGAGTCCTCAATGAACACTTCATCAAGTGCAGAAACAATGGAAATTCACAAATACAATCTAGATCTTGATCTTCAAGGACCTCCACTTGCAGCGAGGTTGCTCCCTCTTTCTAAGACGCTCGCACTGCCGAACGAGCAATACCATTCATTAGTTGAAAAATTAAACACTGATCAACGATCCCTTTATGATGACATTTTAACCAGGAAACGATTGAAGCCTATTCATCTTTTCTTGACGGGAGGTGCAGGGACAGGGAAGACTTTCGTGCTGCAAACTATAGTCCAAGGGCTGATTCGACACTACAACTTGGTGATTCAACTTGACATTGAACTCCCCACAGCTTTACTAATGGCATATACTGGCAAAGCAGCATTCAATCTTGGTGGGACAACAATTCACTCTGCATTGCGTCTACCACTCGTGCTTCATGCTAATGTCAACCTCTCTTCTAGCAGCCTTGCTGAACTTTCACAATTATACAAAAACCTCAGACTAGTTGTGTTTGATGAGGCCTCCTTGATAGGCAACAAACTTCTAAGAATCATAGATACAAGACTTTGCAACATCAAGCATAACCACATTGAACCATTTGGTGGTTTGGAAGTAATTTTTTGTGGAGATCTTTGTCAAGCTAGCCCAGTTCGGGACCGTTGGATCTTTTGCGAGCCACAAGAACCAGTTGAATTGCTCACACCCTCTTTTTGGCACACACATATCAAATGCCACGAGTTAACACAAATAATGCACCAATCAGACACAAATTTTATTTCTGTTCTCAACAAAATACAGAAGGCTCAACAAACAGACGAAGATTTTCTCTATGTGAACTATACTCTTAGAAACAAATTGTTTGACAAATTCATGACACCTCATCTATTCTACACAAACAAATTGAAGAACGAACATAATCGACTTGTTTTCAACGGCTTGGCTACCCAGACATACATAGTACACGTGAAAGACACTTTCCACAAAACATGCTCTAAAAATCTTATCGTTCCAAATGATCCTCAGATGACTGCGGGTTTGACAACCACCTTGGAGCTAAAACGCGAAATGATAGTTGAGGTTTCTAGTGGCAACATCAACATAGACGATGGTCTAGTGAATGGTGCAGATGGTATTCTCAAACACGTAGAAGAAAGGAACAATTCGCATATCGCATGGATACATTTCTTCGACATTTCAACAAGGGCAAAACAACGAGCTGAAAATGCACGTCTCTACACTCAATCTATAGAACAACGCTGGACACCCATCTTTGAAACAACAAAAGAATTCCAGGTTGGGAAGAGCTTGCTGAATAGCGTATCCAGGAAACAGCTCCCCATTCAAGCAACAAATGCATGAACTATTCATAGGTCACAAGGCTTGCAAATACAAGCGGTTTCATTTGACCCAACAGCAATCAATGCGCATGGCTTGGTTTACACAGCTCTTTCTCGAGTCAAGGATCCCGTTAATCTTCACATCCTCAAACCAATACTTGCAAACCAAATCAAAGTTGATGCAATCGTGCTCACTGAGTTGGAGAGACTAAAAAACAACGCCAGATGGGAACACTTGATCTCCTTGCTCTCCCACTTCCAAGAGACACACTACATCATTCAATCCCTAAATGCTTGGTCATGACTTCTGACCTAGATAGCATCTATGGGGCTTGGTTAATGTTCTATTGTGGCTTTAGGGGATTTTACCTTATGTTTTACATGCTATATTACTGCCTTGGGGCTGTGGTGGCTCTAGCACCTCATATGGAGGGGGTGGTAGACTATACTCCGAATCACTGTCTGAGCTCAAGAGGTTAAATTGAGTTGTTGCCGAGTAAGGGATTGCCCTGTGCTGTACAAATGCTTAATTTGTTATGTGGATCACATTGGTTAACACTCGAGCTAGTTACCATAAAGCTAAAGCTGTCCAGCATTTTGTTCTGGCTACCCTATGGATACTATCCCCTAATCTACCTCTTACCAGTTTTAGTTTTTAGCTAAAACTTACTCTTTGGCCCCTCCAAAAAACCTAAGGGGCTTTCTAATTCACTATTCCTACTTAGGTTATCATTGTGCTGTCACGACAGTCATACTACATCACTACCCAACGCAGTCAAACTCGCATAATGGAAAAGTAGCCGGCCCTGGCCTCCCTACCTCCCACTCATTGATGGAATCCTACCCAGATTACCTCTTACATTCTTTGATTCTAGGCGGCCGCAACATCACCACTAATAAATATCTATCGGATTGCATCCCTGCTTCCTCCACTATAAAAGGTGAGGGTGTTTTCCCCTCACTTAGGCTTGGTTTCCTTAGCTTCTTGGAAAATTACTTGGCATGGCGACTGCTCACAGGTTTTCGTTAATCTCATGCTCTGATATCTGACTATAATACAGGATTAAAAAAAACCTTTTTTAAGAAATGATCTTTTGGGATTCTTTTTGTATTTTCACATTAGCAAAAGATCTGTTTCTTGGCCGCTTGACTGATAAAAGATGACAGTAAAGCTGGTAATGTTGCTGGTTATGCATTAACTCCGGTGATGATACTGATTTGGGCTTCTGTATGTGATACTGACTGATCCTATGCCAAAAACCTGGTGATGGTGCTGATTATGCAAAAAACTCTCTGGTTACTAGAATACTGCCATATTCGGATACTGGTCTTTTTGGGATTCTTGTTGGAATTAGGGTTGCAGAGAAACACACACAGCTTGGAGAAGATGAAGGAAGCTCAAGGCACACAATAGAGAGTGTGTTAATGAGTGTGCAATGGAAAGATAGATAGCCCTAGAGTGATGGGCATATATACAATACAAGGGGGAAAAAACCTCCTAAAGAGGGAAAAAATGCCTCGGCGGTCCTAGTGTGTTCACACACATCACAACCACATGTATATGGTAACAAATCCCCCATGGAGTGATGCAGTGAACAAGAGCTGGCACATGAGTAAAGGGAAATGCCATGCCCTGAGGGGGGACAGGATCAGTCCACAAAGGGGAGTCAGCCCAAAGCTTTACGGAAAGCTTCAAGCTTCTCACGAGACAATGCCTTTGTGAAAAGATCTGCAAGGTTGTCCTGTGTTGGGACATAAGCCAAGCTGATCTCTCCTGCTGAGAGCCTCTCCCTGACATAGTGGTAATGCACCTCAATGTGCTTTGTGCGAGCATGAAAAACTAGGTTCCTCGCAACTGCCAATGCGCTCTGACTGTCAGTGTAGATAGTGTTGGCAGTGTCCTGTCCAACACCCAAATACAGCCATAAGGAGTCTGAGCCATACACACTCAACCGTAGCTGTGAAGACTGCCCTGTACTCAGCCTCACAACTCGAAGTGACCACAGTAGGTTGCTTCTTGCTCAACCATGATATACATGCACTGCCAAGCATGAAACAAAAACCACTTGTGGACACTCGTGTGTCAGCCCAATCTGAGTCCGAAAAAGCATGTAAGTCTGGCGGCAATGATTCCCCCTTGGGATAAAACAAGCCAAGATGTAAAGTGCCACTAAGGTAGCGGAAAATCCTCTTAACAACTTGCCAATGCTTAGACCCAGGGCTATGCATAAATCTGCCGACCTGTGAGACTGCAAACTGAATATCCGGCCTCGTGTTGCATACATAAATGAGGTAGCCAACAACAGTTTGGTAAAGAGTGACATCAGCAGGATCGCCAGCATCATGTAGACTGAACTTCAAACCTGTTTCCATGGGAGTGGCAATAGGTTTGCAATCCTCAAGTCCAAAATTACATAGCAATGTCTCTATCTAACTTTTCTGACAGAAGGCAATACCACCATCACGCTGCTTAAACTGTATACCCAAGTAATGATGCAACAGCCCCAAATCTTTCATCTTGAAAGTAGCATTCAAATCAGCCTTAAATTCAGCAATATGTCTCATTTGGCCCAGTGATCAGCATATCATCAACATAAAGAACCACAATGAGAAGTACATCACCCTCACACTTTACATACAATGTGCTTTCTGTTGGACTGTTACGAAAGCCTCGTTTAACCAAATGAGTGTCAGCTTTCTCATACCAAGCACGAGGAGATTGCTTCAACCCATACAAATCCTTCTTACATCTGCACACTTTGTCCTCTTGTCCTTTTATGACAAAACCGCGAGGTTGCGTTACATAAACTTCCTCAAATATGTCACCATTCAAGAAAGCAGTAACAATGTCTGATTGATGTACATCCCAACCAAAATGAGCTTCCAATGCACATAGAAAACATACAGTAGTCATACGACAAGTGGGAGAAAAAGTCTCTTCATAATCTATGCCTTTTTGCTATGCATAACCTTTTGCAACAAGTCGAGCCCTATAGAGATTGATCTCACCATCCGGCTTGCGTTTCAATTTGTAAACCCACTTTGTACCAATGGCCTTTTTGCCAAGAGGCAAATCACATAAAGTCCATGTGTCATTTTCTATAAGTGCATCATATTCTGATTGCATGGCAGCCATCCAATTTTCTGAATTCTGTGCTTCATCAAAAGACAGAGGCTCCTCAACATCATGTAAGTTAGACACAGCCAAAGCATAACAATCTGATGCATAAGATGCATGGCGAGAGCCTGAACGAGTACGACTAGACAAAGGTGCATCCAATTTACTGTCACGCAAAGTGTGCACCATCCATTTTGGCATACCTCTAGCCTGCTCATTTTCGGCCCTTTCCTCATCAAGTACATCATGTACATCTGCATCAGTAATAGGTTGATCTAAAACATTTTCAGAAACCCCCATAGGCTGTACATTTGCCTCATTGGAACTTACATTCGTATTTCCACCACTGAAAAGAGGCAACAAAGTGTCATAAATGTCCTGTGAGCTTACATTACTGTCTTTAGTACATGACAGTAAGGGCTGAACAGAATCTTCCACAAACACTACATCCCGAGAAACCAGAATACGTTTTTTTTGCGGATGATACAACTTGTAACCTTTGCTTTCAGCACTATAACCAACAAAAATACATTTGACAGCCTTATCATCCAATTTTCTGCGCTGCACTTGTGGCACCAAAGCATATGCCAAACAGCCAAAAACATGCATGTGCTCAATAGAAGGCTTTCTATCATGCCATGCTTCATATGGAGCGATAGACTGCAAAGCTTTCGTAGGACACCTGTTAAGTACATAAGTGGCACACATGATGGCCTCAAGCCAAAAAGAATGTGGCAAAGCTTGACTTTTGACCATACATCGTGCCATTTTCGTCAGTGACCTGTTTTTCCTCTCAGCAACACCATTTTGCTGAGGTGTATAAGGCATTGTACATTGGCGTTTTATCCCACGACTAGCCAGAAATGCATTAAATTCATGAGACATATACTCCCCCCCTCGATCGAAACGGAGGGTGCCCATAGTACATTTCGAGACATTTTCAACCATAGCCAGAAATTGTTTGAAGCACATAAAAACTTCAGACTTCGCTTTAAGCGGAAATACCCATGCATGCTTGGAGTAATCATCAATGAAAGTCACGAAGTACAGGTAATTGCCCAAGGACGGAGTTTGCATGGGTCCACAAACATCACTATGCACAAGCTGCAACCTGCATGTGGCCCGAACTGAACCATCCTTTGGAAATTTAGAATGCTACATCTTACCCAAAATATAGCCTTCACAAACATGTTTGACAGGTGCTTCAAGAGGCGACAAAGAAGCAACCATATCAGATTTCTACAAACGCAGCAAACTGGCAAAATTCAGATGACCAAAATGTGCATGCCAAAATTTTGCATCTGAAATAGCCCTTGAATCTGCAACAGCATTTGCAAAATTTTTTCCACACTTGTCATACAAAGTGAGCTTATATAGCCCACGACACAAGAGCCCAGATGCAACAATTTCATCACCAAAACTGAGATCATGAATTGTACATCTGTCATCCACAAATTTGACTACAAGTCCAAGTCTAGCAAGTGTGGATACAGACAAGAGATTCTTCTTGATCCCAGGTACATAAAGTGCATCAACAAGTGTGAAGGAACTGCCATTAGCAACAGTGAGCACAATCTTTCCAACTCCCTGAACTGGATAAGAGGCGTTGTTGGTACAAGTGACTGAATTCCCATGAGGGACAGACTCGAGAGAGGTAAACAATTCACGATGTGAGGTTAATGTGCTTTGTAGCACCACTGTCAAATTACCACACATGTGAATCTGCAGCAACTGACAAGCATGCATCATGGACAGCAGGATTGTAAGTGCACTCTGTGCTAAAAGCCCATTCTGCATCAACATCAGCAACATAGTCTCCTTTCAAAGAAGACTCAACAATGGCTGCATTTGTAGTGGAACCAGCATTTGCAGTGGAACCACCCTCTTTCTTCTTAGCCTCTTTGGCCCTCAACTTAGGACACGACTTGATCAAGTGATCATTGGATTTACAATAATGGAAACGCATCTTCTTTTTGCCCTTATCACCAGAATTTCCAGACGAATTGCTGTCAGTAGAAGCATTAGGAATAGAAATTTTGCCACTTGTAGCAGAACCATAAGAAGTGGCTGCATTGCTGTTACCACCCTTTCTTTGAGAAGCAATAAAAGCCTGTTCAACTGCACACTGTCTAGTCCTATTTTTCTGGAAAGTGACTCTTGCAACAGCAATGTGCATAATGCATCAAAATTGACAACTTTTGGATTTCCTTGGGTCATAAGTCTCCAAGTACTAGCAAAAGTTTGGTAAGAATCTGGTAAGGCAAGAACAGTCTGCACAAGGGAACTGTCTGAAATGACTTCACCTACAGAAATAAGTTGCTCATTGATATCCTTGACACTAGCAAGGAAAGTGTCCATATCATCTTCCTCATGCATAATCTTCGACTCTAGATCTTTACGCAGCAAAGCAATTTTAGCCTCATTGCGGCTTGCATAAAGACCTGCTAGAATATCCCAAGCCTATTTTGTAGATTTTGCTAAACGGATGTGAGGAACAATGGTGCGCTTCACAACAATGCAATCAATGCATGAGCCTGTGCATCCTTAACATCCCAATGAGCTTGTTCTGCCATAGGCAAAACAACTCTAACAGCTACAATCCTTGCAGCAAGACCTGCAACATCCTCAACATCGCCTACATCCTCAGAACCAGGACGTACATCAATGCCCTGCACAATGTTCCAGACACCCTTTGACACAAGAACATGCTGCATCATATAAGCCCACATATGGTAGTTGTCCCCATCCAACCTGTCCTCAGCAGCAAACATCTTGAACACATCTGTGTTGTTGTTGTCAGCCATGGTAAATGCTGCACCTGATGTGAAAACTGCCCGAAAATAGGAGAAACGGAGCGGGAACAACCTGTGCTATGTAGCACAAACCGTAGAAGACTATAAGGCATGTGTTATGCAGAAAACAACACTCACAAAAATTTTGCACAAAATGAGAAAATAGCCTGTGCAGTACTACCTGTAGTGGAAACGGAGGCCGAAATGAGCCCAAATCAAAATTCTGAGCAAATCAAGCTCTACGAGGTTTTCCCAAAATATTTGTCGACCTGCGAACGCTTGCCAAAGCTTATTGAAATCGGAGAAAGTGAGCAGGCGTGTGCTGGAGCAGCTGGCGACTAAGCCCGGGAGGACGTGACCTGCTATGATACCAATTGTTGGAATTAGGGTTGCAGAGAAACACACAGAGCTTGGAGAAGACGAAGGAAGCTCAAGGCACACAATAGAGAGTGTGTTACTTAGTGTGCAATGGAAAGATAGATACCCCTAGAGTGATGGGCGTATATACAATGCACGGGGAAAAAAACGTCCTAAAGAGGGAAATAATGCCCCGACGGTCCTAGTGTGTTCACACACATCACTACCACATGTATATGGAAACAATTCTTTTGGGAAATTGGATACTGGCTGCTCACACTAATAAAGGGATTTTTTTTGTTGTTGGCTTCTTGACTGGTGGTGAGCTGCATGCTGACATCAAATATTTCATGTATATGGTTATTATTCTGGTTTTTGACACTAATAGTAAGGATAATGGCTGAATGCCTGGTGGGGATGCTGGATATTCATGCAAGATTCTGATTACTGGAAGGTAAGTTGCTGGTTATGCTGCCATATTCTGATGGTTGCAATTGGTTATGATACATTCACCAAAAAAAATAGGGGAGTTTATACTTGAGGATTTGGCCTGGTCGAGCTGGTTCTACACAGATTGCTTCTTGCTTTTACCTTGGAAATTTGATTGCAAAGGGGAATGCTCTATGTCCTTTTTGGTTCCTAAGGCAAAGAGATAATATATTTTTTTGCTACTGATATTCTGCTGGCATTGCAGTAGGACTTGGTTAACTACTTGCTCACTTGTGATTAGAAGCACAAAATAAGATTCTCTCTAAAAACCTATATGGTATGCTTGCTGGCTTTGTTTTACCTACAAATAGGCATTAGTTGGCATTGGCTATGTGGCTAGGATCTGACCATTTTGATGCATACTCATCTGGCTCTTAGAGATACTGCCTTAAAATGTATGAAGGCTTGAATTTGAGTTTCCGAGATTAGGTTTCATTGAATCTGATGCATGGTATGGCTAGTCACTATTTGGCCCTGATTTTTTGATTCCCCATCTGTTTGGTTGAGGAAGGCATTCATGCTAACTGAACTTGATACTCAGATAATTGTCGATAGGATATTTGATGCTATGTACGTGCTGGTCTTTTTTACCTGATTTATAGATTACTTTCTACATTCATGAATAAGTTCGGTTGGGTAGGACTCGCTTAACCGACATGAGGTTTTGCCATCCTAGTGACAGCTTGTGTTGAGTGTAGATAATTAGAAGTGGATTGGCCTGGAACACTGCTAATAAAAACATTAGAAATCTAACCTTTCTGAGGCCTGATCTTCAGGGTGTGTTCACCACTTAAATATGATGCTCTCGCTAAATGGTACTTGGATGTGTTGCAAATTTTACATACTGTGATCTCCTTTTTACTATTAGGAGGATACTTCATCTTCTGAAGTCCGGGGCGATTGTGAGGAATAGCATACATTGAAATATATGAATAACTCTAGCAAAAAAATGAGGATGCAAAATCTTCGAGATTTTAAATGTGCAGGACAATAGCTAGTTAAATTTTTTAAAGCTCGACATGGATAACAACTGATAGATTCTTTGAAGCCTGCCATATGTAGCCAAGTCTAACATGTCTGTTGTCTTGACTATATGGATGCAAGTGAGAATTCTATCTTGGCTTAAAGAGGTTTAGCTTGCTGCAGTCCGACTTTGGAAGCATTTGATGCTGCAATTGGGATAGTTTTTGATACCTTTGTACAAATTCCTTCGGAATGATACTTCATTCTTACTATATTGTACAGTTTTGATTCATATACTGAATTGTTTTTGTACATATCTTTGCCTTGACATCTTTAGCCAGTCGTCTTTTCGTACATCTTGTTCAATTGGCGTGTTATTTATTTAGTTTAACAGCTACACACACACACACACACACACACACACACACACACACACACACACACACACACACACACACACACACACACACACACACACACACACACACACACACACACATACACACACACACACACACACACACACTCACTCACTCACTCACTCACTCACTCACACATTTAATTACTGATACAAGAATAGCTCTACACCTGACCAGATCAACTTATAAACAATCTCTCACTACCTGATAGAATCGGGGGATTTTTTCCCACAAAAAAAGATTAGTCACCACCTCTTAAACTAGGTTCCCCTCATAGGATTGGACCTTGGAATGGGTGCACAATATAAATTCAAAAAATAATTTGTATACATAGCAATCTAGGACCCCTTATGACAAAAATTAAATTTCTCCCCTTAGGTCATCCACTTAATGTCCCTAGAGAGCTTTGACCTCCTCTAGTAAAAAAGATACGTGTAGGATTTTTACCTACCCTTATGGGGCACATGGCATATTCATATTACATCTTTAAACGTTTGTTGGAAATTGTGCACTTTATACCCACTCCCTGCCTCACGCTCATGAGCCTCTCTCTTCTATACATGCAAGCATTGAGCTCCTTAGCCCTCTCCCACTGGAGCTCTCTTGGCAACCACCGCCTGGAGCATAAGCCTCATGATTCTAACCTACTAATGACCAAGCATGGAATGGATCCTCCCTGCGAGCACTACTGAGTTCATTAGTTGAATACACTTCATTATTTGAATGAGGTGCGTGTTGCTCTATGCCCCTCACTTAGCCTTGTCCTTTGCGTATCGCGTGTGTATGTGAAAGATAGTATTTTTGAGGGAATCTTCTGCTCGACTGTCTACTATATAGCCATGGAATTGGTGGAACATGGGGTTACTTCTCAGGTCAGTACCTTACCGAAAACATCTCATTTTTTGGTTTTTTCAAGCATAGGTTCTGCTCTCGCTTGGGTGGTGATGTGATGTATACATTGAGTTGGGCTCTGTTTTTTTCATTACGCTGCACTATCTGGGTTTATATGTTGGAGGTTAGTACACCACGGTTTGGTTGTGTTGCTATCTCCGCACTCAGGAGATTTTGGATCATTTTCTACAATGGTTGTGGACCTTGTTTTACCTGTGCGATTGTGATTGTGGTTGGGATATTGGGTATGGTGTTTCATTGACCATGTGCAAGAGACGAGCTCGTACAACTCATGTTAATATGCATTGATTGGTTCTCTTTGGCTTTTTACTGTATTAGGCACTTTTTTTCATATGCTGTGTTGTATGTCAAGCAATGGGCTTGAGTATTTTTCGGAGGGTTAAAAACACCTGGGTTGGCTTTCGAGGCTCTTGCTAAATTACTATCCTAAAAATTATGAAATATTCCGCTTGCTTGTAGCTATTGGCTTGTTATGATTTATGAAAGAGATTTTGGCTTGGTTTTTAAAAAGAACCGTGCTGCCTGAGTTGGTAAGGGAAGAGTCGGTATAATATAGCCTTCATGTTTATAGGCTAAAAACGTTTGTGTAAGCATCGTTAGATACTCCCTGCCCAAAAGGCGCCGGTCACATGTAATTTGGGTTTTTGATTAGGGTTTTTTGCATAGTATATGTGTCATTCTATTACAATGGGTGGTTTTTTTTTTACCGGGTTACGGTTGGTGGGCTACTAGCGTAATAATGATGTCAACCTTTTGGGTTATTGCACTATTCACTGAGTTTTTGATCATACTGCAAGCTTTTTATGATTTTTTGTCACATTAGGCATGGCAACAATACACTTGTTGATACAATCTCTGGTTTTTTTGGGTGTTTTTGATACCTCTTATTCAATATAGTTTGGATGATTTGTTTTTGATATGCTTTGCTGAGTTTGGTACCTAAAACCAAACGAGAGACATATGTGGTTCTTCTTGAGATGGTTGTATCTAATGCTGAAGGTTAGGCTACTATGGATTGCCTGATGGCTTTTTTGATGGAGGTGGTAAGAGGGATATCATGTACACTTGATTGATCTAGAAATTGTTTAACGAAATTTGCTACATTAAGAAAGAGCAGGACAATTTTGCAAAAAGTTTATGGTGTGATATGGCTGAGATATAGGTGCAAAAAAACTTTGGGTTGATAATGGGATTAGGACACTTGGATCGAAAGGGGTGGCGGACTTCCGATTAGAATGATATGCATGTTAATATCTATTTAAGTTCTAATAAAAATAAGGCTATATAAAAACCTTACATGTAACCTACTACCATGAAGGATAATGACCTTTTTACAAGCATTAAAATTAACTGAAAAAAAACACACCTTATACTTTACAAAACTAGAATACATGTACACTTTGAACATTTGTTTTAAGTTAAAAAAGTTGTAAGTTGGACATGGATAGCAACTGATATAGTCCGTTGACACCTGCAAAACACATTCAAGGCTAACGTATTTGTTGTCTTGTTTGGATGGATGCTGGTGAGGAGTCTATCCTTTCTTGGATTTTTTTTGGCTTAAAGCAAATGTCCGTCCTTGACATACCAGGATCTTGCCATTTAATAATACATACATTTTTAATTGACCACCGTACTTCTACACTAGGATGAGACCTCATTCTTATAGCAATGTACAAAAATACTTCTAAGACTAAGTTGTTTTTGTACTAATCATTGTCACTTGTCTAAAGCCACTTGTCTTTTGAACTGAAATGTTCATTTATGTTGTATTATAAAAGTAAAGCAACTACACACACACACACACACACACACACACACACACACACACACACACACACACACACACACACACACACACACACACACACACACACACACACACTCTTTGAAATTGGCAAGGGTGTGTTTCAGGGATACCACAATGTAGTCTTGCAGTGGGAGTGTACCTTTCGCTCTCACAGAGTCTCCCAATAGATTGTTTTCCTGAGCACATTTCTTGGAGGTGGAGTTTTTTGCATCAGAATCACAAGTGTTGTTAGCTTTGGAGTTCCAACTAAGGTCTCCATTCCACTCAAAACATAGGTTTTGGTGATGACGTTACAAGTGGAGTTTACTTGTAAGGGAAAACTACTTCTTTTTGCATGCACAAGTGTTTTATGCTCTCCATGAATTTTGAGAGAAATTTTTTGGCTTGCCATATGCGTGTTTGGCCATGATGTATGTTTTATATGGTATTGCTTGTGCATAGTCATTGATGACTTCTCAGAGATAGTTCACAAATCCAACCTTATACTCACAGGGACAATCACAAGTTCTTTTGCCATAGCAGAACCGCGAGCATCTTTGGCAGTGATAGGCATTTCAGTTCCATTGGGAGTTTTATCTGTATGGATTATGCGTATTTTGGCACGGATTTTGTGCTATGAGACTCGTTGAGCGTTTACTCCCCGTAGGGGGACAAAGTTTGTGATTTTTTGCTTGCACACTTTTTGGCACTTGTTTATGCACATATCCTACACTTTGGAGTGATTTTATGACATATGTATGATGTGTTACCAATACTGCCATTGTACGCCATTGTGGAGCCAATTTTAGCTTGATTTGGCAGTCCCAACCGTGTTTGAGACTCAATCCAGAAGAGCCCTTTGTGATACTATGGCTAGTCATATCTGCATAACCTTTTGTGAGGGTCATTGCGTGAGGTTTTTCTGAAGTCGATCATTGGGGGCCGGGTTACCCAGTGTGAGGTAGTTTAGGTTGTTTGAGATCCCCATTTGTGACGTTGCCATAGGATATGTATAGAAGGGTATAGGTGCTTGGATGCCAAGTTGGTAGCCTTTTTGGACATTGTTTTTTAAGCAGTATAGAAGATGCCTTGTTTGCACTCTTTTATGGTTTATGCTTTGATTTTTGAGATTTGGCTAAGATTTTGATCTCTCTTTAGACTCTACCAAAATTTTCATAAAAATTTTGTTATAAATTCGTAGTCTCACTCTCTTGCATTTTCTCTTGTCTATTATGTCTTGACCTTTTGAGAAAGAAGAGTATTATAGTTGGTGTGAGAACCATCTCTTGTACAATAAGTAGTCCAGTAAGCAGGTAAGCATGTGAGGGCACATGGCTTAGCATATGTGGTAGATGAGTTGCACAAGAGTCCAAATGCCATCCTAGTCAACTTGAATTTTTCATATTTTATGGAGCCACTCTTGACCTTTGGAGAGTTTTCCCTAGACCCTTGGGAAAAAGTACCCATGACCCTTGAGAGGTGCATCTAGCCACTAGTAGCTATTATAAAAGTAATTGGTTTCTTGTACACATTTCTTACAATCAACCTAATCAAGTCTATTGTATGCATCTTGCTAGTTTATGATTAACCTAATCATGTTTTGAGTCTACTCTCTCTCTCTCTCTCCCCCCCAGGATCAAGGGCGGCATGTGGAGGGGCGTTAAGCCTCCAAGATCACCTGCAAACAGAATCACAGTTGTCTCGGAGTCTTAGAAGGCCCTCCCTTGATCTCTTGACTTGGAGCAGCTACGACCTGTAGCTCCCGCTCTCCCGACGTACAGCTCCCGCTCTCCCAACCTATAGTTGACAACGTTTTTGGTGGTCTCAACAAATCTATAGGTTGTGGACTCACTCCACAGGCAGTTAAGAAGTGCATCTCCTGAAACACATAAAAATCTTGGGCCTGGCAACAACGTTTTGATGGTCTCAATGTTAGGTTGCAACCTTGCTCCACAGGCAATGGATTGAGGCTCTCTGCAGGATGTGGCCTCTGTAGGCTTTGACTGTAGCAGGTTCTCAGCAAAGAGTATGCAGAGAGGGCACACAAATTTTTCAAAGGTTTAATTTGACATTCGCATATCCAGCAGTGGTACCTCTCTACCTCCCCAAAGCATAGGGATGACTACCCCAAAGACCCCCGCCAAAACGCGACCGAGTTTTGCAACGGTGCTAGTAGCCCCTAGCAAACTAGATCGCATCATGCAACTTCAAGCAACTCTCGATCAAGTCTTGGAAGAAAATTTTGAACTCAAATCTCGCCTCAGCAAATTAGAAGCATGATTCAATTCTATGGTTAACCTCACCACTGACAAGGTAAAGGAGGTTGAGGCTAAGGTTAGCCAAGCTCACTCAACAACCATCACCCAAGTGAAAACTTGTGTAACAAAGGAGATCTACGAACACAAATTTCAAGAAGATAATGCCCTCAAGGTCCACATCGATGGGCTCCCCTCGCAATGGTGTACCGTTGAGGACACCCTTGAAGAGGCAATAACCAAACTCAACAACATTATTGAGCCGGTCAACGTCAAGCCAAAGACCATCGCTTGGATCAATGATACACATCGACATGTGCGTCCCGATCATTGTGTCCTTACTTTCAAGAACAAAGAGGAGCGGGTGAAGCTTTTAAGTCAATCCTGCCTTCTCAAAGGAACCAAGCTTTGGATTACTGAGGAGCTAACCATGAATAAACTTAAAATGAAAAAGGAAGAACTCAAGAAGATGTCTGAAGCCCGCAAACAAGGTAAATGGGCAGTGTATCGAGGCAGTAATATTATCATCCAATAGTTCCGAACTTCAACAGGGGCTCTTCCCCCAACTGCTCCCCCTAAGGTTTTGGTTTCTTTCTTTTATCCTCCCAATGGACCCTCAATCCTTAACTGATATGTATGTCATGTGTTCACGTACAAGCATGCTACTGTAAAGTTTTGTATCCAGTCCCATGGGTCATATTTGACCTCCATGGACAATAATACAATCTATCTATCTATCTATCTATCTCTCTCTAATAACTAGTGTAATTATCAATGCTACCACCATGAATGCTAGTCTTGTCAATCCACCCTAGCCCACAAGTGGTATCAGAGTTTGTGATATGATTATAATTCTCTAATCGTTTTTAATTGGACATCTTTCTATTTAGTACTCTATACATTGTCTAATCACTTTCATGGCCATTCCATAAAGCCACTACCCTTCTTGACAGACTTGACACGATTAGTTTATGTTTTCATTTGCTTACTTCACTTCCTTCTCCGATTTAATTTTCCAATTTCCTTCCAATAAGAGCTCTAATCGAGCATCATTAAGTAGGTACTTGCATTTGCATTTTTTTGGGTGTTGATTTTCTGTGTGTTTTGCATGTTTTAATCCCTTGATTATTTCCACCTCATTGGCTAAAATGTTTATGTGTGGAAATAGTGCTCCTTTTACAAGATCTCCATAGAGCCTTCAGGCCCTACATTTTGAGCTAAGGAGCCCCCCAAATCCCCATCCCCATCCCCATCCCCATCCCCAAGTTTGGCTATAATTATGTGTGTGTGAGTTTATGTGTGCGTGCCCCTACTGAATGGAGCATAAAACCTTATTTTTTGAGTATACTCTCACAGATTCGCTTGAAGGACCGCTTGGTTAGCATAGCTATTGTAAGGTGTTTAGTGTGTGTGAGATGGCGTGCTCAACACTCTATTTTTAGAGTGAGCACCATGAGAGAACGTGGAGCTGCCTCTTAAATCCACTTTCAAGCTCGAATCGGGTCCTTTGAGGTGGGTTCCTCTCAAGTAGACATCAAAGCGTCATAATTATTTTTTCATTTCAAGCCCCTATCGAGTCCATCTGCACCAATTTTTGCGTGCCTTCCAGCTTGTAGCTTGCCTTCAAAGCTTGGGAGCACAAAACCTGAGCACATAGGGCACATTCTCATGTTGCAAAAGTGACCGAAGCATCTCAAAGCCATTCAAAAGGATACAAGGAGCCTAGAAAGTTGTAACGAAGAGAGATTCAAGAAAAAGGGTTTCGAAGAAGGAGTTGCTTAGCAAAATCCTCAGCTCTAAGAGGGGATTTAGAGCAATATTTTGGGCTTTCAAATAAATTTTGGCTCAAGTATGAAGGACGAGAGCTTCAAGGCTCGAACAAAAAAACATTCAAATTCGAATTTCTGGTCTTCCTCTAGCTTCAGAAGGATTTCTCTCTCACTAAAGTTGTTGTAATTCAAGTCCAATGTTTTGCATCTGAGCACAACAAATCAATGTATGCCAAAACTTTCACTTATGGAGATGATATCACTGTGTGCTACTGTGAGGAGTTAGACACTATCCTTGGAGAGTCTCCAAGTGATAAGACTGATCCATCAAGCACTGTGAGAGAAAAGAAAAAGCAATTTTCAAGGGAATGACCATCATTAAATTGCATTGCATCTATTTTTCTTTTTCAAGCACTGCATCTAGGTATTCATCAAATAAAGGTATCAAGAAATGCTACGAGTGTAGAAAGCCCAGACACCTAGCAAATGATTGCTTGAAGTTCAAAGCACGTAGCAACAATGAAAACATCTTGACAGCAACACCATACAAGAGATGCATATGAAGCCTATGGCCCATGACTTGGCAGTGACAATGGAGGCTTGTAGGAAAAATATGGGTGAGCCCCAGCCTAGAATTATCTTGGTGGACATCTCCGTCTGTGGTGGACAGCTTGGTCCTAGGAGACTCATGTTCGAGGGGAGGCATCTTTAGCCTTCATGGCACCATAGTCCAAATATTCATTACAACCTATGTGGTTTGGTCTTCATGTCAGCTGAGCTCTTTGTATTTGGTCACTTGTCTCATCCAAAGTCCAAGGGGAGGTTTGTGGCCTTTAGCCTAACACTGACAACTAGTGTGAGAACCATCTCTTGTACAAAGTTTGTTGAGCTCCTTATGTTTGTTGTTGAGATCTTTCTGGCTGAAGTTTTCATTGTTTGTCCGTTGTCTTTGTGTGTAATTCTTTTTTTTGCCCATGTTTGATGAAGCATGGTTGTTGTCCTTGAATGTAAAATTTGCTCTAGATAAGTATGTTGTGAGATCTACAGATCTTGCTCCAAGTTGTTGTCGATTGATTTGGGTAGCCATTTCCTTATTGTTGATGTAGAAGGAATATATACAAGAAGATGACGTGTTTAGGGTCTAAACCCTAGATCACCAAAGGAAAAAAACCCGTTGGGAAAAAAAGTGCCTTTGGTATACGCTCTTATTGGAGTTGAGCAGGTGGACTTGAAGTACCTGTCATGCAAGGTGAGTGCTTATGAGAAATAAAGGAGGAGTGCCTAATGCAAGTGCCGATTATGGGACACTCTATATGCATATGAGAAATTTGTCAAACAAAAGCATGCAGTATGAAAGATGGAGTTGATGGGTGCTTCAAGAAACAAATATAGCACATGTGACATCAAAGGACGTTGCAATAGCTTCCATGTTTCCAAGAAGGGTTTTTGATGTAGAAGCTCCTTCACTCATACCTAATTGTGCTCAATGCGTGAGTGTCTTTTGGACTTCCTCCTTCACTTCAACAAACTTAATATACATAGACTTCGACTCTTATGCTCACTTATATCAGCATGAGCGACATAACACAATTATGCTCAACTCTTCCAGCTTGAGTAGTATCTAGAATAACTAAGACACTTAGACCATAGTGAATATTACTTTAACCTTTGTGACTAACACCTTGATTATTTAGTGACGTAGCTGCTTGACTCTGAATCTTATGTCATTTATTTTTAATGGCAACTTGGACGTACCATAAGTTCTTTGAAATTTAGACCTCTTTCATTGTGTTGGTTTATGGATGCCACCATTTTGTCCAATACATTAGCATACCTCAGCTCCTCTGGACTTTCTTGTTGTATGTTGACACTGCTTTGTGAAACAAATTCTTCGGTTGTTGTAGTGATTACCGGAGCCTTTGCTTTTATCTCTTGTGAGAAGTGGTTGTCGACCTGTGTGGGTTCTTTGTGTTTGAGTTCCCACTAGCAATTTCAGAACCCACCTTGTCTTCGGTCCATGTGTGACTGTCTTTTGCATTTACTCCTTTTTCTTGATGACTTGATGGACACTAGGCTTCGGTATCCATACCTGGGTATTTTTGTTGTAGAATCCTTGCTATTGTAATTGAAGATGAGGTATCCATCTGAAGGTTGTACCGCCCTTGGTTGCGATGGGCTTTTGTTGGATATTGGTATTTTCTTTGTAGAAGCCTTGCTATTGTAATTGAAGATAAGGCATCCATCTGAAGGTTGTACCACCCTTGGTTGCGATGGGATTTTGTTGGCTATTAGTTGTGGTTTCTTGCCTTTGGGTGGAGCCCTGTCCTACATGACTGAGTTTCCTTGTTCCAGATTGAGATACAACTTTTTGCAACCATATTTGAGTGTTACCCTCATAAAGTCCTTGTGCTTCAAGTAGCTTCACCAAAATCATCCATTGCTTCACCCATCTTTGTTGGGTAGCTTGATTGAAGTCTGACTTTGGTACCCATACTTGTCGCGTGGCTTGCTTTTTTGAAGGTCTTTTTTGATGCATTTTGTGGTTGTTCTTCCTCTTGCTTGAGATTTTTGTCTTCCATTGATAGCTTGATTTGCTCTTTGTAGAACTCTTTGATTGAGGTGAGTAGGTCCAGGCTGTTACCTTAGGATTTTTGGCCCAAACATTGATGTTTCCTTGAAAGTAGCCCTGCGCAATGATTGACTCATTTGATGTGACCCACCCAATGATCGTCGATTTTTGAAGTTGAACCCATGCTTGATGTATCCAAACTTGGTCTTTGACTTTGATGTGTTCTTTGGATACCAACACTTGGTTGACTCTCTACGGATTCTTTTGGAGGCTTTCTTGTGATGGAAACTTTGGTTGATAAACTTTTTGTTTTGGTTTCCATTGCATTGTCAATGGTGTGGCTCTTGATGTAGAGGCTTCATGGAAATTCTGATGGAAGCTAATTGAAGGTAAAGTCGTCTTGCACGGTTGATTTGCTTCAATGTTTACCTTATCTTTACCTTCTTTCATGATGGTTGGTTGCTCATTTTTGGATGGTCTCGAGGTTCTCTTGGTGCTTTTGGTATTGTTGATGAAGCTTTTGGTTGTTGCTGAAAGAAGATGGACCCATCCAACTTTTCTTCAAGACCAAACTCTCTTTGATAAGATGGGAGTTGATTATGTGGAAAGTATTTCCCGGTACTTAACTTGAGTACGGCTTTTGCCACTCCAAAGCTAGGAATCTCTATTTTAGAACTTATGTAAACCATTTCTTATAGCTTGGTGATTGGTGGATTTTCCTTCATTATCCATGTGCCATAAGACATTGGATTCTTTTTCGCATTTGGATCTATTACAACTGAACATGTGATTTTGGGTCCTTTTTCTCCGCATATGCTGAGTTTGATCATTGTAGGAGACAATCAATATTCTTCCTTATCCTTGTTCTTCTCTTGATTTGTGCTTGTTGAACATTTGACATTGAATTTGGAAATTTTTCTCCTTGACCTACTTTCAATTGTGCATTTTTTAGACTGGACTTCTTTGAACCAGCTTTTGTCAATTCTTTAGGTATGTCAATGATGACATAGTCTTATGGTTGCTCGTCCTCCTTTGTTTGTACTTTGGCATCATGCTCCAAGATGTAGCTATCTGTCTCACCTTTTCTTCCTTCATACTCATAAACTTCATTAGCTTCCTTCAACACATTTATTGTTAAGCAGGGAGTTATGTCATAGCCATTCTCATCATAAAAGTTTGCAGTCGTTATTTTGTTTACGCACACATCGAGAGTTGCTAGCACCTTCTCCCATCCAAAGGCTTCAAAAAACTCCTCTAAAAATGGCTCTTTCATGTAATAGTTATCTTGAACAGAGCGCTCTTTTGCAATCTGTTTTCTCAGGCTCCCGCATTGTGATGCGCCGCACATCCAAATATGCGCATCCTTCACTAACCAAGCAAGCAATTGTGTTCTTGAATCCATAGTTACAGCAAAGTCTTCCACTAGGGTTTCATTTATGCCTCTATAACTATGTTCCTTTGTGCTGACCCTTGTTGTGACACCCTTATGATGCAAGTAGAGGTGGTCATAGCCCCAATCATGAACTATTTTGAGTTGATGCATGAATGGCTGTCCCAAAATAACCTCAAAGCGGTTGCCTTTTCCAAAGTCAACTATAAAAAAAGTGTGCTTGTACTCTATTTTGCAAGAGGATACAATAATTTATTCCAGCACCCAAAGGGTCTACATATTTGTCTACTAACTGCAACTTCATGCACATTTTTTTGAGAGCTGGTTTTTTTCATTTTCACAGATTTCCTTCATAGCAATGGCTATTTCAACCTTGATATCAAGTATTGCTATCATTTTTACTCCTTTGTACTTGAGTGGTAAGGTGGTGTTTCCTTCTTCACCTTCACAGTAGTCACCCACCTCATTCACTGGTACAGGCTTTGGCTTGGGTTTCTCTGGTTGGTTTATTTCCATGATTTATCTACAAATTTATCTTGTTTTTAGTTCCATTTTTTCTAGGTTTTTGCTCATTTGTCCCCATAGATGTGGTTTGATCTAGAGCGCAAGAGTAATGGTGCATCTTATAGGAGAAGACATTAGGTCATGTAAGCTCTTTGTATTTGTTATCCGTGGAATAGAATTCCATTGTGGAGACCCAATTCTCACTTCAAATTCTGTCTCAAATTCCCCTATAAAGGATAGTAAAGTTCTTATGGTCGCCGGTTTACTCTCTACGGATACCTCCATATTTGCATCGCCATACAACAACTGAACATCTCCCGGATAGATCTCACGGTCCATGTTGATTTCAGGGATTGGTGCTGATAGCAACATGACACTTCCGTCTCTTTTATTTTTGATTATCTCCCATAGTGAGTGTGTCCATGGCTTGTCTACTTCTAGAATTGGCGGCATCTCCATGGACTTAGCTTCATCTGTTGTGTTTGCACCAACCCTCGTAGTCCATGGGTCTTCCTTGTCTGCTTTCGTAGGTTTGATCTTGTCATTTGGACTCTTAGCACAATGTATGAGTAGATGATCTCTTCCATAACTGTAACAAAATCCTCGGATTTTTATTTGTTCGCATGTGTTAGTTTCCTCAAGCGCAGCTCATGAATTACTGGTTCAAGAGCCTTTAAGCTTTTTGGTTGTATTAGAGCTGAACAGCTTCTATGAGTTTTTTGCACATCTCAATTTGTTTGGTTTTGAATGTAAGATGTGGATAGGTTAGTAGTCTTTGTTCCAGTGTCTGATTGGGTTTCAATCTAGCCTCGTAAGATTGCAGCATGGCATCTAAGTGTTCATTCACTTTCTCAACCAAGATTGAACCTCCCGATGACATTGTGGATGATTTATCTTCTTTGTTCATTCCCTATTTTCCTTTTCCTATTTTAGCTACTCTTTGGCTTGTTGCAACTTGATTTCTAGGGCAGTCTCCTTCAACCTTTTTGCTTTCATTTTGTCACATTTAGATTTCCACGATTTTCTTCCAGACCTCATCGATATGTTCTGGATTTTTGTTTGAATGGGAAAGGTGGGTTCATCTTCAACAGGTGAAGTTTTGACAGCTTCTTGAGCTTGCTCGGGTCATATTATGTACAAGAACCATTGGTTCTATCTTAGATCTGCTTGAAGAAGGAATCACTCCTTCAACATTCATTGTTGCTTGCCCCTTGTTGTCTGGATTCCTAGCACAGTGTTGGAGTAGATGGTCTCTTCCACAATTGTCACAAAATCCAAAGATTTTTATCCATTGACCCTTGTTTAGACAACTTCGTGTCCAATGGTCACCTCCACATTCATAGCATGGAACTTCTTGTTGCATAGCTGATGATCTAGCCACTAGTTGTTCTTGTCTAGTGAGGATGGTCTTTGAACCATACTCTTGATTTTCTATGAACACGAATGTCCATCGAATATTGGTTTTTTAGGGATTGCGGCATATATGAAGTTGGTTGAGTGTAGTTGACTACCACTCTACCATCATTCAAAGGAGGTTGTTGATTCCCTAGCATATGTTGCAATCTTGACTGAGTGTTACACCATGGGGTGGGGTGATCCCCTCCACTTATGTCACATCTTCTCTTGGATTGTTATCGTTCATTCAAATCCTGCTTGCAGCCTTGGTTTATTCTTCTAATCACCTTTGACCACTTGATCAATGCTCGGTTCTGTATGAGTTCAAAAATCTTTCTTTGTTATGGGTTTGCTCTTCAGAGTTGAGGCACCACTAGTATCTTTTTCTACGTTTTTCGTCACCTCTCCGTAGGCCTTACAATTGTCAACTACATATAGAGCTTCTCTAGTGCCACTTGCTCAAACGTTGTGCATCCTTTCAAATGTAGGTCCTTTTTTAGAGTCTCATTCTTTAAGCCCTCAATCTCTCATCTTGTGGTAGCTCTATCACATGACATCTCTCTATGTACTCTTTGAAGCGAAGAAAAGATTTCTTTACTTTTGTGTTTCTTTTTTGTTTGAAAGCGTAGATCTATGATATCATGTTGTGTTTGATTCCCCTTTTTGAGAACTCCTTTGTGAATTCTTGTAAGAGTTGTGCTATTTTTGGAAATAATCTCTATTCCAGTGGTTGGAACCACATCAAACCCATCCCTTCTAATGTCAACCCAAATCCCTCTTACTGTGTATGAAAATCCGCAATTTGTTCAGCTCTCAAAACTTGTTTGAAGAGTGAAACGTGAGTATATGGACGCCCTGACCCATTGTACTTTTTTTTGACACATTGGGCCACTTGCTATGGTCTTATTCATTGTGGTCAAGTCACCAATCTAACCAATTCATGGTCTCTTGCAAAGTCGGCTCTTGCTCTCTCCTCTTGTCGTAGGGAAAATCCTAGAGGACTCCCCTTTGATGTGTGCTCTGGCATGTAGAGATCGGAGTACCCTTGTATGTATATCGTTCTAGGTCAATTGGATCAACAAGTTGTACTCTCGTCTATATTTATCTACCATCAAAACTTGCACTCCTTGGGCATCTATATATGTGAATGCATAGAGGTTCTTATGGAATGTCAACTCTTTAACATAGGGATCTACACACTTGTAGAAGGTATATTGATCCTTGTTTGTGAATCTATACAAACCCTCACGAGAGTAATTCATAAGAACTCTCATGGATTCATTGGTTTTGATGAATCTCACATTTGGTTTTTTGATCAATGGATGCCTCTCCTCTCAATCTTCGTTGATTCTCACTCTCGAAGGTGTTGCGACATTTCTTCCGGTTTCCATATTTTTGAGTTGAGTAGAAAATCATGGTGATGGATGATTTGTCATGGTCAAGGCTCACTCACTACTCTCAAGATAGTCTCTAATAAACCCACTTTGGCTTACTGCAACTTATCCCTTTTTGCCCTGGTCAGGTCTATCAGAAGTCATATCTTTGTGATCCTTTTGACTCTGGAAACTAGTTTTGGGTACCCTAAAAGTTTGGATTTAGGAAAACTAAATTTTTTTAGCTTTCAGTTCTATTGCCCACAAGCTTTCTTCATAGCTATATTTGACTCAATTTGGAGTTGTTTATCAAAAGTTAGAGCAATTTTGGTGAACTGCACTTGAAACAATGCTCAAAATAGTGTTTCGACCAGGACACAAGAACTTTGGCTTGTATCTTGGTCTCCACAAGGTATTCTTAGCCCAAACTTGAGATTTGAGATCTACTCAAGTATGTATACAAGATCATCAAGTCTGATATCCCCACTATGAAGAGGTACATAGATCGCGATCCATGACCCTCTTGTCAAATTTTCACTTCAAATTTTGACAATAGGTAGACAAGGTTATGCACAAGCTCTGTACTAATTTTCATCAAATTCTGACGTGGGGGAACATGGATCGCGATCCATGTTCAACCACATCTGGACTTGATCTCTTTGCAGCTTGTTGCACTCTATGTCCACAAGCTATATCTCAAATTTTTGGCTTTGGACTTGTTTTGATAGGTCAAATGCCCAATACTAGGTCTGTACTGTGAATTTTTAGTCGGTCACCTATTTTGATGTCTTTTGGCCCAAATTTGTCCAATTTTTTTCCACATGACTCAAATCTCAAATATGAATGAAGTTTGTGAAGCTTGCATGAGGGGCAAGCAACAAAGAAAGGCATTTCCATAAGAGAGTAGTAATCGATCTAAGTCTCCTCTAGAGTTGGTACATGAAGATCTCTATGGTAAAATGTCTACGTCTGCTTTGGGTGGATCTTTCTACTTTTTGTTGTTAATCGACGACTATAGTAGAAAGATGTGGGTGTATTTCATTCCTAAGAAGTCTGAAGCTTTTGGAAAGTTGAAAATGTGGCAAAAGCTTGTAGATAATGAAACAGGAAAGAAGGTGAAGAAGCTTCACACAGATCGAGGAGGAGAATTCATCTCAAATAAATTCAAAAACTACTACAATGAGCATGGCATAAAACGTCATCTTACTATAGCTTACACACCACAATAGAATGGAGTTGTAGAGTGTTGCAATTGGATGGTGGTAGAAATGGCAAGGTGTATGCTCAAAGCCAAGGATATGGAAGATTTCTTTTGGTCCGAAGCAGTAAGTACAACAATGTACATTCTCAATCAAAGCTACATCAAGTCTTTGAAAGGGAAAACGCCTCAAAAAGCATATTCTGGTAAGAAACCTTCGGTCTTGCATTTCAAAACATTTGAGTGTTTTTTTAATGCACATATTCCTGATTCACAAAGAACAAAGTTAAAAGCCAAATGCAAGAAGTGTGTATTTTTTGGATACAGTGAAGAGTATAAGGCATATAGACTCTATGATCTAGAGGCAAAGAAAATACTCACCAACTAGGATGCGGTATATGAAGAAGGGCCACATGTGGTGGAGAGACCAGGTTCGTCCACTTTCTTATCAAATGAAAAAATAACTCACCATGTGCCACACCAAAGGTGGGTAAAAAATAAGAAGGAGGAGTTGTCCGATGATGAAAACTCAAAAAAATCTAACCAACCTCTTGCACCATCATAGGAAAAGCCACTACCAAAGTGGGTTAACAGCTTTTTGACACTCAAAACCCTCAAGTTCACAATCCTCATGAAGAGGAGGGAGGCTTGCGAAGGTCAAAGAGAATAGAGGAGCAAAGAAGAGCCTCCGAACACATCATCAACATGGCTCTTATGATAGAAATTGTAGGCTCTGTGAAGGAGCCAACCTTCGTCGACGAGGCCATGGTTGATCCAAAGTGGAAGGAAGCAATGCAGTCAGAGTACGACATAAGAACAAAGAATGACACTTGGGAAGCATAAAACCGATGGCTCTTCACAAAGGTACAAAGCCAAGTTAGTAGCACAAGGATTCTCTCAAGTCGAAGGGTTTGATGCTAGTGACACCTTCGGTCCCACAACTCAAATGACAACTATTCATCTTGTGTTTGCTCTTGTTGCTATCTATTTATGGTTTGAGTATCAAATGGATGTTGTGTCTCCATTTTTGAATGGACTTCTCAAGGAGGAGGTGTATATTGAGCAACCACCAGGGTTTGAGATGCCTCATTCAAAACAGAATGCCTCATTCAAAACAGAAGGTTTGTAGATTGAAGAAGGCTTTATATGACCTGAAACTGTCACCAAGAGCATGGTATGTCAGAATTGATAAGTTTTTTTAAAACTTGGCTTTAGAAGAAGTGCTTCTGAAGCGAATTTATATGTGCTTAGAGAGAATGGAAAACAAGTCATTATTATCTTGTATGTCGATGACTTGATAATCATAGGTGACCACAAAGATCTCATCCAACAAACTCGTGAGATTTTGAGTTGTGAATTTGGAATGATAGACTTGGGTTTGTTGCATTAGTATTTGGGGATTGGGGTATGGCGATCCTCAATAGGCATCTTCATCCCTCAACAAAAGTATGCAATAGAGATCCTAAAATCTTTTGGCATGATGGATTGACTTCAATTGGGCAGGAGATTGTGACTCTAGAGATTCAGATTTTGGATATTGTTTCTCACTTAGTTCTGGAGTGTTTTCTTGGATCAGCAAGAAGTAGCCAACCATTTCTCTTTCTTCAACAGAAGCAAAGTATAAAGCTGCTTGCATTGTAGCTTGTGAATTAGTTTGGCTAAGACAAGCTCTCATGGACTTAGTTGTTTCTCTTGATTCAACAACAACACTTCAATGCGACAACCAGAGTTGCATGGCGATTGCCAAGAATCCCGTATTCCATGCACACACAAAGCATATTGAGATTCAATATCATTATGTTCAAGAGATAATTGAGGATGAGATTGTGGAGCTAGAGTATTTTCCTACTAAAGATAATTGTGCAGATATCTTCACCAAAGCTCTAAGGAAAGACCATCTACTTCGACATCTTCATCAACTCGGAGTTGGTACATGGCCACTGTAGAGCATCTTCGGGTGTTCACTGAGGAGGGGGGGGGGGGGGGGTTTGGTATACATGCAATGCCCACCTCTCTTAGTTTTGCCACCACAATATATGTTACACATTTTGTAAGGCCCCCATATGAGGAGAAGCCAATGGTGCATATATATTTGGTGGATTCCAGGTTTGCACGCTGATGAGATCTCTATACAAGACTTTTTATTCTCTGAAATTATATTGGCCGGCTGTAGTCGCTGGCGGACTGCAGCTAGAAGACAATCAAAAAACGGCCGTTTGATGGTCGTGGCCGGTTGTACGTGGTCTTTGGACGATAGCCGATGGCCTATGGTCTTTGGTTGGTGGCCGGATGTTGGCGGACACGCCGCGATGGACGCTAGCACAATGAGAACTCACCTAAGAAGATTTGTCAGCTAAGGACAAAGCTCGACCCGCAGGCGCGTGGAAGCAAGCATAGGGTGTCAACCTACCCTCGACCGACTCTCGACTAATTCCTACAGAGGTCTCTACCCAATGTCTAAGCTACAGCCTTTAGGAGTGCATAAGAGGAAATTTCCTACAATGCTTCCAAGAGCCAAATACCCATCAAACGTGCTCGAAACGCCACACATAACTTGAACGAGACCCTACTAACACCAATAGGTCACTCTCCCTAAGGTCCATGAACCAAAATCCCAACCCTAAACACCTGGTGCAAAATCACGTAGGATGTCTGGTCAAAATTTGGAGGTCATTGTTTTCAAATAATAAAGTGCCTAATGTGTAGCTCTACTCAATGCGAACACGTGGATATGCTGAAATGAGAAAATGGATAACGTATACTCACCGAATCACCAAATGAAGCTCGTAGGTCGAGCTCGCAAAACCAGACCGTACACCCGCAATGTAGGTATCGGCGCATGCTGCTGATTGGCACCCACATAGATCGGTTTGCCGGTTTCATATGTTGTGTGTGTGTGCATGCCAATCTTGCTTGTTTTGAAGGGAGTTCCTGTTGCTTTGGTTTCGAGATCCAAATGCGAGTCGCATGTAAGTTGTTACTGAGCATTCTCTTTGGGATCCATATTTTTTTTATTCCCTTGTTTTTTGATTGAACTGTTGGCTTCTGTTGACTTCTTCTGTTGTATGGTGGTTTGTCTGCCATGTCACCTCTATCCTTCCACACCCATAATTGTTTGTAGTGAACATGGTTGGCACTTCCCTGTTTGTTCTCCATGGGTATCGTCTTGTTCTTTAGTGGCACCCATCCTTTTGGTTCTTTCTCCAGTGATTGTGTTGCTGCCATCTGGTTCTTCCGGGGTTGCTGAGCAAAGGCTATCACCTGTTGTTCTTGTGCATGCTAAATTTTTACTGCATTCGCATTCCAATTAATCTGCACATTATACTCTTTTTGCCACGGTTGTCCCAACAACATGGGGTGTTGTGTGCTTTCATCCTCAACCACATAAAACTTGTGTGGGTAAATATATTGATGTATTTGTACATGCAATATAGTCTAGCCCAATGTTTTTAGCGAGTGTAATGTACTACTTTCCAGCACTTGTGGAGTAGGATGTAGTTGATCTGTGGGCTTGAGCTGTTTGTATAATCTATAAGAGATTAGATTTGCTTGAGCTCCCGCAAGCAATGCCGTCGATTCAACTTGATTGCTACCCGCTTTGACTGTAATTATTGGCTCCACTATGTCGTCATCAAAATTCGTTAGTCGAATAGCATTTATTCGCAATGGTGATCCACATTGTTGTTGTTGTCGTAGAAGCCTTCTTTTTGCAATGCGTTCTTTTGCTTCTGCTTGGGCCTCGTCGCGTACCCTCTGTTTCTCCTTCATCCGTTGTTTTCCTTGATGGATTTGTTGAAACATATCCTGTGTTAGTGGTAAATGATACTTTTTTAATCGACACCCACTAATCCAATTTGGCATTTCTTCCCCTGCTAATGTAGTAAGCTTGACAACTCCACTTTGTGATAAGTCACTAATCACAAAGGGTCCCATCCCTCGCTTTTTAAGTTTCTTTGCATGTTGCTTCAAGGTATAAACAAGTACATAATCACCTATTTTGAACTCTTTTGTACGCACATGCTTGTCAAAAAACTCTTTTTGTCTTCTCTTTTTAGCATAGATCGAAGCTATAGCTCGCAAGTGAAGTTCATATAGCTTTTCAAGATCATCTACTCTTGAAGAGAGCTCATGCCCTGTCCATTCTAAGCGTTTCGCTACTTGTGGAGTTGGAATTAAAAACTCTATGGGTTATATAGTGTTTAGACCAAACACCATGTTGTACGGTGTTGTTCCTATTGATGTTTTGTATGCTACCCTGTATGCCCATAGTGTTGAGTGTAACTGTTGATCCCAGTCTGTCCTTGACTCTGATACAATTTTAGTCAGAACAGTGCACAATGTTTTATTTGTGGCCTCAGCTTGTCTATTTGCCTGTGGATGATATGGAGCAGATTTTCTATGTATAACCATGAATTCCTCTAGCAGATATTCAATGACTTCATTAAGAAAATGTGTTCCTCGATCACTGACAATTTCTATTGGTAATCCGTATCGTACAAAGACATTCTCATACAAAAATTGTGCAGTGGTTCTTGCATCTGCTTTTTGTGTTGCCTTGGCTTTCGCCCATTTTGTGAGATAGTCCGTAGCCACAATGATATATTGGGTATGGGTGCGATATGCAGGGGGTGAAATGGGCCCTACAAAATCAATGCCCCATTTTGCAAATGCCCTTGCTCCCATAATTGGCCGTAGTGGCATCTCATCTATCTTTATCGGCACCTTGGTGCGCTGACATGCGTCACAACACTTTACAAACTCCTCAACATCCATATGTAATGTAGGCCAGCATATTCCTGCGGTTAAGACAATTTTTGGCATCTTATCGCCTGAAAAATGGCCTCCACTTATACCTCCATGTGCGTGTTCTAGAATTAGCAAGTATTCACTTTCACTTGCACAGATTCTAAGTTGATTGTCCTTTCCTCGCTTATAGAGTTGATTCCCAATTAAATTATAGTCGCGAGCCTCCAGCTCTATAGCCCTTTTTTGTGCTTTTGTTATGTTTTCAAGAAATGTCCTTATTGTTAAGAAATCAATGATATATTGACTCCATGCAGGTACAATGTTTACCTGAAAGAATGTCGCGTGATCCTCTGGTCGTTTGGCACTACATATAGTGCAATTGTTAACATAAGCATGTGTGTCAGCATAAATAGTTGGCCAATAAACCCCTAATTGTTTCAGTCTTTGGTGTGTTTTCATTGTTGAACAATGAAATGCACAATCCTGGACATGTGCTTCTTCAAGATAACACTCAAATTCTTCTGGATTTATACATAATCGTAGAATTTGGTCCGTGCCTAGATGATACAGTCGTCCTGCAATCAATTGGAAGTTTTTTGTTTGTCGAATTGTTTGTTGTTTGGATCTGTCTTCCTTGTTATCAAATCTACCTCCAAGGGAAAAAATGCTAACAATTTCCTGAGACCATTTGGGTATCATTTCAATATTGAAAAGATACGCATCAGGTATGCCATCATCTACTCCTTCAGGAGCTTCCCCGTTTTGCAGCTTTGAAAGATGATCCGCTCGTAGATGAGTTTTACCCTTTTTGACTACCACAGTTAAATCAAACTCTAGCAATATAATAAACCAGCGTACAATTCTCCAGTATTGCATGGTTTATTTACCAAATACAAAAGAGCTTGATGATCTGTGAAGAACACAAATTTGTTTGCAAGTAAATAATGCCGAAATTTCTTTATAGCATAAATCATCCCTAACCCCTCTCTTTCAGTGGTTGTGTAGTTCTTTTCTGCACTATTTAACTGTCGGCTTGCATAACAAACTGGAAAACCCATTGTTCCGTCTCCAGGTTGAGCCAGAATACTCCCAATTGCATATGCAAAAGCATCAATGTGAACATGGAATATCTTTTTCCAATTTGGTGCTTTAAGTACAGGTGATGATACAAGGTTTTCCTTCAGCTTTTGGAATGAAGTTTCACACTCCTCAGTCCAGTCAAAACTGACTAACAAACGATACAGAGGTTGTGCAATGACTGCATACATATATATGAATCTTCGATAATATCCGCAGTGTCCCATGAAGGATTGCACTTGTTTCGCATTAGTAGGCCTGGGCAGGTCTACTATGACTTTGATTTTGTCTTGGTCAGTGGTTATGCCATTTCTTGAGACAATATCCTAAGATGCGGCCTTGCCTAATCATAAAAATACACTTTTCCGGGTTAAGACATATTCGATATGTTCTGCACTTCTCAAATACCTTTTGTAAATGGTCAATATGTTCTTCTTGTAGAAGAGAGTGTACACAGAGATCATCCATATATATTTCTAAGAATATTCTCAGGTATTCTTTGAACGCATGAGTCATTAACCTCTGAAAGGTACCTGGGGCATTAGTTAAGCCAAAAGGCATAACTCTATACGCATATATTTTCCATTCTGTGGCAAATACAGTTTTGTGTTGATCCTCTATGGCAATTGCCAGTTGATTATGCCCTGAAAACCCATCTAGAAAGGAATAAGCTTGTGTTCCAGCCACCCTCTCAAGTACATGTTCTGTGATCGACAAGGGATAATTATCCCTTATGGCAGCTGCATTTATTTTTTTAAGGTTCACACACACTCGCAGTTTTCTATTCTTTTTGGGGACAACCACAATGGGTGACACCCAATCTGTATGTTCGATTTCATAGATAAATTCAGCATCCATCAGCTTGTCAATCTCCTCTTTGATTCATTTAGCAAATGTGTCATTATATGTGTAAGGACGCTGTTTGTTAGGTTTAGCATCTGATTTCAATGGTATTGTATGTTGGCATATCGATGGATCAACTCCTTTGAGGTCTTTGTAAGACCATGTAAACACATCTTTATACTTCTTGAGAAGTTGTGTTAGAAGTTTTTCTTCTTCAGGCTTTAAATCAGTTGAGCGATATAGACCAGCTGAGGCTTTTCACTTGGTTCTGTGAGGTCTATCCATTTTGCATTTTCCAGACCATCGTACGATTCTTGGTTTATTCTTTCCCTGACTGGTGGTGTCATTATGATTTTTTTATCCTGGATGGTGAGTTTTCGATAGTGAGATTGTACATTCATGTTTCCTTTTTCTGACTCCTCCTTACCCTCACTTTGCCCCCTCAGTGGTCCATACCTCTCGTAATGACCGTTTAGTTCTTGGTATTTATTTTTACGCTCCAATTTGGTCCATGCTGGGTCTTTTGCTTTTTCTTGTTTTGATTTTTGAGATTTTTTTGATTTTGTTTCTGTTTTACTTCCGTTACCTGTTTTATTTCCTCTTGCGTTCCTTCCCTTCGAACTCTTGAGAATCTCCTTGATATTTGGTCTTTTACACAATCTTCTGCTTTGACAAGCATTAGAGAGTGAGTTTTATCTTTTATCCTAAACATAGGGTTCTCTCTCATTTTGTTTTCTGCTCGTTTCTTTCTATATCGTTCCTGGCATCTAGGGTGCTAATTGACAAAATCATAAAACTTGATATTCGATGTTGTCTCCCCACGCTCGCTTGAGCTGTCTGGACACTCGTTATCTGCATCATTATTCACCTCCAGATGCTCAGAGGAGTTATAAAACTCTTCTTGTTCTGGTGGTTCCACAATCTCATCTCCTCTTGGTATAAGGTTTACCATGTAATAGGGTAGCACATCATAGCCATCCTTATCGCAAAATTTCATCGTTCGGCAGTAATGGTACATATATCCAATGTTGCTAGTATGTGTTCCCATTCCAGAGGTTCTAAGGCATCTTCAAAAAAAGGTTCCGAAATATAATCCTTGTCCTCAATAGCTCTTTCTAAGACGCATTCCTCTCTTTTTAAGCTCCCACAATGTGAAGCTCCACACATCCATAGCTCTTTTTTTTTCCCCTAACCATGTTGGGAGTTCGGACCCTACCAATGTAGCTGAATCAAACTCTTCTACTGGTGTCTGGTTTACATCTTTGTAACTATGGTCTTTTAAGTGTATTTTGGTTGTAGTCTTACCATGTCTGAGGTATATGTGGTCGTAACCCCAATCCTGGACCATCTTTATATGTCTC
This sequence comes from Adiantum capillus-veneris, assembly GCF_014529385.1. NCBI lineage: Eukaryota > Viridiplantae > Streptophyta > Polypodiopsida > Polypodiales > Pteridaceae > Adiantum > Adiantum capillus-veneris. The sequence goes on along the minus strand of NC_140942.1, from coordinate 71,813,612 downwards.
GTGAATGGTCTTCCCAAGATGATCTCGTAACTGTTCTTTTTGTTGAAATCGACTATTGCAAATGTATGCTCATACTTGATTCCGCACGAGGTGACAATTACTTTTTTTAAGAGTGCTAGAGGCTTTTCCATGAACCCATCTGCCAATTGCAATTTCATTCTGGTAGCTCTCAAAGCCAGTTTTCACCATTTTTTCCAGATTTCCTTGGTGGCGATAGCGACTTCTGCTCCACTGTTAAGAATAGCTTTGGAAACTACTCCTTGGAATTCTACTGGTAGCATGGTGTTTCCATCTGCTCCCTCGCGATATTCTCCAACTTTGTTTAAAGGTACTATCCAATTCTCTGATCCCTTATTGAAGTTTTGAGGTGGGGTCTTTTACTCCAAATTTTTCTAAGCATTTGCCTACGGTGGTCCACATGTTTGGTCGTAGCCTTAGGAATTCAACTAATGTGATTGTGCATGCCACAGGGGTGGACAATAACTCAATCAACCCTTGTGAATCCATCACTCTGTTAGAAGAAAGTCTTTGAGATGGGATTTCTCTCACCTCAGACTTGGCTTTATACTCCCCTAGGTAAGAAGGTAGAGTTTTCAGCGAGTCTGGTTGGCTGTGCCCCGAATGAATTGATCCCTGGTCCCCCCCTTGTGAATGCATATCAAAGTTCATTTATGATCTTGCCTCAAATTATTCAATAGGAGGTAAGATCTCATTTTTCTCTTTTCTCGTGCTATTCATGTGGTAACTCACCCTGTTAGCTTCGTTGGCATCACGGATTTGCTTCCACAGGTCATCTAGACTGTTGAAATCCTTACCCATTTCTACCAATGTTTTAGGTTGAAAATCATCACTTGTCTCATCTGTTGTATTTGGCACTATGATAGGTTCTCTCCTAGACTCAGAGGTAGTCGTGAGTCTCTCCTTCGTGTCTACTTGTTTCTCTAAAGTTGGTTTGATAGGGTTGGAGCTAGCACTTCATGCCAACTTGCAGGTTTACCAAGCGGGTTTTTTATCAAGGATTGAGCTGCTTCAATCATCTTTCGACACATTTTCAACCTCTGTTTTTCAATTTCTGCATATGGATAAGTCATCCATCTTCGCTCTTGGATTTGGTTGTTTTTGAGTCTGGCTTCATATGCTTTTAAAAGTACGTCTAACTGCTCATTTACCTTTTTTGCCAACACCGATCCTCCTGATCGTGCACTTTTGGGTTCTGCTATTTCCTTGGGTGCTATGGTTGCCGCAGTGTGTGAGCTTAGACAAGCTAGATTCTCTAACCGCTCTAATCTATCCTTTCTGTGTTTTAACTCCTCGGATAGGGCCGTTTTCTCTCGTTCTCTCCTGGCTTTCATACGCGCCTTTCTAGCTTTCCAAGTGCTTCTCTGATTTTTCATTTTTGAACTTGGGGCATCGGTTTTTGGTTCTTCAATTATGGGTTCATTCGTCATTCTTTGAGCTTGGGCTCGTGTCACTGCCTGAATAGGTATTACTATCTCGTTTTCTGACCCTCCACTAGAAGGCACTGCTTCCAACATGTTCAAGGTAGTTTTTGCTCCTTTGCTTGGGTTCTTAGGTCAATCAGGAATCAAATGAGTAATTCCACACTCGGTGCAATATGCGTTGACTCTAATGATTTCATCATGAGGACAGTCTCTTAGCCAATGGTCTCCATCACACTTGTAGCAGGGTCCCTTAGGCTGTTGAGGTGCTCCTTGAGCTCCTCTTTGTTGGTATACATGTCTCTGTCCGCCCATGCCTCCGTTGGCTATGAACAACAATGTTCATTCATCCAAGCTATATCTCCCTTCTCCTGCTGCCTGTGCAGCTGTTGGTGGTCCTTCACTTCCTATCATGCTCCAAGGTTCTGGCGTTGGGGGTTCTTCCGGTGGATAATAGACAGGATTTCCAAAGCATATCCATTGGAATCTTCGCAATATGCACGCATAGGTACCGAAGCCTTCTCTTCTGGTTCGGTTACTGTTGGTGTGTATCTTAAGCCAACTGGTCGTAATCCTGGTAGGGGTGGTTGCTGCCCCAACACTGGTTGTGGTCTTTCTACACCTACAGGTCCTGGTAGGTTGCCTGCTTGATACCTAGGCATCGGTGAAAGTTCAGGAGATGCTACCTGAGCCTGGGGAGCATAAGGTCTCTCTCTCACATATCCCTTGTTATAATAACATTCCTCCGTCACGTGGTTTGTCCATTTTTGTTTAATAACACACCATTTTGGCTGTTTAGCCTGAGGTTTGGCGTACAAGTTAATCTTTTTTAGCACTTCTTCCACAAGGTGCTCCTAGCTTTCAACTACTTCTCCTTTCGGTGCTGTCTTAGCGGACTTGCTTCCACTTTGTTGTGAGGATGAATCGTCATCCAGATCCTTGAATTCACCCTTGTAGACCGCACAATTGTCTACAAGGTAAAGAGCCTCCTTAGTTAACTCATTTAATGTTGTGCTCCTCTTCATATGTAAGTCCTTCTGGAGGTCTGCATTCCTTAGTCCTTGAATCAATATAAGCATAAGTCTGGACTGAGTTGGCAATTCTTCCACAGGACAGAACTTAACATATCTTTTCAGTCGTAGGGCTGCCTTTCGCACAGACCCCCCTTCTTTCTGTTTGAATTTATGGATTTTTGAGACTATATTATGAGCTATCCCCCTTTGTGAGAATTCCTCGATAAACGCGTCAAACAACTCCTCCATAGACTCAAAGTCTCTACGCTCCACAGAGTCAAACCAAGTAGCAGCATCCTCCTCGAGGGTTAGTCCAAACCCTGCAAATTGGGTAGGGAAGTCTAACACCTCTTCAGCTCTAATTACACGTACAAAGGCTGCTACATGATCCCTAGGATCTTTGTTTCCCGTGTATTTCTTGTTTACCCATTTTTGCACTTGAGAAGGTCTAATTCTACACTGGTCTACAAATCTTATCATTGGATCTCCTTGTCCTAGTCGATATACCTCCTTTGGCCTTCGGTAGTGGGTGGGTTCCTCTCCCAGTGGTGCTCCTAAGCCGTAAATTCTGACGGTTTTTGCAAGAGATGGTTCATCTCATCGAACTCGTTCTATGGGTGGTCTTCCAAGCTTTGTTGACCCTTGAGTTTTTGGCTTACTCTCACCTTGATACCGTGAATAGAGTGGTGGTTCTTGTAAGTCCCTTATCCCTTGTGCGGCTGGATAACCATCTCAATTTCGGTCTTGTTCTAATGTTGCACTTTGTCGAAGCCATGCCTCCAATGATGGTTGGGTTGTTGGTTGGCTTTGGTAGTTGAACATCTGTTGTCGGGTAGAATGTGAGGTTGCGTCATACTCTTCTGAAAAGGGATTTGTCGATTTGCTAAGGGTGTAGGTGACCCTTGACACTTCTTCGGGGGCATATGTTGATGTTTCTGGAAATGTTGCCTTTTCTACCTCCTCTAGGAGAATACGTTTGTATTCTCGCCCATACCTATCAACAAAAACAATATCCTTCCCCATAGCAATTTCATAAGAGAATAAGTAAAGAACCTTGTCTTTGCTTTCTTTGCACTGAAAGTAAGAGACTATTCCCTCGCTCTCATGCTTGTAAATCCCCACATTCTCATTATAGGTCGAGACCCTGGTTGTTTTCTTATCGTACATAAAAAGAGCTTCGGGTCGATCAATGTTTGGAGGCGGTTCTTGAGTTTCTGAAACCATTTTTCCTTTTGCCACGTTATCTCCATATCTATTGTAATCCTCGAGGTTACTAACTATCAGATAGTGGTTCCCCTTTTCGTCTCGAAATCTATCTCCATCATCATAAACTCGAATTATCTCCTCTCTGAGCAGGCCTTTCTTCAATACAAATACACTTGCGTCCTCGATAGTCAGAATAAACTAGGGCTCCCCTCGAGTTTGTTCCTTCTAAGAAGATTATAGTGAAATTGGAATAGTTCAAAGGATTTAGGGAGGTGCTTCCTCTTGGAATTGGTCCTTCATTGGAGAAACGTCCTGGCTATTGACTATCCATCATGAAGAAGGACTTAGTGGATGAAGTGTCAGTATCACAACCCTCCTCAATGATAGGTGCTAGTGGATCTAGCCTTGCCTGAGTGTCACTCTCCTCGGTGGACACTAAGCTACCTTGGTGTCAGTATCAGTATCACAACCTTCCTCAATGATAGGTGCTAGTGGATCTAGCCTTGCATGAGTGTCACTCTCCTCGGTGGACACTAAGCTACCTTGGTCACCTGCCACCTTTTGATCTCTAAGAATGTGTCTTCCTAATCTTAAATTCATCAAACTTAGCAATGAAACTTAACACAAATCCAACCACTCACTTGGCAAAGGATCAGTTTCCGCACAAGTTCTTGCTTTGCCGCTGAATATACCTGTACACAAGCGTTTAATTTCGACAAATTGAATCAAAGCATTTAACCACTAGAGGTGGTCTTAGTAATGATTGGTATAACTGAAGGGTTAATCTCAACCACTACTGTATCTTATAGACTTCTGATATTCTGGATTAGGTCTGCTAATATGGAACTATACTTCCCTCGGATGTTGGTCAATTTACCGGAAAAGTCTTAATTCCGTCTTTGCTCTGTCAAAAGATCAAACAAGGTCCAAATTCACTTCTGAAAGAAGTCCTAGAACTCTTAAGTCAAATGGAACATCACTGTATTTCCTCTGTCAGTTTTTCTCTTCACTAAGCCCCTATAGACATACTACGCGTAGGATGTCTCTTGCTCTGTTTTGCATGGTTTTTGCACTATAGATTCCCCTTGATGTGCTGAGTCCACAGCTATTTTTACTTTCTGATTTGGACACCTATAAGCTGGTCAATTGACCAAAAATTTGTTCCAGCAGCCTGATGTTGGTCTGACCAGTCAAATCAACTCCAATTTGGACCAAAATTGACTAGGAGGCTTGTCTCAGGCTATACAACACCCTACTATGCCTACAGTCAATTTCTAGCTCCAATTTCATGCATTAGACATTCTACGCATAGCATGTCTAACTGATCAAAATTGCTTCAGATGCAAAGTATAGACTCCTCTTAAGGTCCTGATCACTTTGGTATGCTCAAAGCTGGGTTTGGAGCACCAATTCACAAAGAACACATCCTACGCGTAGGATGTCTATATGGTCTGTTTGACCCCAAACTTGAGCCACAGCTTCCCCTTGATGTCAGCAACCCAATGCTATGCTTAGATTTTGGTTTGGATTTCAAAAGACCCCAATTTTAGCCGTTCTATCCCCTTTCAGTCAAAAATGCTAAAGTCTGGGTAAAAACCCAATTTTCTCCCCCAATTGAGATGAAACCTTTCTCAGGCACTCAATAAATCATGCAGATCATGCTCATGCAGCCATCCTATGGTTTTGGTCTTAAAATAATGCCTTGGCACAATTTGGGTAGGATGTCTAACAATTTCTGTCTATCTGGCCTTATCCTATCAAGATATGGTCAAACTTCCACTTTCCAGGTGAAAATAGGGTAAAACCTACCTTCTGAACACACTGGTCAACTCAGAATTTCAAAATTCCCACCAGATCGCCCTGTAGATATCCTACGCGTAGGATGTCTCCTGGCTTAAAATTTAATTTTTTTCCTGACAGAAATGCTCCTTATGTCTTGCAGCTCTATCAGAAACACTCACAGCAACTTTTGAACTTCACTTCAGCTTTCAAACACTCTTTTCCGTCTTTTAAAACCTTGTGATGAACCTAACAACAAGTATAACATGCATGAAGTGCTCCAGATCATAAATCAGGATGTCCTACTTACCCTACTCCTACTCATCATGTGAAATGGTGATAATGGAGTCTTGGTTGCTTCCTGGACTCTCCGGACTCTCAAGCTCTTCTTTCACCGCTTCTACCACTCCAACTCCTACTCTCTACACCACAACTCAACTAATACCTAAAACTACCTAAGTCTACCTAAGTCGAAGGATCTAGGCCAGACACACGCTCCCTAGACTCCCTCTAAGACCTAGAGAGTCCTCCACCCTCTGATCCTATCTAAATGTAAAACGAGACTCTGGCAAGCAAGAGAATCCCTATCCTCAAGGACTACTCTCGGTCACCTACCTAGGGTTTTCGTCCCCGGTAGCGGTGCCAATGTTGGCGGATACGTTGCGACGGACGTCAGCACAACGAGAACTCATCTAACAAGATTTGTAAGCTAAGGACGAAGCTCGACCCGCAGGCGTGTGGAAGCAAGCATAGGGTGTCAACCTACACTCAATCGACTCTTGACTAATTCCTACAGAGGTCTCTACCCAATGTCTAAGCTACAGCCTTCAAGAGTGCATAAGAGGAGATTTCCTACAACGCTTCCAAGAGCCAAATACCCATCAAACGTGTTCGAAATGCCACAGAACTTGAAGGAGACCCTACTAACACCAATTGGTCACTTTCCCTAAGGTCCATGAACCAAAATCCCAACCCTAAACACATGGTGCAAAATCACGTAGGATGTCTGGTCAAAATTTGCAGGTCATCGTTTTCAAAAACTAAAGTGCCTAATATGTAGCTCTACTCAATGCGAACGCGTGGATATGCTGAAATGCGAAAAAGGATAACATATGCTCACCGAATCACCAAATGAAGCTCGTAGGCCGAGCTCGCAAAACTAGACCGTACACCCCCAATGTAGGTATCCGCACGTAGCTCTTGTCGGGGGCAACACGCTGCACTTCTCCGCACTTGATTCCGACCACTGGTGCGCACGTAGCATCAAGAGGAAACTCTCACTCTCTCTCATACACAATATGCTCAGTCACAGACATAAAACTTTTTTAAAATGACAAAAGGTTTGTTTCATTAAGGTCAAAAGTGGTATAAATACCTTACAATCTCAAACGCTAATGTTCCAATTTAACCATCTACTCAATCTAAATGTCAAAAATGGGATGCCCTTCTTTTTCTACCTCTGATACCAATATAAGGCCTAGGGTAACTGAACCTGGGATCCTCCTCCCTACCTCCCCTTATATAGGCTAGCTCCTAGCACTTGCCCTAAGCGGATCCCCAGTTCGCACTGGCCCTTGGCCTAGGTCCCTAACCCCCTAGGTTGGGCCTTGCCTCGTAGAGGTGCCCTTCTTTTTCTACCTCTGAATTTGGGGTTGCAAATTGGGCAAGGCCCTTTGCTTCAGGAAGTAGAGCATCCATTGAGTAGGATTTGGAAAATAATCTCTCGGTTTTCTTCTTGATTGCAACTCCTTCGATTCTTACAGCGGAAAGATTCCTCGGCAAGAGTACTTAATCAGGTATGCAGATGATATTTGTTTATTGTGCATGTATCACCTCTATTGCATATCTTTAAAATGCATCAAAGGTGATGCACGTTTCCCACTCCAAGCACAGGCACGGTCTCTGATCGTTCACATAAGCATTCCAACTTTTGTTGCATACATGGCAAGGGAGTATTTGTTAATATCTCAAGGAGACATGCATGACCTCTTACTGGACTTGTTGAAGGATGCAAGTTGTTCGGCATGGCTGACTCCTTTAACGGTTTCTATATGCTGACGGAGGATGCTTACCACATAGTACTGGTTAATTTCAATTGAACTTGTTCGACACGGTCGATAATTTTTGTCATGATATCTGCAGCAACGTCCATTGGCTCTCAACACCAACATCTTTATATGAAGCAAGGCTTCTTCCTTGTGCCAAGATACTGCCCATTGATTTGGAATCAAGGGCATGGGCAAAATAGGGAATATCAGCTCACAGAATCCCTACCAGTTTAAACTGTGCAAGGCACTTACGGTTTTGGCTCTCACGTTTGAGGCCATCACTCTCGCCAAGGGCTTCAAAACGGTATGCAAGGCATACTAACCAGGTGGCATGAATTTCACCGCTTCAGAGATTATGCTTCCGCTATCACACTTGCATCTCTGTCACGGACAGACTAAACAAAGGGATTGTTTAATATGATTGTTGGTTGCTATCAACACACAACAACACTAAAAGGAACCTACCTCTAGGACTTGCTTTACGGGAAAAGAGCCAATGCTAAGTCTTCCTCATACAATCACGACCCCTGCAAGGTAGGTGGATCGGAATGAGTTTTGTGGATTTCTGGTACATCTCCGATGCGAGAGTCATACCGGAAAACTGGGGAATGCTTATATGATAAGCTGCAATTCAGGCATAATATGTGTACAAGCACATAGCTTGGGCACACAATGTACAAACTTACAGAAAGTTCCTCCGCCCAACATACTCTTATTTTTGTTCTCTATCTCTCTCTTTCAGGAAATAATGAAAATCTTCTACGAAGCTTTTGATACATATTTTTCTCATGAGTCAGCTTGAGCCAAGGTGCTCTAACTCACAGCTAGCACAAGGTGCCCTAACTCACAGCTAGCACGTCGCCAAGATGCTACTCAAATTAGTCTTCATCAGTTCGTCGATTGAACACTATTTTGCATAAGGACTATGAGCCAAACAGGCTAAGAGCCGTTGTCAAGCCAAGGGTAAGACCCACCTATTGGTATTCCTTGGATGATTGTTCTCAAGATCGAACAAATCTACCCAATGGAGTACACATTGACGTTAATTGACAAGGAAGATTCTTGTCATTATGGATGTTTAGGGTGTCATTTTTACACTACATGTTTTCAGCGCGACACTCAAGTTGAGTTTTTACTAATCTTCAGCTCACAGCAGCTGATCTCTACAAGAAAGTATAGATGCAGCAATCAGTTGTGACAGCATTGTTGTCCATAACAGCTCGGCAGTTCACTTTTGTGGGTCTTCTGCTCTCTCTATAGCACTACGGAGTGTGTATGGACATACTGTTTTGGGGTAAGACCCGGCGGGTGATTGCTACATTACCCCATAGGCATTACGGATCACAGATTGATCTGCACAGTTGATCTCTCCCAGTTATACTTTCAAGGAAAGACTTCCGCAATCTACCACGAGGTAGCGACCAAACACACTTTTCAAGTTGATTCCAATCATTCTGTACACGGTTGACTATGTTGGTTACCGTTATTTGCTAGTTGAGCATTTTCTACAAAGCGTCTGACCAAGGGGTTTGACTACGTAGATTCCAAATCCAAGGGCTTGGATTGCAAAGGTAACACCCAGGGTTCCCAGTGCAATGCTATTTGTTTTTTCAAGTAGGGGACGTGCTCCTCTCCACTTGAATACGAGTAAGTGAACATTACGTTCAAATTTCCAGGTACGCATCTATCGATTTGGTGTTTTTCCATTTTTAGTATGCTTTGATTGGCTTTTCAAGATGTATAAGTACGCTTGAATGTTATAGAGCCATGCCAAGGGCATGTCGACACAAAGTATTTTGGGCCAAATGTCCAATCTATCTTTCTGCCTTATACTGTTACGAACCTACTTGTAGGGTTCAATTTGGCACATGTTGTCACATGGGATACAACATGGTGTCGGAACTCAAGGAGTTCGGTTTAGCCAGTGTGGAGCAAGGCTAATGAGGATCCCTCTCACTCCCGTCGTAGAGTGTTTGCAGTTACCTCCACACACAAGTACATCTTGTACTTGAAGGATGTTCTTTTTTACACATCCTTAGATGAGACATATTCCACATGTGGAGAATATGAGTCTCTGGACTGACACTGGAGCCATTATTTCAACTATGTGTCACCACAAAGTCCCTAGGTGCTGGTCATATCTGTTTTCTAGACCATTTTTAGCACGACGTATCATGAGCAATTTCGTGGCCAGAAATTGTTGGATACTTAGAATGACTTGTTAAGGTACAAGTACTGCTAAACAACATTACAGATGGTTTTTTATACATATAGCAAGGCTATAAGTGGTTAATGAAAAAGTTTCATTGTCTGTACCGAGAAGTGCTGAATGTTTCACCTTCTATTGTGATTCAGACAATTCAGCAAGGCTTGCAAAAGATTGCAACTAAACGTATTTAGTTTCTTTTTATAACTATTTACATTCCTTTTAATGCGTGCTAGGCGCATCACAATTGCCATAAGTATTGGCAAAGATCATTATGGATATATAGGTTCGGGTTAGTTTTTGCTAAATGCATGCACACTAGGTGTTATGGGTCCTAGTGTTTAGCAAAGGCTGATTTGGAACGGCATGCATATTCCTCAGGTTGCTGCTTATGAAGCATTTTGCACTCTATGTGCACTATCTCTATGAGATTACTTTTGGGTCTACTAATCACTAATAGAGGTCATGGCTCGGTTTGGGCGTTTGTGGATTTTTCCAAGTTAACCACAATGGTTATTTAGGACATTGTTGATTCCTCACCAATGTTATACACTACTGTGATTCCCTGTTTACTAGTCATCTAGGATGGCTGTCTGTAAACCGTGAGGAAAACACACCTCAGTACTGTCAGTTATCCAAGGGGATAGGCAGATTACAAAGAGTAATCTTGTGCTAAAGGATCTGCTAAGAGCATACGTTAGCACAACGCATTTTTGAATAGATGATTTTCTCCCTATTCTAGAATTTGCTTAAGTACGGTTTTCGACTTTGAACACCTGTTGAGGTAGGGTTGGAGATTTTATCAATACTTTCATACGTCAAGGACTTACCAGGTGTGATGACAAGGTATGTTGGCTACCTTCATTAGGGATGAGCATGTAGTTCTTTGTGTTCCAAACTATTCAGAATTCTAACACGAGGACATTCACTATCTATGGACTTTTCAAGATACTCAGGCGAGTAGGAAATCTGGCTCACAACTGCATGGATAGTTACGCCAAAATTTCCTTGCATTATTCTAGTACCTTCAGAAGATCTGTAAACTGGTTATGCCTTTGGAAAACTCTTAGTTGTGGTTACTTCTTTACAACACTCAAGTGAGTCATAAATGGAGTTACCATTTTAGATCCAAGTGGTTGCAAACGGACAACAATGTTGAAAATCAAGACGTTGCTCTTGGTTTCATTGAACCTCCTCACTGCACCAATTATCGGTCATACAGAGAACTGGCTCAATTATGGGACGTCCAGTAAAGAAAACATCATTATTCTTAAGAAGATATTACTACTTGTGTTTTCGAGGACGAAAAATCTTCCTTAAGGGGGGAGTAATGTCAGGACAAGGGTCCTACGGGGCAAGGCCCAACCTAGGCGGTCAGGGACCTAGACCAAGGGCCGGCTGGACTAATGCGGACTGGGGATCCGCTTAGAGCAAGTGCTAGGAGCTAGCCTATATAAGGGGCGGTAGGGAGGAGGATCCCAGGTTCAGTTACCCTAGGCCTTATATGGGATACAATCTGGAAACTTCTGTAAGCCCCAATATTTACAAAGGTGAAATGTCGATTTTTTGTCAAAGAATAGTTACAAAAAATAATATTTTGCCGAGCTCCATAGGGTGTGTCCAGCTGCTAACACCGGATTTCCTTGGCCGGTGGCCAAGTTCTAGGTCGACTTGTCTACCTAAAAGCGGCTACACATGGGCGCATGGGAGAGTCCTACTTGGACTTGGTTACACAAGGGCAGCCACACACATGGACACATGGCCGAGTTCTACTTGAACTTTTCTATCTAAGGGCGGCTTCACATGGGCGTTTAGAGGCTCCCTTACATCTATATAAGGAGGCCTTCTCATGAGTAATTTTAAGGTGAATGGTGTGCACACTTGATGCACACACGTACATCCTTGTTTAGGGATTGTTAGTCCCTTGTATTCCTACTTGCTCTACTTGTCTAAATCGCCATCTAATCTCTACCTTGAGAGTGCATGGGTGGATGATGCCATCACTTTGTAATAGTGTGCTAATCTAAAGTTTTTGATTTTTCACTAATCTACTTTGCATCATATCTCTCTCTACTCTCCTTGCTAGATCCTTATTGTATTCCACATTTCTTACGTTTTCTACATGCATTGTGATTTTTGAATAGTTTCTCATCATGCAAAAGGTCCTAAAAATTGCAACAAAACTATCTAAAAAGGTAGCCCTATGGTCTAGGAACACTCTCCTATGGTCAAAACGTCAAAAAACAGTGATTTAAGCACTCAAATCTCAAGATTAGGCTCCTATACTTTGTTGGGCAAAAGAAAAAGTGGGACGCCTCTGTAGCTATATATCTCAAGAGCGTTTAATTTTGACCTCAACACCAAATAGTATACCTTAACAACTCTTAGTAAACCCAAACCAAAAGGCCCATGATCCCTTGGGAATTTACCAACACGCACCCACCCAAAGGACCATAGGACATAGGAGCAAAACCCTGTCAAAGCAGGGATTTACAACACGTGCCGACCAATGCATATGAAGACAAGGGCTTCCCCTTTCACAATTTCCATATGAAGACAAGGGCCTCCCCTTTCACAATTGAACATAAAAAACCCACAAGTTCAACATCAACTCCATGATTCATAGATACATTTCCTCCCAATCTATTTGCACACAATTTGGCCCTAGGCTTCCATAGCCATACCTGCAGAGAACTAGTTGTAACTTGAAGAGCACAACTCCAATCGATCTTGGAAGAAATCTTGAAAAATTATTGGCGAGAAGTCTGAATATGATAAAAAATTATTCTATACGTTGCTACATGAAAAGTTGACACGAATAGTGTTACCATATACATGTGGTAGTGATGTGTGTGAACACACTAGGACTGCCGGGGCATTTTTTCCCTCTTTAGGAGGTTTTTTCCCCCGTGCATTGTATATATGCCCATCACTCTAGGGCTATCTATCTTTCCATTGCACACTAAGTAACACACTCTCTATTGTGTGCCTTGAGCTTCCTTCGTCTTCTCCAAGCTGTGTGTGTTTCTCTGCAACCCTAATTCCAACAATTGGTATCAGAGCAGGTCACGTCCTCCCGGGCTTAGTCGCCAGCTGCTCCAGCACACGCCTGCTCACTTTCTCCGATTTCAGTGAGCTTTGGCGAGCGTTCGGAGGTCAAAAAATATTTTGGGTAAGCTCGATGATCTTGGTCTGCTCAGAATTTTGATTTGGGCTCATTTCGGTCTCCGTTGCCACCATAGGCAGTACTGCACAGGCTATTTCGTCATTTTGTGCAGAATTTTTGTCAGTGCCGTTTTCTGCATAACAGGTGCCTTACAGTCTTCTACGGTTTGTGTTATATAGCACAGGTTGTTCCCGCTCCGTTTCCCCTATTTTCGAACAGTTTTCACATCAGGTGTAGCATTTACCATGGCTGACAACAACAACACAGATGTGTTCAAGATGTTTGCTGTTGAGGACAGGTTGGATGGGGACAACTACCCTATGTGGGCTTATATGATGCAACATGTTCTTGTGTCAAAGGGTGTCTGGAACATTGTGCAGGGCATTGATGTACGTCCTCGTTCTGAGGATGTAGGCGATGTTGAGGATGTTGCAGGTCTTGCTGCAAGGATTGCAGCTGTTAAAGTTGTTTTGCCTATGGCAGAACAAGCTCATTGGGATGTTAAGGATGCGTAGGCTCATGCATTGATTGCATTTTCTGTGAAGCGCACCATTGTTCCTCACATCCGTTCAGCAAAATTTGCAAAACAGGCTTGGGATATTCTAGCAGGTCTTTATGCAAGCCGCAATGAGGCTAAATATTGCTTTGCTGCGTAAAGAACTGGAGTCGAAGATTATGCATGAGGAAGATGATATGAACACTTTCCTTGCTAGTGTCAAGGATATCAATGAGCAGCTTATTTCTGCAGGTGAAGTCATTTCAGACAGTTCCCTTGTGCAGACTGTTCTTGATGCCTTACCAGATTCCTACCAGACTTTTGCTAGTACTTGGAGATTGATGACCCAAGGAAATCCTGAAGTTGTCAAGTTTGATGCATTATGCACATTGCTGTTGCAAGAGTCACTTTCTAGAAAAAACAGGACTAGATAGCGTGCAGTTGAACAGGCTTTTATTGCTTCTCAAAGAAAGGGTGGTAATAGTAATGCAGCCACTTCTTATGGTTCTGCTGCGAGTGGCAAAAATTCTGTTCCTAATGCTTCTGTTGGCAGTACTTCGTCTGGCAATTCTGGCGATAAGGGCAAAAAGAAGATGCGTTGCCATTATTGTAAAGCTAATGATCACTTGATCAAGTCGTGTCCTAAGTTGAAGGCCAAAGAGGCTAAGAAGAAAGAGGGTGGTTCCACTGCAAATGCTGGTTCCACTACAAATGTAGCCATTGTTGAGTCTTCTGTGAAAGGAGACTGTGTTGCTGATGTTGATGCAGAATGGGCTTTTAGCGCAGAGTGCACTTACAATCCTGCTGTCCATGATGCATGCTTGTCAGTTGTTGCAGATTCACATGTGTGGTATTTCGATAGTGGTGCTACAAAGCACATTACCTCACATCGTGAATTGTTTACCTCTCTCGAGTCTGTCCCTCATGGGAATTCAGACACTTGTGCCAAAAGTGCCTCTTATCCAGTTCAGGGAGTTGGAAAGATTGTGCTCACTGCTGCTAATGGCAGTTCCTTCACACTTGTTGATGCAGTTTATGTACCTGGGATCAAGAAGAATCTCTTGTCTGTATCCACACTTGCTAGACTTGGACTTGTAGTCAAATTTGTGGATGACAGATGTACAGTTCATGATCTCAGTTTTGGTGATGAAATTGTTGCATCTGGGCTTTTGTACCGTGGGTTGTATAAGCTCACTTTGTATGACAAGTGTGGACAAAATTTTGCAAATGCTGTTGCAGATTCAAGGGCTATTTCAGATGCAAAACTTTGGCATGCACGTTTTGGTCATCTGAATTTTGCCAGTTTGCTGCATTTGCAAAAATTGGATATGGTTGCTTCTTTGCCGCCTCTTGAAGCACCTGTCAAACATGTTTGTGAAGGCTGTATTTTGGGTAAGATGCAGCGTTCTAAATTTCCAAAGGATGGTTCAGTTCGGGCCACATGCAGGTTGAAGCTTTTGCATAGTGATGTTTGTGGGCCCATGCAAACTCCGTCCTTGGGCAATTACCTGTACTTCGTGACTTTCATTGATGATTACTCCAGGCATGCATGGGTATTTCCGCTTTAAGCGAAGTCCGAAGTTTTTATGTGCTTCAAACAATTTCTGGCTATGGCTGAAAATGTCTTGAAATGTACTATGGGCACCCTCCGTTCCGATTGAGGGGGGGAGTATATGTCTCATGAATTTAATGCATTTCTGGCTAGTCGTGGGATAAAACGCCAATGTACAATGCCTTATACACCTCAGCAAAATGGTGTTTCTGAGAGGAAAAACAGGTCACTGACAAAAATGGCACGATGTATGGTCAAAAGTCAAGCTTTGCCGCATTCTTTTTGGCTTGAGGCCATCATGTGTGCCACTTATGTACTTAACAGGTGTCCTATGAAAGCTTTGCAGTCTATCGCTCCATATGAAGCATGGCATGATAGAAAGCCTTCTATTGAGCACATGCGTGTTTTTGACTGTTTGGCATATGCTTTGGTGCCACAAGTGCAGCGTAAAAAATTGGATGATAAGGCTGTCAAATGTATTTTTGTTGGTTATAGTGCTGAAAGCAAAGGTTACAAGTTGTATCATCCGCAAACAAAACATATTCTGGTTTCTCGGGATGTAGTGTTTGTGGAAGATTCTGTTCAGCCCTTGCTGTCATGTACTAAAGACAGTAATGTAAGCTCACAGGACATTTATGACACTTTGTTGCCTCTTTTCAGTGGTGGAAATACGAATGTAAGTTCCAATGAGGTAAATGTACAGCCTATGGGGGTTTCTGAAAATGTTTTAGATCAGCCTATTACTGATGCAGATGTACATGATGTACTTGATGAGGAAAGGGATGAAAGTGAGCAGGCTAGAGGTATGCCAAAATGGCTGGTGCACACTTTGCGTGACAGTAAATTGGATACACCTTTGTCTAGTCGTACTCGTTCAGGCTCTCGCCATGCATCTTATGCATCAGATTGTTATGCCTTGACTGTGTCTAGCTTACATGATGTTGAGGAGCCTCTGTCTTTTGATGAAGCACATAATTCAAAAAATTGGATGGCTGCCATGCAATCAGAATACGATGCACTTATAGAAAATGACACATGGACTTTATGTGATTTGCCTCCTGGCAAAAAGGCCATTGGTACGAAGTGGGTTTACAAGTTGAAACGCAAGCCGGATGGTGAGATCGATCGCCATAAGGCTCGACTTGTTGCAAAGGGTTATGCACACCAAAAAGGCATAGATTATGAAGAGACTTTTGCTCCCACTTTTCGTATGACTACTGCGCGTTTTCTATGTGCATTGGCAGCTCATTTTGGTTGGGATGTACATCAATCAGACATTGTTACTGCTTTCTTGAATGGTGACATATTTGAGGAAGTTTATGTAACGCAACCTCATGTTTTTGTCATAAAAGGACAACAGGACAAAGTGTGCAGATGCAAGTAGGCTTTGTATGGGTTGAAGCAATCTCCTCGTGCTTGATATGAGAAAGCTGACACTCATTTGGTCAAACAAGGCTTTCGTAACAGTCCAACAGAAAGCACATTGTATGTAAAGCGTGAGGGTGATGTACTTCTTATTGTGGTTCTTTATGTTGATGATTTGCTGATCACTGGACCAAATGAGAGACATATTGCTGAATTTAAGGCTGATTTGAATGCTACTTTCAAGATGAAAGATTTGGGGCTGTTGCATCATTACTTGGGTATACAGTTTAAGCAGTGCGATGGTGGTATTGCCTTGTGTTAGAAAAGTTACATAGAGACATTACTATGTAAGTTTGGACTTGAGGATTGCAAACCTATTGCCACTCCCATGAAAACAGGTTTGAAGTTGACTCTACATGAAGCTGGCTATCCTGCTGATGTCACTCTTTACCAAACTGCTATTGGCTGCCTCATTTATGTATGCAACACGAGGCCAGATATTCAATTTGCAGTCTCACAGGTCAGCAAATTGATGCATAGCCCATGGTCTAGGCATCGGTAGGCTGTCAAGAGGATTTTTCTCTACCTTAGTGGCACTTTACATCTTGGCTTGTTTTATCCCAAGGGGGGATCATTGCCGCCAGACTTACATGCTTTTCTAGACTCAGATTGGATTGGTTGTTTTGACATGCGAGTGTCCACAAGTGGTTTTTGTTTCATGCTTGGCAGTTCATGTATATCATGGTTGAGCAAGAAGCAACCTACTGTGGCCACTTCGAGTTGTGAGGCTGAGTACAGGGCAGTCTTCAAAGATACGGTTGAGTCTGCCTCATTTATGTATGCAACACGAGGCCAGATATTCAATTTGCAGTCTCACAGGTCAGCAAATTGATGCATAGCCCATGGTCTAGGCATCGGTAGGCTGTCAAGAGGATTTTTCTCTACCTTAGTGGCACTTTACATCTTGGCTTGTTTTATCCCAAGGGGGGATCATTGCCGCCAGACTTACATGCTTTTCTAGACTCAGATTGGACTGGTTGTTTTGACATGCGAGTGTCCACAAGTGGTTTTTGTTTCATGCTTGGCAGTTCATGTATATCATGGTTGAGCAAGAAGCAACCTACTGTGGCCACTTCGAGTTGTGAGGCTGAGTACAGGGCAGTCTTCAAAGATACGGTTGAGTGTGTATGGCTCAGATGCCTTATGGCTGATTTGGGTGTTGGACAGGACACTGCCAACACTATCTACACTGACAGTCAGAGCGCAATGGCAGTTGCGAGGAACCCAGTTTTTCATGCTCGCACAAAGCACATTGAGGTGCATTACCACTATGTCAGGGAGAGGCTCTCAGCAGGAGAGATCAGCTTGGCTTATGTGCCAACATAGGACAACCTTGCAAATCTTTTCACAAAGGCATTGTCTCGTGAGAAGCTTGAAGCTTTCCGCAAAGCTTTGGGCTTACTTCCCTTTGTGGACGGATCCTGTCCTCAGGGCATGGCACTTCCCTTTACTCATGTGCCACCTCTCGTTCACCGCATCACTCCAAGGGGGATTTGTTACCATATACATGTGGTAGTGATGTGTGTGAACACACTAGGACCGCCGGGGCAATTTTGCCCTCTTTAGGAGATTTTTTCCCCCGTGCATTGTATATACGCCCATCACTCTAGGGCTATCTATCTTTTCATTGCACACTAAGTAACACACTCTCTATTGTGTGCCTTGAGCTTCCTTCATCTTCTCCAAGCTGTGTGTGTTTCTCTACAACCCTAATTCCAACAAATAGAAAGATGTCCCTGCATGACTACACATAGCGAAGACAAGGTGAGGACAAAAAACTGCATCCAAAAGCACCAAGGAGGAAAAATGAGATAAAACCTACAAATTTTTGAACTTTGGCTGAAATGTTTTAGTTATATACAAGTCTCACTTCAAAAAACTCAATTACGGGCAATTACAGTAACCCGACGGCTGGCGCTACCCTAACGACTTGCCTTGCATGTACATGTGCTTGCTAAAGTAAGCTAAAAACCCCACAAAAAGAAAGCCCACATACCATTTTGAAATTTGGGGTCATGTCCATATGTACAAATTTACAAAAAACTGGGTGTCGAAAATGCGTCCAACATAGTTTGTCACACCCTAGTCTGCTAGATCATTCATGATCAACAGCAACAAAGAGATCCTATAAACCGCATGAGGGAGTCTTCATTTCATCTTCATAATTAGCCACAGGATCAAAAAATCCTCAAAAGAAGGCTCATCCTCAATTACAATCATCAACCTTGCAATATACTTCTTCAACCTGTAGCCATTCACACGTGCTTTATGTGGGGTACCATCCAAGTCAGCACGCTGATATGTACCATTTGGAAACCTGTTTAGGGCAAGAAAGGACCTTGCCACTTCATTTGAAACTTATTTTGAAAATTTCAATCAGGATTACTATTGTAGCAAGCACCATATCACCCTTCTTGATGTCTTTGTCCTTCACCTTCTCATTTGTCTTTGCTTGATTGTTCTTCAAGACCTACTCATAATGCTCAAAAGCCAGCAGGCTGTCTAATTGTACACATTGCATATAAAAGAATCTCATTTAATAAACCATTAATTTATTCTTCAAGCTTTAACATCAATTTCAAAGCTGGTATGTCTTGTTAAAAAATATGACGTAGCTAAATAGATATTTGAGTAGATTACTTAATGGAGAGAGATAGATTTCACACACAAGAGATTATAGACTAGAGAGAGAGAGAGAGAGAGAGAGAGAGAGAGAGAGAGAGAGAGAGAGAGAGAGAGAGAGAGAGTACATATGATATACGTGGTTCACTCAATGTGGACTACGTCCACGGGAAAGCAGTCACTCAATGGATTTAGTACTTCAAAACAAGAAGTAGGTTACAAAGGGATTATAAACTTTTGGAGCTCCCACCTTGCTTCACTCTACCACCTCACATCCACCTTGTTGCATCAACTTCAGAAACTATGAAATGTGTGTAGAAATGGCCTCCTTTTATAGGCCAAAAGGACTGCCCTCCCTCATGAGAGGCAGCCATGTGTAGCCGCCCTTGTGTAGATAAGTCCAAATCGGACCCTCCAATCTGCCCATGTGTGGACGCCCTTGAGAAGACAAGTATGCTTTAGAATTCGGCCACCGGCCATTGACTACCGGCCACCGGCCAATCGGCCAACTGACCGGTCGTTTTTGGACCACTTTCTGGCCGCCGTCCAGCCATAATATTCAGGCATGAAAATTTTGGTTTCTGACAAGTAATTTTATTTTTCGGCGAGTTATTTTTCTTCACGCACGATGGCTTCTCCTCATAATGGGGGCCTTACAAATGTGAATTTTTAACAAAAAAAATTATAAGGGGTAAATCAGGCTCCATACTTAACAATCTCCCACTTGGAGACTGATCTCCAAACCAAACCTGTCACTACTTTCCATCTTGGCTTCTTATCCTTGAATGCCGATTGAAGATGAGCAAAAGCTCAACTTATCCTTGTTGACCACCTTTGTAAACATGTCTGCAGGATTTTCACTTGTATGCACCTTTCCTAGCTTTAGTTGTCCCTCTTCCAAAAGAGTGCGTATGAAGTGACACCTCACCTCAATGTGCTTTGTCCTTGAATGAAAGGTTGAGTTCTTCGCAAGATGGATAGCACTTTGGCTATCACTGTACAAAACACAATTGTCTTGTTTGACTCCAAGCTCTTCTAAGAATCTGTGAAGCCACAAAATTTCTTTGCTTGCCTCCGTCATTGCTATATACTCTGCTTCCGTGGTAGAATGTGAGACCACTTTGTGAAGCTTTCAAGCCCAGCTTACTGCTGTGCCTCCAACTGTGAAGACATAGCCAGTAGTGCTCCTTTGGGTATCTTTGTCACCTGCCATATTTGCATCAACATACCCTTCTAGAAAAATATCAGTTCCTCCAAAATAAAAAGCATTTGTTGTTGTCCCTTTTAGATACCTAAGTATCCACTTTACATCTTGCCAGTGCTCTTTACCTGGGTTGTCCATGAACCTACTCACAACTCCCATTGCATGTGCAATATGAAGGAGTACGAGCGGAAGTGTGACGCGAGAGAGAGTGCGAGAAGAAAAGCACGACGATATGGTGAACTCGCTCTACTGTAATGTGTAGAGCATAGTGAGTTCTTATTAGGTTTTTACAAAAGAATATGTGTACCCACTTACCTGGGCGACCACATTGGGCTTTATACCCCAACAACCTCCCACTTAAAGTCCAATGTGGTACTTTAAGTGTGAGAGAAGCTACTATACAAGCTAATATACAAGAGATGTAGAGAAGTGATATACTACCCTACACCTAACTGCTTGCGAAAGTGCGCAAAGCTCTCTGAGGGAAGTCCTCTTGTAAGTAGACCACCAGGATTTTTTGTGGTGTGAACTTCGACAAGCTGAATTTGCTTATCCTCGAGCATTTCCCTGATGAAATGATACTTCACATCCACATGCTTTGTCTTTGAGTGATAAACTGGATTGCAAGCCAGTTGTATAGCACTCTGACTATCACAATATAACACGGGCATCTCTTCTTTGATTCCCAAATCTGTTACTAGTCGATTAAGCCAAATTGATTCTTTGCATGCCTCTGATGCTGCAACATATTCAGCCTGTGTAGTAGACTGAGTAACACAATCTTGTAATCTAGAACGCCATGATACTGCTCCACCAGCCAATGTAAAGACATACCCTGATGCAGACCTTCGGTTGTCTAAGTCACCTGCATAATCTGAGTCTGTAAAACCCTTTACACTTAGCTCCTGACTCCCATAGCATATATGCATACTCTTTGTAGCTTTCAGGTATCTCAATATTCCTTTCACAGCCTCCCAATGTTTCTTGCCTGGGTTTGACATGTATCGACTTACTACTCCCAATGCAAATGCAATGTTTGGGCGAGTAGCAACCATTGCATACATCAAACTACCCATTGCAGAAGCATACGGAATCTTATCCATTTCAGCCCGTTCTTCCTCAGACATGGGACAATCTTGTTTGCTAAGTTTCACATATGGTGGCAATGGAACACTCAATGCCTTTCCCTTCTCCATATTGAAACGTTGCAAAACCTTGTCAATATACTCTGTTTGAGATAACCAAATCAACTTCTTTGATCTGTCTCTCTCAATGCGCATACCGAGTATATGACTTGCCTCATCCATGTCTTTCATGTCAAACGATTTTGCCATCTTTGACTTCAAAGCTGAAATTTCTTCCAAGTGCTTGTCAACAATCAACATGTCATCCACATACAAAATAAGGATCAGCCAACTACCATCCTTAGCCTTCTTTGTATATAGACAGTGATCGAACTCACTACGTTTGTAGCCTTGAGAAAGCATAAACTTGTGGAATTTATGGTACCATGCCCTCAGTGATTGTTTTAAGCCATAAAGACTCTTTAACAACTGGCATACCAAATCTTCCTTGCCTTTCTCAACAAACCCTTCTGGCTGCTGCATGTAAATTTCCACATCTAAATCACCATGCAAGAACGCTGTCTTGACATCCATTTGGTGCAACACCAAATCTAATATGGCAACCAATGCAAGAAAGCATCTCAATGTAGTCATCTTGACCACTGGAGAGAAGACTTCATCAAAGTCAATGCCTTGTTCTTGCTTAAAGCCCTTGGCAACAAGCCTTGCTTTGTACTTTGGCTGACTATCATGAGCAGTGATCTTATACCTGTAAACCCATTTACAAGGTAGAGCCTTTTTGCCATGTGGTAATTTAAATAGCTTCCATGTTTGGTTTTTATGCAGAGCTGTCATCTCTGACTGCATGGCCAATTGCCAATTCCCGGAGTCCTTCATTTGCACCGCTTCCTTGTAACATGAAGGCTCATTGCAATCAGTCAACATGACATAGTTCATAGATGGAAGAAACCGATCAGGAGGTTGCTTGATACCTCCACATCTACGCAAAATAGGTGGCTCAAGCTCAGCCACAACCTGTGGTTCCAATCTATCTTGTCCTTGCTCCTCTTGAGCCCTGACATTTTGTCTTGCACGTGCAAGTCCATCATCTTGGAAGACTACTCTTCTAATCTCCTCAACCCTCTCTGGTTTAGAATGATATTTGGATTCATTAAAGTGAACATCATTGCTGCGGATAACCTTTCTGGACTCGGGATCCCAAAGTCTGTACCCCATCTCACCAGAATTACCATAGCCTAGAAAGATGCACTTTCTACTCTTTGGCTCAAGTTTGTTCCTAAATTCCTTTGGAACGTGAGTATATGCCTCACAGCCAAAGACTCTGAGATGTTTGTATGAGGGCATTTTGCCTGACCATATCATCTCTGGCACTGAATCCTTCTGCAAAACCTTGCTAGGAGATCTATTTATAAGATGAACAACTGTTGATATAGCTTCAGCCCAAAACCCATTTGGCAGCTGTGCATTAGACAACATACTTCTGACCAAAAACCCATTTGGTCAGCTTCAACCCAAAACCCATTTGGCAGTTGTGCATTAGACAACATACTTCTGACCTTCTCTTGTATGGTCCTATTCATCCTCTCAGCAACACCATTTTGAGGAGGATTGTAAGGAGCAGTAAGTTCACGTTTTATACCTTTTGACTCACAAAAGTCCCGAAAGGCCTTTGAAACATACTCTCCACCATTGTCAGTGCGTAATCATTTAAGCTTCTTGCCACTCTGATTCTTCACAAGTGTCACAAACGTTTTGAAAACACTAAACGCTTCATCCTTGTGCTTGAGAAAGTAAACCCATACTTTCCTCGAGTAATCATCTATAAATGTCATAAAGTAAGAAGCTCCCCCTAGAGATAGGTTAGGCATAGGTCCATCCACACAAATCACTATGAACAAGTGCCAACTGTGTATCTCTTCTACTGCTTCTATGCTTATGTGGCTGCTGTGTTTGCTTACCATACAGACAATGTTCACAGAATTCAAAATCATTAAATGAAAAGCCAGGCAAATAACCAGAACGAGACAAGATTTCCATTCCCTTCTTGGACATATGTCCTAACCGGCTATGCCACAAAGAAACGTTCGGCTGCTCGGTTACATTGATTACATTTTTAGAGACATTTGATACATAAATCATGTAAAGTCCTCCAGACTTTACTCCATGTGCTACTGTCATCGGAACCTTGGATATCTTCCACATGTTTTGTCCAAAAGTGGTGACGTAGCCAGCATCATCAAGTAAACCTGTGTTGATCAAGCTTTTTGTAATTGCGGGAACATGTCTCACATTCTTCAGCGTGAAAGAAGAGCCATTCTGAAACTTCAATTGAACATCTCCAACACCTAAGATCTCACATGTCTGCCCATTGCCTAGCTGAACATGATCTTTAGTGGTCACATAAGAGGTAAACCACTCCTTGTTTGGAGACACATGAATTGATGCCCCTGAGTCTATAATCCAGTCACTCAGTGCATTTCCATCAGATGCTGTAAAAAGAGCTGAGTCCATTGTATTCTTCAAGAAGTAGATGTCTCCTGACACTAGACTGTCATCCTCTGCAACAATGTTTGTCACATTTATTTCTTGAATCTTCACTGAGGACTTGTTCTTCTCACCATGGTCTTCAGCTTTCTCTTTGCCTTTTTCTGCTTTCCATTCTCTGCAGTCTCTTTTCATGTGACCCTTCTTGCCACAATGGTAGCATTCTATGTCACTCTTGCCTTTAGCACTGCGGGACTTGCTACGAGAATGATTCCTCTTTCCACCTTTGTACTTTTCTTTGGTCCTTCCCCTGACAACTAAGGCAGTTCCTTTGACTTTGTCCATTGTCTTTCTATTGGTTTCTTCAGTAAGCAGACTTCCTTCTACACCTGCTATGTTCAAACCATCTGGAGGTGCAGAATTACTCAAAGCTGTGCGAAAAGTGTCCCAACTTTTCGGCAATGTGATCAACAGGAACATAGGTCTAACAGGTTCATCAAACTTGACACCTTGAGCTGACAACTGACTGTAGATGGTGTTGAATTCATTCAGATGATTGGACATAGGTGTCCCTTCTTTCATCTTCAAGTCAACAAGCTTCTTAAGCCAGTATACCTGTGAAGTTGCACTCTGCTTCTCATAAAGATCACTCAGCTTTGTCCATGCTTCATAAGCCGACATCTCGTCTGCTACATTGAAGTAAATGCTTTCTCCCAAAGTCAGCATAATGGTAGAAAGTGCCAATTCATCCATTTCGCTCCATTCATCTTCGTCCATATCTTGTGGTTTTATCCCCTTGAGCTTTATAGGTTTTATCTGTTTCTTTTGTACCAACACGTGCCAAATCTGCTTCTTCCACAATGGGAAATTGGTTCCATCTAGCTTCTTGATATTGTAGAGAGCAGTGTCCTGTGATCCAGCCATAGCTACGCTTCACACTAGTTTACTTTCCTGGGAAAAATTCGGCAGAGTTTCCCCTGTAAACTGACCTCTGAACCAATATCAACCTATCAAATGAACCAAGAATGCTTCAGATTCTGCAGAAATTTCGGCAGAGTCTCCTTTGTAAAATGGCTCTGGTGTACTAAAAAAACAGACCAAAAAACAACTCAAAAAACACTGTGTCTCTGACACCGTAAGCTGCGGGTAAACCTGTCTTGCACCTGTACTGTCTCTCACTGTCCTTTCACTGTCTTGTAAGCATAGACTGTGACAATGCCTCAACGGCAGTAAAGCAAAGATGCAATCCCAACTGTCTAACGCACAGTCAATACATCCTAGCTGCCTATCTAATGGTGCTCGAGGGATCGCTCCAAGAACTGTATCACCGAAAGGATCTCAACATTAGAGAATCCCCCAGATCAATAAAACCTCACTCGACCCTCAACAAAGGCTGCAGTGAATCTGACAGTACATAGACTTCCCACAAAATCATACATCCACAAATTTCCCACTATATGCTGTAACCGCTGCGGTGGTTGTTTGCTGCATGACTCACAGCCAGCAAACCCTCAACAGACATACATCATCGCTGACAATACATCCCATGTGGAAGTACCTACAATGTCAGGATGAAATCTGGAATATCAAGCAGCAAACACAAGCTACCTGATGAACTAGTGGATGTCGCCTACAATCTGTGTGTAGATGCACCCGTGTCGTATGTGACACGCCTCCAAGAACTGTGAGCCGTCCTTCGATGTGTAGACAGCCACAAATCAACACTCTGGGAGTGCCGATATCCTCAGCACCTGCAGTCGTAGGCCGAAACCCCAAATTTGCAGAGTCGGATCTGCACCCGCTGAGACCACGTAGTCGAAAATGGCCTGCGCAGAACTTTGACGAAGCCGAACGGCGGCCGAGATGACCTCAGAATGAAATTCTGAGAACACCAAGCCCTTCAGGCGCTCCCACAAGATTTGGGTCCGTGTCTTCGCCTATCGAATCCCACTCCAATCTGAGCAGGTGACTCTGGCTACGTGCAAATGCTGCTCCGAGCCTCGATCTGAGCTCTGATACCAGTTGAAGGAGTACGAGTGGAAGTGTGACGCGAGAGAGAGTGCGAGAAGAAGAGCAGGACGATATGGTGAACTCGCTCTACTGTAATGTGTAGAGCATAGTGTGTTCTTATTAGGTTTTTACAAAAGAATATGTGTACATACCTGGCGGCCCGCCCACTTACATGGGCGACCACATTGGCCTTTATACCCCAACACAATATCTGGCCTTGTCTAGACCATAGCATACATTAGAGAACCTACCGCGGTAGCATATGGAACTTTAGACATATGGGCTATCTCCTCTTGTCTTTTGACACATATCCTTGGTTAGTTTAAAGTGACCAGCCAAATGTGTAGAAACTGGTTTTGCATTTTGCATTGCAAACCTTTATAGTACCTTCTTGATGTAATCCTCTTGAGATAGCTTAATTGTTTTCTTTGTCCTGTCCCCTTGATATTTTCATACCAAGTATCCTCTTTGCAGCACTTAAATCTTTCATTGAAAAAGATTTAGATAGCTCTCTTTTAGGTCTTTGATGTCCTACATGTTAGCACTTGCAATCAACATGTCATCAACATACAACATTAGGATGATGAACTTCCCATCTCCCAAATTCTTCGTGTAGACGTAGTGATCCGAGTTGCATCTTGTGAATCCATGATCCAACATCCATCGATCAAACTTCAAGTACCATTGTCTTGATGCTTGCTTTAACCCATACAAGCTCTTCTTTAATCTACAAACCATTTTCTCCTTACCTTTTACTTCATATCCCTTTGGTTGAAGCATGTAGATTTCCTCCTCTAAGTCACCGTGAGGAATGTTGTATTTACATCCATTTGCTCAAGATTAAATCATGAGCAACCACAAGGCTTAAGACAAGCCTAATTTCTCATTGAAGTCAATACCTTTCTTTTGAGAAGACCCTTTTACCACAAGCCTACACTTGTACCTTTTCTTCCCACCTTCTTCTTCCTTCAGCTTGTACACACATTTGTTTTGAAGTTCCCGCTTACCTTTAGGCAAATCAACCAACTCCCATGTTTGGTTGCGATGTAGTGAGTCCATCTCCACTTGCATGCTCTTCGTCCATTCTTATTTGGATTCGCGTTGCATAGATTCTTCGTATGATTCTGGCTCTCTGGAATATGAGATAAAGAGATGGTTGAAGGAAGAAACAAACCTTTCTGGAGGTCTACTTGCTTTTGTAGATCTTCGGGGAATAGGTTGAGGCTCCTTATTTGGTTGACGTTGTTGCACATTGTCACTGTTTGTAGTCCTTGAGTTTTCACTATCCTCAAGCTCCATGTACTCATCACCTATTTTTTTTGTTTGTTTTCTTTCCAAGTAATCTTTGTACATATTTTGTTTGTTAAAAATTACATCCCTACTCCTTAAGATTTTACCATCTTCAGGATTCCATAGGCGATACCCAAAGTCACCTTCTCCATATCCAATGAACAAACACTTTTTGGACTTTGCATCTAGCTTTGATCTTAGGCTTCTATCTATGTGCATGAAAGCCTCACACCCAAACACTTTGAGAAATGTATAATTCACCGGTTTACATGTCCATGCCTCTTCTAGAACTCCCCCATACAATGCCATTGAGGGTGACCAATTGATTAAGTACACATACATACTTACAGCTTCCGCCCAAAGCTCAAGCGGTGGGCCTGCATGTAGCCGCATGCTTCGTGCTCGCTCCATGATTGTTTTGTTCATCCTTTCAGAAATTCCATTTTGTTGAGGTGTCCTTGGGGTTGTTATTTGCCTTCGAATGCCATTGCTAGCACAAAAGCTTTCAAAAGCTTGGCTGCAATATTCGCCTCCATTGTCGGATCTAAGGCATTTAACCTTGGTACCTGTTTCATTCTCCACAAAGGCTTTCCACCTTTGAAATATGGAAAATACATCGGACTTATTCTTCATGAAATAAACCCATGTTTTTCTAGTCGCATCGTCAATGAACGTTACATAGTACAATGAGCCACCAAGTGATAGTGTACTTGCAGGACCCCAAACATCAGAATGAACCAACTCAAGTTTTTTCTTTTTTCTTTCATTTCCTGATTTTTAAAATTTTACTCTTTTTTGTTTACCATAAACACAATCTTCACAGAACACCAAGTCCACTTCTTTCAAACCTGGTAGAAGCTTCTTTGTTTGAAGTATTTTCATTCCTTTGGCACTCATATGCCCAAGTCGGTAGTACCACACCGCATTGTCAACTTCTGCAGTTGCTACACAAGCTGAAGGTTGCGTGCTGATAGTAAGTACACAAATAAAGTGTACCGACCTTTTCTCCCTTGGAAACCACTAAAGATCCCTTTGAGATCTTTCACCGTTTGTTTCCGAATGCAATGTTGTGACCTTCATCATCCAATTGTCCTGTAGACATCAATTTTTTCCAAAGAGAAGGAACATGCCTAACATCTTTGAGCTTCCATTCATTTCCATTAGCAGTTTTGACAGAAAATGTACCTTTGCCGACAATCTCACAAGCTTCATCATCTCCCAAGTATACATACCCAAAATTACCTTTTGGTGTAATCTTGGAAATGTTGCTTGTGTGGTGCCGCATGGAATGAAGCCCTGCAATCTACTATCTAGGAATTAGACACATTGTCTAATGAGAGAATTAGAGCATCTTGCTCTACTTTACCTGCCACATTGGCCTCTGATGTTGGCTTGTTGTCTTGAGACTCAGTCTCCTTCTTCTTCTTGGACCAACAATCCTTCTTGACGTGGCCCTTCTTGCCGTAGTTCCAACATTCAAGAACTGACTTTGTGCATGACTTGCTCTGTCTTGAACAATCACGACCCTTTTGATTTTTGAACCTCTCCTTAGGCCTTCCTCTTGTTTCCACTGACAGTGCAGCACTTGATGATTCTCCTATGCTTCTCCTTCGTATTTCCTTGCTTAGGAGAACACCCACAACATCATCAAACTTGAGAGTATTTGTGCCTGAAATAGAATTACTTACGGCCATCACAAGGCTATCCCAACTATCCAGTAGAGCTGATAGTATAAGGAGAGCTCGCACTTCGTCATAAAAATTGCTTTTCACCGATCGAAGTTGACTTATGTTTGTGTTAGAGTCATTTAGGTGTTCTGCAACTGAACCATTCGCTGCCATCTTTAGATTGAACAAGCGCTACATAAGAAATACCTTATTGGATGCTGATGGTTTCTTACAAAATTCGTCAAGTGACTTTATCATGTCCTCTGTGGTCTTCATCTCCAAAACATTGAAGGCCACCGTGGATGTCAAGCTTAACCGGATTGTTCCCAATGCCTTTCGATCAAGGACAATCCATGCTTCATCTGCCATTGTTGCGGGCTTGTTTGCAAGACCGCCTAGTGGCAAATAGAGGTCCTTCTGGTAGAGATAGTTCAATCTGCATCTTCCAATGTTGATAGTTTTTCCCGTTGAACTTCTCAATCTTGAGCTTCTCTTCCTCCGCCATAATTCCCACTCAATTCAAGGAATCCCTTCCTTGAGATAATTTAGCTACAAGCAAACCTTGCTCTGATACCAGTTGTTAGAAAATATGACGTAGCTAAATAGATATTTGAGTAGATTACTTAATGGAGAGAGATAGATTTCACATAAAAGAGATTAGAGAGAGAGAGAGAGAGAGAGAGAGAGAGAGAGAGAGAGAGAGAGAGAGAGAGAGAGAGAGAGAGAGAGAGTACACATGATATACGTGGTTCACCCAATGTGGGCTACGTCCACGGGAAAGCAGCCACTCAATGGCTTTAGTGCTTCAAAACAAGAAGTAGGTGACAAAGGGATTATACCCTTTTCGAGCTCCCGCCCGCCTTGCTTCACTCTCACCACCTCACATCCACCTTGTTGCATCAACTTCACACACTATGAAATGTGTGTAGAAATGGCCTCCTTTTATAGGCCAAAAGGGCTGCCCTCTCGTTGGAATTAGGGTTGTAGAGAAACTCACATAGCTTGGAGAAGACGAAGGAAGCTCAAGGCACACAATAGAGAGTGTATTACTTAGTGTGCAGTGGAAAGATAGATAGCCCTAGAGTGATGGGCGTATATACAATGCTCGGGGGGAAAAACCTCCTAAAGAGGGAAAAAATGCCCCGGCGGTCCTAGTGTGTTCACACACTAGTGATGTGTTCACACACATCACTACCACATGTATATGGTAACAAATCCCCGTTGGAGTGATGCGGTGAACGAGAGATGGCACATGAGTAAAGGGAAGTGCCATGCCCTGAGGACATGATCAGCCCACAAAGGGGAGTAAGCCCAAAGTTTTTCGGAGAGCTTCAAGCTTCTCATGAGACAATGCCTTTGTGAAAAGATCTGCAAGGTTGTCCTGTGTTGGCACATAAGCCAAGCTGATCTCTCCTGCTGAGAGCCCCTACCTGATATAGTGGTAATGCACCTCAATGTGCTTTGTGTGAGCATGAAAAACTGGGTTCCTCGCAACTGCCAATGCGCTCTGACTGTTAGTGTAGATAGTGTTGCCAGTGTTCTGTCCAACACACAAATCAGCCATAAGGCGTCTAAGCCATACACACTCAACCGTAGCTGTGAAGAATGCCCTGTACTCAGCCTCACAACTCGAAGTGGCCACAGTAGGTTGCTTCTTGCTCAACCATGATATACATGAACTGCCAAGCATGAAACAAAAACCACTTGTGGACACTCGCGTGTCAAAACAACCAGTCCAATCTGAGTCTAGAAAAGCATGTAAGTCTGGCGGCAATGATCCCCCCTTGGGATAAAACAAGCCAAGATGTAAAGTGCCACTGAGGTAGCGAAAAATCCTCTTGACAGCCTGCCAATGCCTAGACCATGGGCTATGCATCAATTTGCTGACCTGTGAGACTGCAAATTGAATATCTGGCCTCGTGTTGCATACATAAATGAGGCAGCCAATAGCAGTTTGATAAAGAGTGACATCAGCAGGATAGCCAGCTTCATGTAGAGTCAACTTCAAACCTGTTTTCATGGGAGTGGCAATAGGTTTGCAATCCTCAAGTCCAAACTTACATAGTAATGTCTCTATGTAACTTTTCTAACACAAGGCAATACCACCATCGCACTGCTTAAACTGTATACCCAAGTAATGATGCAACAGCCCCAAATCTTTCATCTTGAAAGTAGCATTCAAATCAGCCTTAAATTCAGCAATATGTCTCTCATTTGGTCCAGTGATCAGCAAATCATCAACATAAAGAACCACAATAAGAAGTACATCACCCTCACGCTTTACATACAATGTGCTTTCTGTTGGACTGTTACGAAAGCATCGTTTAACCAAATAAGTGTCTGCTTTCTCATACCAAGCACGAGGAGATTGCTTCAACCCATACAAAGCCTTCTTACATCTGTACACTTTGTCCTCTTGTCCTTTTATGACAAAACCGCGAGGCTACGCTACATAAAATTCCTCAAATATGTCACCATTCAAGAAAGCAGCAACAATGTCTGATTGATGTGCATCCCAACCAAAATGAGCTACCAATGCACATAGAAAACTCACAGTAGTCATACGACAAGTGGGAGCAAAAGTCTCTTCATAATCTATGCCTTTTTGCTGTGCATAACCCTTTGCAACAAGTCGAGCCTTATGGCGATCGATCTCACCATCCGGCTTGCGTTTCAACTTGTAAACCCACTTCGTACCAATGGCCTTTTTTCTAGGAGGCAAATCACATAAAGTCCATGTGTCATTTTCTATAAGTGCATCATATTCTGATTGCATGGCAGCCATCCAATTTTCTGAATTCTGTGCTTCATCAAAAAACAGAGGCTCCTCAACATCATATAAGCTAGACACAGCCAAAGCATAAAAATCTGATGCATAAGATGCATGGCGAGAGCCTAGAACGAGTACGACTAGACAAAGGTGCATCCAATTTACTGTCACGCAAAGTGTGCACTCGCCATTTTGGCATACCTCTAGCCTGCTCATTTTTAGCCCTTTCCTCATCAAGTACATCATGTACATCTGCATCAGTAATAGGCCGATCTGTAACATTTTTTGAAACCCCCATAGGCTGTACATTTGCCTCATTGGAAATTACATTTGTATTTCCACCATTGAAAAGAGGCAACAAAGTGTCATAAATGTCCTGTGACCTTACATTACTGTCTCTAGTACATGACAGCAAGGGCTGAATAGAATCTTCCACAAACACTACATCCCGTGAAACTAGAATACGTTTTGTTTGCAGATGATACAACCTGTAACCTTTTCTTTCAGCACTATAACCAACAAAAATACATTTGACAGCCTTATCATCCAATTTTCTGCGCTGTGTTTGTGGCACCAAATCATCTGCAAACAGCCTAAAACACGCATGTGCTCAATAGAAGGCTTTCTATCATGCCATGCTTCATATGTAGTAATAGACTGCAAAGCTTTCCAGGACACCTGTTAAGTACATAAGTGGCACACATGATGGCCTCAAGCCAAAAAGAATGCGGAAAAGCTTGACTTTTGACCATACATCGTGTCATTTCCGTCAGTGACCTGTTTTTCCTCTCAACAACACCATTTTGCTGAGGTGTATAAGGCAATGTACATTATCCCACGACTAGCTAGAAATGCATTAAATTCATGAGAAATATACTCCCCCCCTCGATCGGAACGGAGGGTGCCCATAATACATTTTGTGACAATCTCAGCCATAGCCAGAAATTATTGAAGCACATAAAAACTACGGACTTCGCTTTAAGCGGAAATACCCATGCATGCCTTGAGTAATCATCAATGAAAGTCACGAACTACAGGTAATTGCCCAAGGAAGGTAACTGAACCATCCTTTGGAAACTTATAATGCTGCATCTTACCCAAAATATAGCCTTCACAAACATGTTTGACAGGTGCTTCAAGAGGCGGCAAAGAAGCAACCATATCAGATTTCTGCAAATGCAGCAAACTGGCAAAATTTAGATGACCAAAAAGTGCATGCCAAAGTTTTGCATCTGAAATATCCCTTGAATCTGCAACAGCATTTACAAAATTTTGTCCACACTTGTGATACAAAGTGAGCTTATACTGCAAGTGTGGATACAAAAAAGAGATTCTTCTTGATCCCAGGTACATAAAGTGCATCAACAAGTGTAAGGGAACTGCCATTTGCAGCAGTAAGCACAATCTTTCCAACTCCCTGAACCGGATAAGAGGCACTTTTGGCACAAGTGTCTGAATTCCCATGAGGGATAGACTCGAGAGAGGTAAACAATTCACGATGTGAGGTAATGTGCTTTGTAGCACCACTGTCGAAATACCACACATGTGAATCTGCAACAACTGACAAGCATGCATCATGGACAACAAGATTGTAAGTGCACTCTACGCTAAAAGCCCATTCTGCATCAACATCAGCATCAGAGTCTCCTTTCACAGAAGACTCAACAATGGATGCATTTGTAGTGGAACCAGCATTTGTAGTGGAACCACCCTCTTTCTTCTTAGCCTCTTTGGCCTTCAACTTAGGACATGACTTGATCAAGTGATCATTAGCTTTACAATAATGGCAACGCATCTTCTTTTTGACCTTGTCACCAGAATTGCCAGACGAATTGCTGCCAGTAGAAGCATTACGAACATAACTTTTGCCACTCGCAGCAGAACCATAAGAAGTGGCTGCATTGCTGTTACCACCCTTTCTTTGAGATGCAATAAAAGCCTGTTCAACTGCACGCTATCTAGTCCTGTTTTTTCTGGAAAGTGAGTCTTGCAACAGCAATGTGCATAATGCATCAAACTTGACAACTTCTGGATTTCCTTGGGTCATAAGTCTCCAAGTACTAGCAAAAGTCTGGTAAGAATCTGGTAAGGCATCAAGAACAGTCTGCACAAGGGAACTATTTGAAATGACTTCACTTGCAGAAATAAGTTGTTCATTGATATCCTTGACACTAGCAAGGAAAGTGTCCATATCATCTTCCTCATGCATAATCTTCGACTCCAGCTCTTTACGCAACAAAGCAATTTTAGCCTCATTGCCGCTTGCATAAAGACCTGCTAGAATACCCCAAGCCTGTTTTGCAGATTTTGCTCAACAGATGTGAGGAACAATGGTGCGCTTCACAGAAAACGCAATCAATGCATGAGCCTGCGCATCCTTAACATCCCAACGAGCTTGTTCTGCCATAGGCAAAACAACTCTAACAACAGCAATCCTTGCAGCAAGACCTGCAACATCCTCAACATCGCCTACATCCTCAGAACAGGACGTACATCAATGCCCTGCACAATGTTCCAGACGCCCTTTGACACAAGAACATGTTGCATCATATAAGCCCACATAGGGTAGTTGTCCCCATTCAACCTGTCCTCAGTAGCAAACTTCTTGAATACATCTGTGTTGTTGTTGTCAGCCGTGGTAAATGCTGCACGTAATGTGAAAACTGCCCGAAAATAAGAGAAACAGAGCGGGAACAACAGTGCTATATGGCACAAACCGTAGAAGACTATAAGGCACTTGTTATGCAAAAAACATCACTGATAGAATACTTTGCACAAAATGACAAAATAGCATGTGCAGCACTGCCTATAGTGGAAATGGAGGCCGAAATGAGCCTGAATCAAAAATCTGAGCAGACGTATGCTAGAGCAACTGGCAACTAAGCCTGGGAAGACGTAACCTGCTCTGATACCAATTGTTGGAATTAGGGTTGAAGAGAAACGCACACAGCTTGGAGAAGATGAAGGAAGCTCAAGGCACACAATAGAGAGTGTATTACTTAGTGTGCAATGGAAAGATAGATAGCCCTAGAGTGATGGGCGTATATACAATGCTCGGGGGAAAAAACCTCCTAAAGAGGGAAAACATGCCCCGGCGGTCCTAGTGTGTTCACACACATCACTACCACATGTATATGGTAACACCTCTCTCATGAGAGGCAGCCATGTGTAGCCACCCTTGTGTAGATAAGTCCAAATCGGACCCTCCAATCCACCCATGTGTGGCCGCCCTTGAGAAGACAAGTCCCCTTTTGAATTCGACCATGGGCCACCGGCCATTGACTTTTGACCACCGGCCACGGGCTATTGACTATCGCCCACCGGCCAACCGGCCAACTGACCGGTCATTTTCCGACCACTTTCCGGCCGCCGTCCGGTCATAATATTCCGGCGAAGCCATGGGCGTGAAAATTTTGGTTTCCCGCGAGTGATTTTATTTTTTGACGAGTTATTTTTCTTCATGCACGATGGCTTCTCCTCATAATGGGGGCCTTACAAATGTGCATTTTTAACACAGAAAACTATAAGGGGTGAATCAAGCTCCATACTTAACATCAATAGGAAGTAAAGCCTCTTTGCCAAAAACTAGATGGAAGGAAGAGAAACCAGTACTTGATTTGATGACGGTGTCGGGGGATATGTGTTTGCTACGTGAGCCGGGTAGGCGCCGAGCCTCTCGCTGTGGGAGATGTGAAAGAGAGAGAACAAGAACAACTGATAAATCTGGCAATCAACGCAATCATCAATTAATTGAATATTACTTTGAGTACAAATTAGTCCTTACTCAAGGCGGGTTGTTAACAGCACCGTCACTTGGATCAGCTGCTAACTAGGAGTTTAAGCTCCCGTCTACAAAATTTAACAAAATGCTTAACACCGGACTTAACAAAATGCTAATTCAATCTCTAATGGATGACGGTGATGGAAATTTTCCGTTGCCGCTTTATCAGCTTCAAATACCTCGCGGATTCTGCAAGTTTCAATTCAGTTCACTGCCTCGATCATCAAGCTTCACTTATTACCATTTATCCTGTATCTTCCTGCTTTATGCACTTTGGACTAACTTATCTGCCGTTCACGAGCTTTATCTTCACCTCTACTCGACTTGCTCCGAGTCCCTTAACCCCTGCTTGGCCGATACACTTGCTTTCCTCTTCCGAGCTCATGCCAACTTCATGCAACACTCCGAAATACTCTCCTTCTCACGCATGAGAGAGTGAGAGCACCTTTCTTTCTTGCTTATGTCCGAGAGCAAGAGAAAGTGCCCCTTCCTTGCCGACTCCTTGCTCCCCTCTTCTCTATCTTATGCATGAGAGGAAGAGAGCTTTACTCTTCTTTGTTTGTCGTAGCCCTCTCTCGAGAGTCTTGCTTCAAGACTCGATTCCGAGAGCCCTTACTTTTCCTCCTTCTTTATTGCTCGCCTTAACATGCCGAGCTCCGCCTTCTCCAAGCCTTGCCTCCTTCATTCGCTAACCAAGGACGAGAGGACGAGAGAGCTGAAGAGAGATTTTCCTTGGTCCTTCCATCTTCTTTGTTTTCTGACAAAAAGAAAACCTCTCTTGCTTCTCCTTCAACTCGAGAGAGAAGAGAGAGCTTTGCTTGCTCAAGAGAGAAAGAGAGGAGAGCGTCGTTCCTTGCTCCCCTTGTGTCGGTTGGAGATCGAGAGAGAGAGATTGCTTTGACCTCCTCCCTGCAATCCTCGTTTTGATGCCCTCGTTCCTGCTCCTCGTTGGCTTTCTTTCCCCCTTCTTCGTTATGCCTCCTCTTCTCCTCGTTTTCTTGCCAAAACTTATGCAAAAGAGCCTCTATTAATAGCGTGCCCCCTCCCTTAGCAACGACGGCGCCGTCGTTGCTAGGGAGGCATAAAAAACGTCTCTTGATGACGTTGTTAGGAGTTTTTTTGAGCAAGGGATTGCGCATATGTTCATACACATGCATGGTGCATCAAATAAAGTATTGCCCATTTTCCAGAGCCAGTTGGTTACGTGGGGCCCACATGTGTACAGGTAGGACAGTGTGTACATAGTGCATCGATTTTCACTATTACTAATACCAGTGTGTTTTTTCTATAATAATGAGGAGTTGGTAGTGCGTAAAACTTCTCGAGGAAGCTATCCGCGGGCCGACGACATGAGGTAAGCAGGTGCGTCAGATGGCATCTAGTGGTGTCAGGAGGGCGAACGGGGTCAATATTTGCACGTGGATGAATACGGACACAAAGTGGTGTTTTCTTGTGAGAGTTATGCAGAAAGGTCATCATTAGGACCACTTTTTGGGGCCACTTCACGTGGTTGCGAGATGCATTATTGAAAAGAAATGAGTGACAAGTGTGCGTATGAATGCAACAGGGTGACAACTATGCACTGCGAGGTCAGTTTTTGGCCTGTCCGGGGTCCGTTTGAGGTCATCTAAAAGGCCAAGGGTGCACAACTAATAAAGATAAGTGTGGGAACTGAAAAAACAGAGAGAAGACCAGAAAAAACGTGGAGAAGAGAGGAGGAACAGCCGCAACTGTGTTTTTGGGGTTTTTGGAGCCTGTTTTGGCCGTAAAATTGCTCATCCGAGGTCGGATTTGAGCACTTTGACATTGTAGACTGGGGTTTTGGGCCGTTCCGGATGCGATGGCGCTGTCCATTTTACCAAATTCCTCCCTCTTTTTCTGCTGTTTTGGCTGTGTAAGTTTCTCCGGTGAGTGAAGCTTCTTCTCCGATTTGTGATTGTATCTCGTATCTTTTACCCATATTGTGTGAGCTGTTTGCCCCATTGGTGTTGGACCAAGCTCATTTGTATCTAATTATCAGAAGTTCTCCTCTTTTGAGCTGATTTTTTTGGGTGTGTGTGTGTGTGTGTGTGTGGAGTGGGCAAGTGGATAGTCTCTCTCCTCTCACTCCAGAGGTGTGTTCCCTGTCTCGGCCAGGTGTGTTGTGTAAGCCGAGTGGTGCCCCATAGTGTGTGTGTGTGTGTGTGTGTGTGTGTGTGTGTATCTTCCCAAGAGTGTGTGTCGGGTCGTTATAGAGGCGCTGTGTGTGTTTTCATCCCGCTCACATTCTTTTGGCGCCCCCACGGAGGATCTTCTTCCAGTACCTTCTGCTTCGAGCTTCAAGCGTCGAGATTCAGGATTACAGGTTGGAGACTACAGGTTACAGGTTACATGGACAGGGACAGGGACAGGTACAGGTGATTCACACAGGTACAGGTAGCTAGAGTACAGTGGTATACTAGCAGTGAAGTCACTTGCAGTTGCCGTGGGTATTCATCATTGGGCGCTTGCTTGAGCGCATTGTTTGTTGGTATTGTACGTTACTTGTGGAAACTGCCAATTGTACGCCTTTGTGGAGCCATACTTGGTTGTATTTGGCAGTCCCAGCCATTTCTGAGACTTGGTCTGGAAGATAGTCATTTCTGAGACTTGACTATACGCGATTTGCATTAGCCTTCGTGTGAGGGTCGATAGCGTGAGGTTTTTATTGAGCTGGGGGATTCTCAAATGTAGAGATCCTTTCGGTGATACAGGTAGCTGGAGCACCCTTTTTGTGACCTTGCCATAGGCTATGTACTAGTGATTCCTAATTGATGCTCGGGTTCTATTGTTGGCAGTTTATGCATACATAGAGAGTCTATATTTTGGGTTCACACTGCTCTACTTCTGGGGAAACTCTGCCAAAATTTTTCCAAGTTATGATGGCTGGTTTTTTGGTATTTTGAGCCATTTATTCTGTTATGCTGCTGAAATTTGGGCAAAAATCAGAGGATAAGTGAGGTGTGCTTTTTTGGGAGCTTCATGGTTGGCTTTGATGGATGATCAAAATGGCCCTCAATTCACTCCTTTTCATTTAACTCATAGAATCCAGATAAATGTTCATGTGTCTAGGAAGATTTTTTTCCAGCAGTGCATAGTCTTTATGTTCGGGCCAAGAAGATTACGAGAGATCCTGGAATGTCCTTTACCTGTTGTAATTCCAATGATCAACTATGAAAACTCATTTGATGTGCATGTGTTTGTTCTTATCTAAAGTTGAGCTCCATTGAAGTTTCTGGGGATTGGGTAGTCAAAAGTTTTGGGTTCTTGCACGTGTGTTCAAAGGGGTTCTCAAAGCATTGAAACTTGGGTAGCCATGGCTTTCTCTTATCCGGAGTTTCATGGAAGAAGTGATGAAGATGTGGAAGAATTTTTGGAAAAGATGGAGGTTGCATGCATTAGCAACCAGATTCATGACCCTGCGTAGATGTTACGCCTTCTCCAAATTTGTTTGAAGAGTGATGCACGAGTTTGGTCTAAAACATTTGAAGAGGAGTTGCGTGCAACGGATCCACCTGTAAGATTGAGTTGGGACAATCCAAGGCATGGGTTGGAAGTGGAGTTTGTGAAGATAGAAGATCCTGACAAAGTGTGGCAAGAAGTACAAGGTTTGGTGCAAAAGGAAGGTCAGCCAGTAGATGTGTACATACGTAAGTTCTCATTGGCATGGAAGCGGATGTGCAAGGCCTTAGCACCACAGGTACCCCCGCCTGACATAATGAAGAAGGACAGGTTCTTGGCTGGTCTTTGGGAGAATATACGTTGGAGAGTAGAGCTAAAGAAGCCTAGGACATATGAAGATGCACTAAAGGTATCAAGGAACAAAGAGTGGAAGCTAAAAAAAATGAGCCAGTTAGGGGTGGAGTCTTTGCCCATGAGGTCTGAATTTCAGCCTCTAGAGTCTTTACAAGGTCGCATGTCAGGGGTTCATCATGAACCAGTGGTTCCTGTTACTACTCAGGTTATGCCAGTAGTGGTCACTACATCGGTGCAAGATGATGGGCTAAGGCAAGACATGAGGCAAGTGGTAGATTTGATGAAGAATCTTAGCCTAAACATGCTAGGTCAAGTGGGAAATAATCGAGGTCAAGGGAGGTATGCAAATCAGCCAGGAGGTGAAGAAAGACATAGGAATGGTGTTGGACAAAGCAATGGTAGTTACTGGAGGCAAACGCCCACATGTTATAATTGTGGATAGTTGGGTCACATCAGCCCGCAATGTGATAAGCCACCAAGGATGGGGGGAGACATGTATCCATTGCCAAGACAGGTGCTAACTAGGTCAAATGATTATGGCATCAAAATTAAGGGAGACGAAGGAACCAATGGACTGACCCAGGAGGAAAAGGGAAAGACAAAAGTGCTAAGTGTAGTCACCTTGGAGAAGGAATCAAAGCTAGAGGATACATTAGTGATGCCTATTGGGAAGAGGACCACAAAGGATAAGGAAGGAAGAAGTGCCTCAGGTCCTAGTAAGAAGAAAGGAAAGAGCCATGAAGGCGAGGATGTCAAGGCCAAGAGGAAAAGGAGAGCTCGTTGAAAGTTTCATGTTTCAGATTTTCCATTAGGGGATGGGCAATTAAGCTATGACTTGAAGGAGGATCTGACGAGCAGGAAGGCAGATGTTACTTTTGGGCAGCTTAGAGAGATGGTTCCTAAGCTAAAGCGACAGTGGAAGAGGATGGTTAACCCAATGGAGAAAGAGCCAGAGAGAGGTTCAGTGAAGGTGTTGGCAATGGATGAGCTACCAGACATTTGTCCAATAGTAGATGTGTGGCATAAAAGGAAAAATTTGGGACAAGGTTATGTGGATGGCGGAGCCCAAATATGCATCATAACCCACGCATGCATTGCGAAGATGGGTCTTACAGTGACTGGGGTTTCAGGCTTCCGGATTAGATTGGCAAACCATCAAAAAGTAAAATGTTTGGGTGTTGTAAAGAGCTTAGAAGTGGAAGCATATGATGCAAAAGCAGTGGTTGATTTTCATGTGATGCCAGCAGGGTTGGGAGCATATCCTATTATACTGGGCAGACCATGGTTACGTGCAGTGGGAACTGTTCAAGATTGGCGACATGGTACGATTAGCCTCTATCGAAAGACAGGTACCAAGAAGCTTTATAATATGGACACAAGGAAACGATTAGAGGAGCTTTATGAAGATGAGGATGAGTCTAGTGATAAAGACTCTTCCACGGTGACAGATGAGGATAGTGATAGCACTACCAGCAGTGATGAGGATGCTGATGTTGCATTTCTTTTGATGGACAAAGAAATCCAGGAGTTTGGTTTAGTTGCATTTGCGAATGAGGTTGAAGATGAAAGTGAAGGGTCTTATGAAGTGATTGAAGGGCTGATGCAAACCAAGGTTGAGTTGTCAAAGAAGCATGAATTGATGACACAAATGATCAGTGGTGGAGACCTCTCAACTATGGAGAAGGGAATATATTTGCACATGCCGGTCTATGCCAAAGTATTTGATGCTTTTCTTGATGCAAGATTGATATATGGAATCTCTACATGTTTTCCTTGGGAACCAGGTGGAAGCTTGATTAAGTTTTTAAGGCAGGGAATACCAAGTGTTTTTGTGTGGGATCCAGGTGGAATGAATATCTCTTTTAGTTGTTGCTGAGCATGAATGCTCTAGCAGGCTAGGGGATGGGCAAATTATGTCAGGAGTTATTTTGAGAAAGGGATTACGCATATGTTCATACACATGCATGGTGCATCAAATAAAGTATTGCCCATTTTCCAGAGCCAGGTGGTTACGTGGGGCCCACATGTGTACAGGTAGGACAGTGTGTACATAGTGCATCGATTTTCACTATTACTAGTACCAGTGTGTTTTTTCTATAATAATGAGGAGTTGGTAGTGCGTAAAACTTCTCGAGGAAGCTATCCGCGGGCCAACGACATGAGGTAAGCAGGTGCGTCAGATGGCATCTAGTGGCGTCAGGAGGGCGAACGGGGTCAATATTTGCACGTGGATGAATACGGACACAAAGTGGTGTTTTCTTGTGAGAGTTATGCAGAAAGGTCATCATTAGGACCACTTTTTGGGGCCACTTCACGTGGTTGCGAGACGCATTATTGAAAAGAAATGAGTGACAAGTGTGCGTATGAATGCAACAGGGTGACAACTATGCACTGCGAGGTCAGTTTTTGGCCTGTCCGGGGTCCGTTTGAGGTCATCTAAAAGGCCAAGGGTGCCCAACTAATAAAGCTAAGTGTGGGAACTGAAAAAACAGAGAGAAGACCAGAAAAAACGTGGAGAAGAGAGGAGGAACAGCCGCAACTGTGTTTTTGGGGTTTTTGGAGCCTGTTTTGGCCGTAAATTGCTCATCCGAGGTCGGATTTGAGCACTTTGACATTGTAGACTGGGGTTTTGGGCCGTTCCGGATGCGATGGCGCTGTCCATTTTACCAAATTCCTCCCTCTTTTTCTGCTGTTTTGGTTGTGTAAGTTTCTCCGGTGAGTGAAGGTTCTTCTCCAATTTGTGATTGTATCTGGTATCTTTTACCCATATTGTGTGAGCTATTTGCCCCATTGGTGTTGGGCCAAGCTCATTTGTATCTAATTATCAGAAGTTCTCCTCTTTTGAGCTGATTTTTTTGGGTGTGTGTGTGTGTGTGTGTGTGTGTGGAGTGGGCAAGTGGATAGTCTCTCTCCTCTCACTCCAGAGGTGTGTTCCCTGTCTCGGCCAGGTGTGTTGTGTAAGCCGAGTGGTGCCCCATAGTGTGTGTGTGTGTGTGTGTATCTTACCAAGAGTGTGTGTCGGGTCGTTATAGAGGCGCTGTGTGTGTTTTCATCCCGTTCACAACGTGGCAGCTGACTGCGGACCAGAGCCAAAAGTCATGGGAGTACGACCAAGATT
The DNA here is from genome assembly GCF_014529385.1 of Adiantum capillus-veneris. Taxonomy (NCBI): domain Eukaryota; kingdom Viridiplantae; phylum Streptophyta; class Polypodiopsida; order Polypodiales; family Pteridaceae; genus Adiantum; species Adiantum capillus-veneris. Next base: position 71,771,477 of record NC_140942.1, on the reverse strand, counting down.
ATGCGCGCCGGAGTTCTGCACCTTTTCCGTTTCTTCGCCATGCGCAGCCAAGGTCTCCCTAGCCCTGCGTGAGTCCTCTTCTCCTGCATGCGTCCTCTCATCATTTGCCCGCCATGAAGGCTTCTTGTTTGTTTTATTTTCCTTCTTCACACACAAAATCTTTTTACCCACTGGGCGGGCGGCCACTAGCCCTTGGGCGGCCTTTGCTTTAGCTTGGGTGGGTGGCCCTTAAAGGGCACCCCATTTAGCATACATATTGAGTAAGGCATTGCCAAACACAGCCCAACATCCCCGTCCAACAATCTCATCAGGGAATCTCTCACTTTGAGGTAAATCCCGCAACGAATGCATTCCAAAAGAACACATTCCGAACACGAAGCTCTTCAAGCACTTTTTGTGCTTTCGTAACGGCACCATATTAGGCATACATGCCGGCCATCTTCGTCAAGGCTCTCATTAACCCTAAACTGACAATAACATTGTGAATTTTTCTACCCATATCAACATCTCGAATAATGCCAAGATTACCTAGCTCAACAGTGCCGGCAATTGTCATTGGCCTCAAGCCCTGGCCTCAAGCCCTATTATCTGATCAATCCGAAGTCTGTCTAACGAGTCGTAAATCCCTGTAGACCTCTCAAATTGCATAGAATGTATACAAACCCTACTGAGGCTGCAAAATTCCCAGATGGCACACCGATTGAGCAGACCGGACTGGTACGGAGCCGGTCCCTGGTAAATCTTTAACGGCACATATCTTGGCGACCGAGACTCCGATTGCTGATCTGAAAAGACCGACGCGCTCCACAAAGTGAGCACTTCAGGCCCGTGCATTCATTTCATTTTTGTCACCTCAACTGCAGTTGCCCAATCCGGTACGGATCTGCAATCGACTTGAACTTTAAACTTCCATAACTTCTTCACCGTAGCTCCAATCGACGAGCCGTAAAGATAGACCGATAGAGCACTTCAAGCACTGCATTGCTAGACCATCATATCCCATATGTGCTCACTTCTAGCATAGCCCTTTTTAGCATCATTAAGACGTCAGTTGGCCCTTTTAAGCCACATATGGCATACATTTATAATTAAACTTGGCCTGTTAACAAGCCCTCATACTGACCATTAACCAAGTAGGCTTCCAATAAGCTTGATGTGCATCTTCTTGGCATATTTCTTAGCATGGGAGTGGAGCTGCACGACAACGGTCCTGTAAGACCATAGAGCAAGGTAGCTTTATATCCCAAGTATTCACGTTATTTCTTGTCATCTTTGTAATCATCCTTATGATCTCTCCATTAAACCTCCCATTCATTCCACTGCATTGGGAATTATAAGGAGTTGAAAACCTGCAATGCACATGAAGCTTCTCACATAGATAATCCACCAGCTCTCCCCTAAAACCTGGACCCTTGTCAGAAAGTAATGGCATGCCAAATTTGCAGTAAATATCTTCATATAAACATTAGAAAACATGTTTACTCATGATTTTCTTAACAACTTTGTCTTCAACCCACCAAGATAGATAGTCAATAACAATAAGTATGTAACATTTGCCTCTAGCTGTCATAGGTAGAGGACCTATTGCATCAATATCCCACTTCTCAAACACATCATATACCATAATGGCCCGCTTCTAATTTTTGACTTGAGAATCCTATTTGCCATGCTTTGGTACTCTTTACAATACTTGCACCAATGATGAACATCACATTGAATGCTTGGACATACATACCTTTCCTGCAAGTCTTTATTCAAAGTGATCTTTGAAGCAAAGTGACCCACAAGAACCCTCATGATTATCCTCTAAAATTCTGTAAATTTTCTCTTTTCAAGGCACTTTTCTCATCACAAGATCAACCCCTTTCATATACAAGGCATTAACAGAAGCAACACATACGATGAAGGAAGGCATACTTATTGATTTCTCCAACTCTGATGAAAGCATACATGTTTGTAGAAACTCTTCTTCCCTCTCCAAAACTTCCCTTTCCAAATAAAGGGGAGAATTAGCTCTTATCACATACAATTGGCCAATTGAAGCTTGTGTTGCACCATGTGCTTCTTCATTTTGAAACCTATCCACATGCCTTAAACTCCAAGCTTCAAAATGCTTAAGCAGATTTTTCACTTGAAAACACATATTTTTCAGCCTTGGGTTCTTACTTTTCCACACCCCAAGTACTCGCTTAACCACCAAAAGAGCATCACCTCTTACCCTCACACGATGGATGCCAAGCTCAAGGCAAATGCTTTCTCCAAAGTAGCATAATCAGCTTCATTGTTAGGCTTTGTGCCGTAAGCTTCAAACTCCTTTTAGTTACCAAAGCACCTTGAGGATCATAAATCACAACACCTCCTAAAGGTTCACCATACACTTTTTTATAAGAGCCATCAAAAAACAATAGATAGGCATTGTCTATGTCAGGAGCTTCCATGTGTTGCATCTTCACCACGTCCTCCTTAAGAAGAAGAGGGATTTCCTTATAATTAAGAAAATCAGTGAATGTCACCCTTGTACTCTCCTCAACAAGAAAAGAGAATTGAAATTCTTGTAGCTCCACAATACACTTCATGAGCCTCTTTGACAAAGTAGGGCTATTCACCAATTGAGGTAGAAGAGTGTAACTAGTGAGAAATGTGAATGGTTTGGGGAGAAGGTAGTGCTTAAACCTTATAAATGCATAAATCACACTCATCTTGATGAGCTCCACCTCAGTATAGCCTCTTTTTACCTCTAGCTTCACCGTGCTAGCACAATAGATAGGATTCATGTAGTGGGAGTTATTACATCATTGAAGAAGCATAGCTCCAATAGCATCCTCACCTAGTGATGGATTCACATAAAATTCCTTATACCAATTAGGAGCTTGCGTTGCACGAAGAGAACCGAACCTCTTTGATACCTTGAAAAACTTCTTCACATTCATTTGTCCATTGTAGAGGATCCAACCTTGCTACTTGCTGTAAAGGATAAAGAAGTTAAGAGCACAAAGAAATAAACATTGACATATACTTCAACTTCTGAATGGAAGTAGCAAGTTTCTTTGTATCCTTAGGTGATGGGAGGAGCACCAAAGACTTTACTTTGTTAGGATCTACTTCAATCCCATTCTCAGAGATCATATGCCTCAAAAACTTCACTCTTGGTTGAGCAAGGTGATAGTTCTTTGGGTTGAGTTGACCTCCACTTTCATCATATTGCTTCAATGCCATCCCAAGATTTCACAATGATCTTTTCTAGAACTATAAGTACAAAAATCATCAATAATATCCTTCACAAACTTGTCAAGAAAGGGAGATAACACCTTGTTGATGCGCTTTTGGTACCATGCACAATGGTTCATAAGACCAAAAGGAACCACACAATAACAAAAGCATCCCCATGGTGTGATAAATGTGGTCTTCTTTTGATCTTCTAAAGCCAAGGTGAGTTGAAAATCCATAGATCCATCACATACATTATACCTTTCATGCCCTACAATAGAATCAAGGATGTCATCTATGAAAGGAAGAGGGTATGGATCTCTCTTCATAGCTGCATTTAGAGGCTTAAAATCAACACAAATCCTCCACTTTCGATCCTTCTTGGGTGTGACAACAACATGCCTTACCCATTTTGCAATACTCACAAGACATATAAAACCTGCTTTGAGAAGCTTGTTCGAATCTTCCTTTAAAGCATTAAGTTGTACATGTACCATTCTCCTTAGCTTTCGGCGTACGGGCTGAGATCCTTCCTTGCTTGGAATTTGCAATTCCTCTCCTTTGAAGCCTCTAATTTACTCATAAGAAGTGATGAAAAACTAGAAAATTGTTGTATCATATGTAGGTACGCACCCTGTCATGACTAGTCAAGGCGGGAGTGTAAGGTCTTTACCTGCCCTAGAAAAGGGTTACCTATGTAAAATTTTAAGTCTAAAAACCAGTTTGGCAAAAGATGCTATTTTTAGCAGGTTTCAGTGATCAAATGGAAATTTTTGTGTTGTGATCTTTGTAGAACTTTTAATTTTGGTCAAATTCAATTTTTGTGAAAACTTTCCAAAAATAGAAAATTTTTGACACCTGGTATGGTCTAGGGTTGACTGGCTCGTCAAACTATGCACCGACCCAGATTTCCTTAAAAAATAGCGTCCGAACGTCGAAGGCTGCTATTTATGGCAGGTAATCGTATCTGTTACCTGCAGGTCTGTCTCGAGTTAGCAAGTTTCAAAATTGAATTTGGGTTAGTATAAGTTTAGTTAGCCTGAGGTTAGTAAATTCCTAAGGTATGTGTATGGCATGGGTGTGCATGTGCATGTATGGATATGCATGGTCATAGGTGTGTATGGAAGGTCATGGATGCATGGTCATGTATCCCCATCATGTGTGGCCATGGGTCATGCACATATATAGTCTTGTGCCAAGTGTTGGGTCAAGTGTGGGAATGTGGCATGGAGGCTAAGTATGGACTAGAGAGGTGTATCACTTAATTAGGTACAAGGAGACACCTCTACTTCTTCTTTTGGCAAGAGGGGGCGAGCAAGGGAGGTATGAGCAAGCCTTGGACATCAAGCAACCTCAAAAGCCTATATAAGGAGAATTCCCACCCAATTTTACACAGACAATTCCCAAGACAGTGCAAGGAAGTGCTGCTGTCGGAGCTTTTTTTCGGAAGCCTTTCTACATCACACACATAACACACAAAGGAGATCTTAATTAAGGGTAATTTAATTATATTTGGAAGCCTTTTTTTCCGGAAGCCTTTCTACATCACACACATAACACACAAAGGAAATCTTAATTAAGGGTAATTTAATTATATTTATGTTAATCCTATTGCTCCATAGCCTCTTTTCTCTAGAGGATTCCTATGTCGAGCTTAATTATGCTAGCTGGCTAGAGCATTAAATAATCTATCCTCTATTATATGTGGGTATTGTCAATGGTTGCCATCCATTGATTGTATTTTCATTGTTGGGTTAAGGAGCACCTTGCTTCTTGAAGATATTTAATTTCCATGTAATTAAGCATGATTTATGCATATAATCATCATTGCCAGTTATGCATGTTGTGCATAGTTATGTTGTAAAGCTCTTCACCTATGATTCTCTAAGATATGGTGAGACTTTTTATGCACCCAAATTCAGGATTAACCAAGTAATTACACCCTTGATTTACCCATAAAATTAGGGCATAATTATGAGACTTCTTGCATACAAAAAGATGTACAACTAGGGTATTGTGTTGCATTAGCAAATTGTGTATGATTTTGCGGAAATTAATAATCTATTATATTTGGTATTTGCATGGTTATAATCTACCATTGTATGTTATAATGATGCATCTAGTTAGTACATTAATCTTGATCTCATGTTGCATACGAGGGAAGTTTTGGTTATGATAATCTTAGGATGAGGTATGAGTAATTAAGACATAATCATCTCGTTGCATCCTTGAGTTAGCTTGCATACTTACAGTTGTGAAGGCTTGTCATTTAATCTAGCATTACGTGTCAGAATAAGGTTATTCCTTGTCAAGTTTTCTCATTGGTTGTTGTGGGAATTATGCTTAGTCTCTTGTTTCTCCGAAAGAACTAATCCTAGTAGTGAGATATGGCCCCCCAAGAGGACACGTTTTGGTGGTGCTAACGACTGCGAGGCAGGAACTAGCAACATGGTGAACAACGGTAAAACACCGATGAGAGAGAAAAATCCAATCATCTCACGAGGCATCGAAGAGGAAATTCATGAGGTAGGATGAATTTATTTTTGTATTTTACACAAGCATTGCATTATGATAACTTTAAGAATGTTTAAACTTCCCGAAATATGCTAGAAATCCAATTGAGACAACGACATTGGTATTTTTTAAGGTTTAATTAAGTTTAAATTTAAATTTAATAGGAAAGAAATGTTTTATGGAAAAACTGTTTGGAAGTAGGAAAGAATGATTGGTAGGAAAAACTCTCAAACAAATGTCATTCATTATTCCAATGTCAATTTAGTATGAACCCCCTACTGATCACAGGGCGGTAGCTCGCAAAGTTGTCGCAGGAGCTAAATCCACGACTTGCTTTCTATGCGGTGGATATGTCCATGGCTTGCTTTTTATGCGGTGGGGGATACATGATCTTACCTGGAGAGTTACTCCATGAATTGGGTGGATCATGGACTGGTTGTATGGGTAGCCAGTTGACAACGGGTGGAGTTAACACTCGCTGGAGGTCCTCACGACTCTGTCTTGGAATTTTTAATGAAGTATTGTTTGTTGAGTACTTTTTCCTAGGAAAGATATGTCTTGGTGCCGATTTGACAATGTTTGAAGGGTTGTCTTAACGAACTTGTGATGGGAAACCATAAAAAGGAACCCTAAGTGTTGAACAAAATGGTGTTAGTAATTAGGCCACACAAAGAATCTGTGTGAGTGCGGGGTGGAAAGTGGGGGCTTGGCTCAGGTTGCCAAAGCCTACGAGACGGGTGGTCCGAATCAGTTGGGAACTCTCTGCCCTGTGCAATAGAGTACGTCATTAGATATCTCATTACACCAAAGCGGAAGGAACTCGATGTACGTGCCTCTCGAAATTATGGAAAAAAAGGCACTGAGGTTACTTCTCCTCCTGGAAGATGAGAATAGAACCGATAGTACAAAATTACGCTTCCCCTGTGGGTCGGAGCTAGACTCCTTTTCACTGGTGGCTTGGACTCAACTCACTAAGTGATGAGAGACCATCCACTGGTCTTCTTTTTCTTCTTAGCCAGTTTTTGTTTGCTTCCGTATAGGATCTAGCGACCGTCAGGTGTTCCTCCAGTTCCGTGATGGTGAGATGGCTTGGACTCAACTCACTAAGTGATGAGAGACCATCCATTGGTCTTCTTTTTCTTCTTAGCCAATTTTGTTTGCTTCCATATAGGATCTAGCGATCGTCAGGTGTCCTCAATTTTCTTCATGGTGAGACGGGGAGGGGACCTCATAGCTGGTATCAGAGCCTAGGTTAGTTTGGAAAATTTTTGTACTGCCTAAAAATTTTAAAAACAAGAAAAATGGGTTAGCTAATCCAAGGCTTATGCGTTGATATTTCAGGAAGATCCTGTGGTTGAGTATCGCAAATTCCAAGTCTTCAAGCTTATTTTTGAGAGTGCTTGTCATTCTCCAAACTATCTTTTCCAACGGAGCGTGAGGAGCTACTGATAAAGGCTCACACTCCTCATTTGACTGGGATAGATAAAGGCTGGGAGCTTGAATGGAGGAATGAAGGCGTGACTTATTACATCAATGCTTGGAAGCTAGGATGTCTTACCACGGACTTAAAGAAACTACGCTAGGCAGAGGAATTGAGAGCGTTTCAGTTGAACTACTTCTTGGGTACAAACTCGAGTATTACTGTTCCCACTTATCCAGGAGGCACGGGGAAATCCCTGAATGAATGGGTATGGGGTAAAGTCATGGAGATAATTCCATATCGAAGGATCAGAACTTTTTCTATTCCTAAGGATACCCCTAAGAATATGGATCTTGTAATTTACTTCCCAATTCCAAATAAGTATAGGAACTATTATACCAATTAGTTAGAAGATTGTAGAAATGTGGCTACAAACACCCATCGTTTATACCACCATATTCCAAGTCAGCTAGCTATGCAGATTCTTTAGATGCCGCAAAAATTTACAATAAGCTAGGATGAGATACCCTAAGCCTCTTTTGTAAGGCTATCCTTGTAAATATTCACTTTATGAATAAAGAATCCAGTCTTTTGTGTTGAGTATCTTGATCTTGTGTCTATTCTAAAGTTGAATCTTAGCTGTGTGATAAGTCTTTAAATTTGTTAGTCTATCGATCTTATGAAATCATGTAGGTACCTGCTTCTGCTCTTTATACTACGATTCAGGAGAAAAAACTTCTTCTCAAGCAAGCGCAACCCCCAACTTCAAAGGTGAAGGGGTTAACGTGGAACGAGATGCAAAGGTGTGGATCGAAGCCATGCAGGATTAATTTGAAGCTGTGGGAACTCATCCGCAGAATCAAACTGTGCTTGCCATGTTCCGACTTACTGGAGATGCCAAAATATGGTGGAAACAACATTGTCGGGACTCCGACATTGTTGGATCTTCTCAGTCATGGAAAGAAATTAAGACTGCAGTGATTGAATGTTACTTGCCACCAGCTCATAGGGCCATCAAAATGAACGAGTTTTTCTCACTCAAGCATCTATCCTTGACTGTAGAGGGATATTACTCCAAGTTCGTGACTCTGAAGTGATATGCGCCAAAGATGACCTTGGAACAACAAGTGGACAGGTTTTGACAAGGCCTCATTGAACCATTGAACAGTAGATTGGAAGCTCTTAGACCAACAACATTGCAAGATGCTTTGTTAAGATCCAAGCCGTTAGCTGTGAAAATCATGAAAGTTGCTCAAGGCAGAAGAAATTACTTAGCAAAGAGGGCCAGACCAAATAATTGGGATATCAGACTGGAAAACCTTACTTATCAGAATTGTCCTGTAGTAGCTACTTCAACTTCTACCAAATTTCCCAATGTGCACTGCTATGAATGCCAAGAGTACGACCATTACATGAATAAATGTCCCAAGAAGACTCGTGCATCCGGTGCAAATGCAATACCTCTCAATGCCAATGGTAGAGGTCAACCGAACAATCACGGAGGACGAGGAAGAGGAGGCAGAGGATGAGGACGTGGTGCAGTTGCTAGGGCAAATGCTGCAGTTGGACAAGCGATTGTAGGAGATGAAGCAGATGAAAGGGTAGTGCTGCATGCTGCCATAGATAATGTTGTTGCTCGCCAGCAGTTGCTATAATTCAAGCTCTTGGAATGCGCCAAGGTGATAAAGTTGAATTCCTCATTGACTATGGAAGCACGTGCGCATTCATTTCTATCTCCTAGATGCATGAGAAAATTAAAGCTAAGCCAGTATCCTGCAAATAGACTAGGAGTAGAACTAGCTAATGGGAAGGAAGTGTTATCTCAACATTCCGCAGGCTTGATAGATTTTTAATTAGGGGGTTATGATACTTCTGTGAAGTTCTGTACTTTACCTTTAGGAATTTATGATGGAATTTTAGGAATGGACTGGTTGAAATTGAACCAAGCCCATATTCATTGTGCTCAAGGAAACTTTAGTTCACAGATAACCTTGGGAATGAAGTTCTAGTTCAAGGGAAAAATGGGATGCCCAAGGCTCATTAAGTTAAAGCCAGTAGACTTCTAAACGGACTTAAGAAGGGACAACAAATTTACGTTGTAAAGCTTAACAGGGTAAAGCAATCAGATTCAAAATTTCACCCAGAATGGTTGAAGGAATATGCCGATGTTTTCCCAAAAGACTTGACCAATCTGCCACCGTATTGTGAGGTAGACCATGAGATAGAAACTACACCAGGGTGTGAACCTGTTTCTAAGAGACCATACAAGATGTCTTTACCAGAAGCTATAGAACTTAAAGAACAACTTAGGCAATTGATCGAGCAAGGGTTCATTAGACCTAGTACTTCTCCTTGGGGTGCACCAGTTATTTTTCAAAAGAAGAAGGATGGATCTTTGCGGCTATGCATAGATTATCGTGGACTCAATCAAGTGACTGTCAAGAACAAGTATCCGATTCCGAGAATTGATGAATTGTTGGATAGACTCCATGGATCCAAGATCTTTTCAAAGATTGATCTTCGGTCAGGATATTATCAGATCAAAATCAAAGAATCAGACATACCGAAGACAAATTTTAATACTAGGTATGGGCATTATGAATTCACACTTATGTCCTTTGGTCTTACTAATGCACCTGCAAGCTTCAATCGACTAATGCAGGATATCTTTAGACCTTACTTGGATGACTTTGTCCTAGTCTTTTTTGATGATATTTTGGTTTACTCTAAAGATGAATCAGAGCATGAGGAACATGTCAGGAAAGTGTTGGAAATTCTACGTCAGCATCAGCTTCATGCTAAGGAAAGCAAGTGTACTTTCTGTACTCCCCAAGTTAGTTATTTAGGTTTCATCATATCTGCCGATGGAATTTTAGTTGATCCCGAGAAGATCAAGGATATAGTGGATTGGCCTCAGCCTTCTTCTGTCAATGAAGTTAGAGGATTTCCTGGAATTTCAGGGTGGTACATGATTTTTGTCAAAGATTATGCTCTTATTGCAGCATCTTTGACGGGACTTCTGAAGAAAGGAATGCGAATCCATTGGAAAGCAGAGCACGAAGCTAGTCTTGCAGAGTTAAAAAGATATTTTGTGTCTTCTCCTGTTCTAAAGCTAGTCTTGCAGAGTTAAAAATATATTTTGTGTCTTCTCCTGTTCTAAAGCTTCCAGATTTCAGTAAGGATTTTGAATTTGTGACCAACGCCAGCAGTCTTGCCTTAGGAGGAGTTCTTACTCAAGAAGGGACACCTATAGATTTTACCTCTTGCAAGCTCAGAGATCATGAGAATAACTATTTGACTCACGATCTAGAACTTCTTGTTGTCATCCATGCATTAAATCTATGGAGACATCATCTTTTGAGTTGAAATTTCAGTTAGTTACTGACCACAAGATCTTAAAGTGGATCTTTACGCAACCCAACCTCAACATGAGACAGAGGAGGTGGATTGAAATTCTTCAAGAGTACAATTTTGATATCAAGTACCAACCTGGGAAGGACAATGTAGTTGCGGATGGACTCAATTGTAAGTCTTTCCTCAATGCTATATCTATACCCAATAATCCTATTCTGGAAAGGATTAGAGAAGCTTCTTCAAATGACCCAGAGTATTAGCGGCTGTTAACACACATTCAACAAGGTGAAGGACCTAAAGTAACTTCTAGACCGGCTGAAGGCTATTCTTTTCAAGGGGAATTTCTTTATCTTGGTCAAAGACTTTATTTACCTAAGGATCCAGCACTAAACAAATCAATTTTATTTGAAGTTCATGATAGCTTGCTCCAGGGTATGCAAAAAACTTGAATGCGGTCAAAAGAAGGTATTTTTGACCAACAATGAAAGGTGATGTTCTTTGTTACGTAAAGCAGTGTTTATCTTGTCAATGAATTAAAGCCAAAGGAATCAATCTTCCCGGGGAACTCAAACCTCTTGATATACCTCAAATGAAATGGGAGTGTATCAGTATGGATTTTATCACTGGATTACCTTCTATTGGAGGCTACGATTTTGTATTTGTGGTTGTGATATGCTCACTAAGGTGGCTCACTTGATACTTGTCAAGATGACCTACAGTGCTTCTGATATCAGTAGGGTTTTCATCAAGGAAATCTTTAGACTTCACGGGTTGCCGAGAAGAATCGTTAGTGATAGAGATGCGAAGTTTACTTCAAAGTTTTGGACTTCTCTTTTTCAAGCAATTCAAACTCAGCTATGCTTCAGTATAGCATATCATCCTCAAACCGATGGGCAGATTGAAAGGGTAAACCAAGTAATCAAAGATATTCTGAGAGCTTACCATTCACAAGAGCCAAGGAAATGCATTCAATATCTTCCTTTAGTAGAATATGCTTATAATTCTTTTGATCATAGAAGCACAGGAATCTCACCATTCAAGGCACTCTATGGACAAGAGTGTATAGCTCCATTGAACTTTTTTTATCCAACTATTAAAGTGGAGGCCTCAAAGAAAATTTTAGAAGACATGGAAGTGCAGACTAGAGCAATTTGCAAGGATATTCAAGCAACTCAGGACAAACAGAAGCATTATGCAAACAAGAAAAGATCTGAAAGAACTTTTAAGTTAGGGGATAAAGTATTTCTCAGGGTTAAACGCAAAAGGATTAATCTATCCTTGGGAAAATTCAAGAACCTTAGTCCAAGATACTGTGGACCTTATGAGATTGTAAAGATTGTAAGTGACCAAGCTTACAAGTTGCAGCTACCCTCAAACCTTAAAGTTCATGACGTTTTTCACGTGAGTTTTCTTAAACCCTATATTCCCAATCCCGATCATCTTGTACATGTAGAACAAGTTGTTATTCCTACTCAAGGCGTTCTCGAGCTACAACCTGATTACATCCCTGAAACATGGGAAAGAAAACTAAGGAATAGAAACATCATCAAACATCTAGTCAAGTGGAAGGATTTCCCAGAAGAAGACGCAACGTGGGAGGATCAACTAACGCTTCAGAGGGATTACCCAGACTTACCCTTGAGATGAGGGCATCTCAATTCTTTCACATTGGGTAGAATGTAAGGTCTCTACCTGCCTTAGAAAAGGGTTACCTATGTAAAATTTTAAGTCTAAAAACCAGTTTGGCAAGGGATGCTATTTTTAGCAAGTTTTAGTAATCAGATGGGATTTTTGTGTTGTGATCTTTGTAGAACTTTTAATTCTAGTCAACTTTAGTTTTTGTGAAAAATTTCCAAAATAGAAAGATTTTGACCCCCGGTACGGTCTAGGGTCCATCGGCTCGTCAAACTGTGCATCAACCCAGATTTCCTTAAAAAAAGGGTCCAGACGTCGGAGGCTACTATTTTATGGCAGGTAGTCGTATCTGTTACCTGCAGGTCTGTCTCGAGTTAGCAAGTTTCAGAATTGAATTTGGGTTAGTATAAGTTTAGTTAGCCTAAGGTTAGTAATTTCCTAAGGTATGTGTATGGCATGGGTATGCATGTGCATGTATGGGTATGCATGGTCATAGGTGTGCATGCAAGGTCATGAATGAATGGTCATGTATCCCCATCATGTGTGGCCATGGGTCATGCACATAGATAGTCTTGTGCCAAGTGTTGGGTCAAGTGTGGGAGAGTGGCATGAAGGCTAAGTATGGACTAGAGAGGTGTATCACTTAATTAGGTAAAAGGGAACACCTCTACTTCTTCTTTTGGCAAGAGGGGGCGAGCAATGGAGGTATGAGCAAGCTTGGACATCAAGCAACCCCAAAAGCCTATATAAGGAGCATTCCCACCCAATTTTACACACACAATTCCCAAGACAATGCAAGGAAGTGCTACTGTCGGAGCTTTTTTTCGGAAGCCTTTCTACATCACATAACACACAAAGGAGGTCTTAATTAAGGGTATATTAATTATATTTATGTTAATCCTATTGCTCCATAGCCTCTTTTCTCTAGAGGATTCCTATGTCGAGCTTACTTATGCTAGGTGGCTACAACATTAAATAATCTATCCTCTATTATATGTAGGTATTATCAATGGTTGCCATCCATTAATTGTATTTTTATTGTTGGGTTAAGGAGCACCTTGCTTCTTGAAGATATTTAATTTCCATGTAATTAAGCATGATTTATGCATATAATCATCATTGCCAGTTATGCATGTTGTGCATAGTTACGTTGTAAAGCTCTTCACCTATGATTCTCTAAGATATGGTGAGACTTTTTATGCACCTAAATTGAGGATTAACCAAGGAATTACACCCTTGATTTACCCATAAAATTAGGGCATAATTATGAGACTTCTTGCATACAAAAATATGTACAACTAGGGTTTGTGTTGCATTAGCAAATTGTGTATGATTTTGCGGAAATTAATTATCTATTATATTTGGTATTTTCATGGTTATAGTCTACCATTGTATGTTATAATGATGCATCTAGTTAGTACATTAATCTTGATCTCATGTTGCATACGAGGGATGTTTTGGTTATGATAATCTTAGGATGAGGTATGAGTAATTAAGACATAATCATCTCGTTGCATCCTTGAGTTAGCTTGCATACTTGCAGTTGTGAAGGCTTGTCATTTAATCTAGCATTACGTGTAAGAATAAGGTTATTCCTTGTCAAGTTTTCTCATTGGTTGTTATGGGAATTACGCTTAGTCTCTTGTTTCTCCGAAATAACTAATCCTAGTAGTGAGATATGGCCCCCCAGAGGACAGGTGCTAACGACTGCGAGGCAGGAACTAGCAACATGGTGAACAACGGTAAAACACCGATGAGAGAGAAAAATCCGATCATCTCACGAGGAATCGAAGAGGAAATTCATGAGGTAGGATGAATTTATTTTTGTATTTTACACAAGCATTGCATTACGATAACTTTAAGAATATTTAAACTTCCCGAACTATGCTAGAAATCCAACTGAAACAACTGCATTGGTATTTTTTAAGGTTTTAATTAAGTTTAAATTTAAATTTAATAGGAAAGAAATGTTTTATGGAAAAACTGTTTGGAAGTAGGAAAGAATGGTTGGTAGGAAAAACTATCTCAAACAAACTTCATTCATTATTCCAATGTCGTTTTAGTCTGAAGCCCCTACTGATCACAGGGCAGTAGCTCGCGAAGTTATCGAAGGAGCTAAATGCATGACTTGCTTTCTATGCTGTGGATATGTCCATGGCTTTCTTTTTATGCGGTGGATACATGATTTTACCCGGAGAGTTACTCCATGAATTGGGTGGATCATGGACTGGTTGTATGGGCGGCCAATTGACAACCGGTGGAGTTAACACTCGTTGGAGGTCCTCACGACTCCAGGACATTGGAATTTTTAATGAAATATTGTTTGTTGAGTACTTTTTCCTAGGAAAAATATGTCTTGGTACCGATTTGACAATGTTTGAAGGGCCATCTTAACGAACTTGTGATGGGAAACCATAAAAAGGAATCCTAAGTGTTGAACAAAAATGTGTTAGTAATTAGGCCACACAAAGAATCTATGTGAGTGCGGGGTGGAAAGTGGGGGCTTGGCTCAGGTTGCCAAAGCCTACGAGACGGGTGGTCCCAATCAGTTGGGAACTCTCTGCCCTGTGCAATAGAGTACGTCATTAGATATCTCATTACACCAAAGCAGAAGGAACTCGGTGTGCGTGCCTCTGAAAATTATGGGAAAAAAGGCACTGAGGTTACTTCTCCTCCTAGAAGATGAGAATAGGACCAATAGTACGAAATTACGCCTCCCTTGTGGGGTGGAGCTAGACTCCTTTTCATTGGTGGCTTGGACTCAACTCACTAAGTGATGAGAGACCATCCACTGGTCTTCTTTTTCTTCTTAGCCAATGTTTGTTTGCTTCCGCATAGGATCTAGCTACCGTTAGGTGTCCTCCAGTTCCGTCATGGTGAGACTGGGAAGGGACCTCACAGGCAACTTTGGGTTGAACTTTGGGTTGCATCAACTCTTCGATTTTCCCATAAGTACCAGAGATATCCTCATTCTCCATAAGGCCAAGAAATCTTTGTTTCTCATCATGATCTTCTTCAAGAAACAAGGAGGAAACATCTAGATCACTATCGCTGCTATCTTCCACCTCACTGCCATCATCCCCATTGTCTTTTTTGTCACTTGAGTACTCTTATTCATAAATTTGATCATCAAAATAATCATCCAAATATTTATTTCTAGCCATGTCAAACCTCTTCTTATCACCCCTTCTATTCTAGAGAGTGATGGTACCATGTGTAAGGTCTCTGACCCCGATCAAAAGAGCACCATTGTACCTTGAAATGAATATAATGGAAAAAGTTACTATTTTTAGCAGTTTTCCGAATTCTATCAGTGCCATGATGTTTAGAATATTTTTAAGCTTCGAAATGTGAATTAAAAAAAAAATTGTAAAAAAATTCCAAAAATAGCAAGTTTTTGGTCACCCGACCCATCCAGTTTTGACCGTCTCGAAAAACTGCACCCGTACTCCAAATTTGAAAAAAATGCATTTTCGGACCCCGGGGGCTGCTAAATATGGCAGGTACTCGGCCCAGTACGTCTTAGTTAGAGCTCTGTATAGCAATTTACGGCATGAAAATCCGACTCGTATGACCTGTTTTAGCCTAAAACCAATTTTTCATAAAATTTTCCGGGAAGGTACCGGGGGCCCGAGGCTATCTGGAAACAGGTTCCAGCCGACTCTAGCTCAGCTTTAGCAGCTAGGGGGTGCCCTCTTGCCTTGTGGGAGTCTTGGGAGAGTTTCTAAGCTTGCTACTAAGTGTGAGAGTCAGTTAACCAAGGCAACTGGACACTTGGTGGGTAGGCAACTGGACTTGCCATGCTTAACTAGAGAGGCTCCCAGATGCAATTAGCAACCCACATCGATTTTCAGCTTGAGGAGGCCTATTTAAAGGTGTGGTCACACACACAGTGCATACACACAGTGCATACACACACTGGGAAGGTGCTGCTGGTACACACACCTATTGAAGGAGAAGCAAGGAGGGAGGTACTGCCGAATTCTCACCTCAAAAAGCTCGATTAGATCAGAGAATCGAAAATATTATCAGCCCTTAATCACGGTAACCACGGTTTAATTAATGCCTTTTGTAAATTCTTTTCATTACCATCTAAATTCCTCGTCTATTATGCTTATTCCTAGTCGTAATTCTCTATAATTACTCTCTAATTCCTCCTTAACCATATTCTATTATGTAATCATCATCCCATAGCTGAATTATCAGCCATTCATCACTCTTGATTAATGATTAGTGCATGATTATTAGAATTTTTCTCTCTCTAAGTAGCATAGTAATTAATCGGTAAGCTGGTAATTGTGTAGATTGATGAGAATCACTCTTTCTATCACTCATTAATATTGTAGCTAAATTAAATTCAATTCTCTTATGCATTAAGATGTAATTAAGGAAAAATTAATCCGTCGTTAAGTCTCTAAGAGTTGACTTTCCTCACACCTATGCATAAGATGAATCTGCACCATCTATTTGCTAGGAAAGAGATTAATCATACTTAATTCATCTCTCTGTTAATTCCATTAGTGAAATCCTATTATTCTTAATCATGTAAGCCGAGTAATTATCTTTAGAGCCGGTTCCCATAGGATTATGTGTCATCCATAATGATTGCTATATGGAGAATTCTAGACCTCTCATATAGGAGGGATTAATTGATGTCACTAATCTATCTATTGGGTTGTTGTGACACTTGCGAACCTTAGCTCTTTCCTCCAAGCTAATTACTTAAATTAGTGAGTAAAATGGCTCCGGTTAAGAGAACTTGCTTCAGTGGTGCCCACGACCGCGAAGCGGGAACAAGCAATGTCAATGGAAAAGGAAAAGCTCCCATGGAGGAACAAATACTGGCCATCTCACGGGCCATTGACGAAGAAATGGAAGAGGTATGTCATAATTTTATTTAAGTCGTTTGAATTAACATTGCACACGTTTAGTTAAGAATGAACATATCCCCAAACATGTTGGAGAAATCCGACGAAAACCTCGGCATTGAATTCATTGTACATTAAGTTCTAAAAGTAGGAAGGAAATGATTGATGGGTATGTTGTTTGCAAGAGGAAAGAATGTTTGCTAGGGAAAATTTAGCTCCACATGTTCATTTTACTTCCAATGTTGAATCAGTCCTGACCCCCCTACTGATCACAGGGGGTTGAGTTCCTCGTTAAGGGCTCTTGAATCCATGACTTGCTTTCTATGCGGTGGGAACCCACATCTTGCTTTCTATCCGGTGGGAGTGTCCATGACGTGCTTTCTATGCGGTGGACATAC
The DNA here is from genome assembly GCF_014529385.1 of Adiantum capillus-veneris. Lineage (NCBI taxonomy): Eukaryota > Viridiplantae > Streptophyta > Polypodiopsida > Polypodiales > Pteridaceae > Adiantum > Adiantum capillus-veneris. Next base: position 71,754,081 of record NC_140942.1, on the reverse strand, counting down.
CTAGTTGTATGGGCATCTAGGCGACAACGGGAGGAGTGAACTCTCGTTGGAGGGGGGATGTTGTACCTCCAGAACATTGGAATTTTTATGAATAAGTTTGAGTAGAATTTTTACTAGAATTCTGTTTTGGTGTTGTTTGCAATACTGGTTGAAGGGCTGTCTTAACGAACAATGTGATTCGGAATTAAACAAGGAATGTTTATGTTGAACAACCTTTGTGGTAGTAATTAGGTCACACAAGGAAGTGTGAGTGTGGGGGTGGAAAGTGGGGCTTGGCTCAGGTTGCCAATGCCTATGAGATGGGTGGTCCCGATTGGTCGGGAACTCTCTGTCCCCATAGTGCTTACTTCGATATTAGTAATACTCATTGGCCCTAGAGCGGTGAAATCTCGAGAGTACGTGCCTCTGAAACATGGGGAAAAAGGCACTCGGGGTTTCTCTCCTCTTGGAAGGTGGGTCTTAGGATCGCTAGATAGTTCAGTACGCTTCCCCTGCGAGGTGGAGCTAGATCTCCTTGCTAGTAGGCTCGAACTCGAGTCACTTTGTGATGAGAGATCGTCTGCTAATTGGACCCTGAACCATTTTGTTTGCTTCCGCAATAGATCTAGTGGCCACCAGGTTTACCATCAAATCCGTTGGTTGTTACGGCGGGGTGGGGACCTCACACCTGGTATCAGAGCCTAGGTTAGGCTAGGAAATAAAGTCGTACTGTTTGAATATTTAAAAGGAACTGAAAGTATATAGGTCGTTGATCCGAATTCCTTGCATTGGTGTTGAAGGAAGACCCCGTGCTCGAATATTGGAAGTTCCAAGTGTTTGAGCTTATTTATGAGCAAGCTCGAAGATCCCCAGTTTACCAGTTCAGGCGAGATGTCATGGAGATACTGATGAAGGCTCATACGCCACACTCCACTCGCACTGATAGAGGATGGGAACTTGATTGGACATTTCCAGGAGGGGTTTAATACATCAACGCTCGGAAGCTAGGATGCCTGGCTACCGACTTGAAGAAGATACGTTGGGGAGAAGAGTTGAGGGTAGTGGAGTTATTCTACTTGCTGCCTACCCGATTGGACCTCACTGTTTCAGGCGACTCCAATCAAACCATCAACGGCTGGCTCTTGGAAAAGGTCACTGAGGTGATCCCAGCAAACAGAGTCAAAACTTTTGGAGTACCAAAAGAGGAATTCCGGATTGATATCTTAGTTTATTATCCACTCAAGGATGAGTACAGGAACTATTTCACGAACGAAGTAGTGCATCATGTGAACACCATCTCCTAGGCGTATCTTATACGCAATCCAAAAAGCCATGTAATAAGTTGATCATCAGTTATCCTAAACCTTGAGGGGTTTCGATTGTAATAAATTTTCATCAATAAAGTGCTTTTTGTCTCCTATCTCTTGATAAAGTGGAATCTTGAATTTCAATTAAAGTCTCGTGTCTATTTTGAAATCCAAGTAATGGTATCAAGAATCTCGTATAACCCATGTAGGTACCTCCTATTGCTCTGTACTCGGCAGCGCAAGACAAGAAGCTCCTCCTTCAGCAAGCCCAACCTCCGATATTTAAGGGCGAGGGGGCAAATGTGGAGAGAGATGTGGAAGTGTGGATGGAAGCCATGGACGACTATTTTGAAGCTGCGGGGACCCAACCCGTAAATCAGACCATGCTTGCGATGTTCCGCTTGACTGGCGATGCCAAAATATTGTGGAAGCAACATTGCAGGGACATGGATATTAAGGGATCTTCCCAGTCCTGGGAAGACATCAAAGCTGCGATAATGGGGCATTATTTACCGCCTGCCTATAGAACCTTGAGGATGAATGAATTCTTTTCACTTCGACAGCTGAATTCATCTATCGAAGAATATTATGCAAAGTTTGTCACTCTTCGGAGATATGATCCTAAGATGACCTTGGAACAACAGGTGGCGAGGTTCTACCAAGGGCTAATCGACCCTTTGAATACACAGTTGGAAGCTCTTAGGCCGACAACACTACAGGATGCCTTGTTAAGGGCCTTGTTAAGGGCCACGCCGTTAGCTAAAGATATTCAGAGGGCTACCGAAGATAGTCAATACTAATTGTCAAAGAGGGCCAGGACAGACAACTGGAGTAACAGACCAATCAACCCTGCATACGACCATCGTCCGGTACTAGCTACTACGGCAGCTACCGAGTTTCCCAATATAAGATGCTTTGAGTGCCAGGAGTATGGACATTACAAAAGCCGATGTCCAAAAAGGATTTCCCAAACATCCGGTGCTAATAATGTACGTCTGAACGTCAACGGGCGAGGTCAACCAAACATAAGAGGAGGCCGAGGAAGAGGAAACATAGGACAAGGAAGCGGAGCTTTCGCTAATGCCGCAGTGAGACAACCAACTATGGGTGACGAAGCTGATGAGAGAGCCGCTCTGTATGCTGCAATTGCTAATCCTAGTGAGCAATAATTCAAGCACCAGGACCTCATCAAAGTTCAACAGAATAAGACGCATAAAGCTAAAGACTATTCTATTATCAAAGGATATCTTTACTTTAGACAGAGGATATATGTACCTAAGTAGTTAGCGTAGAATTTACCCAAATGTATTCTTGAGATGAGGACATCTCAAATTTTTCACGTCGGAGAGGTTGTAAGGTCTCTAACCCCGATCAAAAGAGCACCATTGTACCTTGAAATGAATATAATGAAAAAAGTTACTATTTTTAGCAGTTTTCCGAATTCTATCAGTGCCATGATGTTTAGAATATTTTTAAGCTTCAAAATGTGAATTAAAATAAATTTTCTAAACAAATTCCAAAAATATCAAGTTTTTGGTCACCCGACCCATCCAATTTTGACCGTCTCGAAAAACAACACCCGTACTCCAAATTTGAAAAAATGCATTTTCGGACCCCAGGGGCTGCTAAATATGGCAGGTACTCGGGCCAGTACGTCTTAGTTAGAGCTCCGTATAGCAATTTACGGCATCGAAATCCGACTCGTATGACCTGTTTTAGCCTAAAACCAATTTTTCATAAAATTGTCCGGGAAGGTACCGGGGGCCTGAGGCTGTGTGGGAACAGGTTCCAGCCCACTCCAGCTCAGCTTTAGCAGCTAGGGGGTGCCCTCTTGCCTTGTGGAAGTCTTGGGAGATTTTCTAAGCTTGCTACTAAGTGTGAGAGTCAGTTAACCAAGGCAACTGGACACTTGGTGGGTAGGCAACTGGACGTGCCATGCTTAACTAGAGAGGCTCCCAGATGCAAATAGCAACCCACATCGATTTTCAGCTTGAGGAGGCCTATTTAAAGGTGTGCTCACACACACACACACACACACACAAACACATGCTCACACACACACAATGCATACACACACTCCTACACACACTGGGAAGGTGCTGCCGGTACACACACCTATTGAAGGAGAAGCAAGGAGGGAGGTACTGCCGAATTCTCGCCTCAAAAAGCTTGATTAGATCAGAGAATCGAAAATATTATCAGCCCTTAATCACGGTAACCACGGTTTAATTAATGCCTTCTGTAAATTCTTTTCATTACCATCTAAATTCCTCGTCTATTATGCTTATTCCTAGTCGTAATTCTCTATAATTACTCTCTAATTCCTCCTTAACCATATTCTATTATGTAATCATCATCCCATAGCTGAATTATCAGCCATTCATCACTCTTGATTAATGATTAGTGCATGATTATTAGAATTTTTCTCTCTCTAAGTAGCATAGTAATTAATCGGTAAGCTGGTAATTGTGTAGATTGATGAGAATCACTCTTTCTATCACTCATTAATATTGTAGCTAAATTAAATTCAATTCTCTTATGCATTAAGATGTAATTAAGGAAAAATTAATCCGTCGTTAAGTCTCTAAGAGTTGACTTTCCTCACACCTATGCATAAGATGAATCTGCACCATCTATTTGCTGGGAAAGAGATTAATCATACTTAATTCATCTCTCGAGTAATTCCATTAGTGAAATCCTATTATTCTTAATCATGTAAGCCGAGTAATCATCTTTAGAGCCGGTTCCCATATGATTATGTGTCATCCATAATGATTGCTATATGGAAAATTCTAGACCTCTCATATAGGAGGGATTAATTGATGTCACTAATGTATCTATTGGCTTGTTGTGACGCTTGGGAACCTTAGCTCTTTTCTCCAAGCTAATTACTTAAAGTAGTGAGTAAAATGGCTCCGGTTAAGAGAACTCGCTTCGGTGGTGCCCACGACCGCGAAGCGGGAACAAGCAATGTCAATGGAAAAGGAAAAGCTCCCATGGAGGAACAAATACTGGCCATCTCATAGGCCATTGACGAAGAAATGGAAGAGGTAGGTCATAATTTTATTTAAGTCGTTTGAATTAACATTGCACACATTTAGTTAAGAATGAACATATCCCCAAACATGTTGGAGAAATCTGACGAAAACCTCGGCATTGAATTCATTGTACATTAAGTTCTAAAAGTAGGAAGGAAATGATTGATGAGTATGCTTTTTGCAAGAGGAAAGAATGTCTGCTAGGGAAAATTTAGCTCGACATGTTCATTTTACTTCCAATGTTGAATCAGTCCTGACCCCCCTACTGATCACAGGGGGCAGAGCTCCTTGTTAAGGGCTCTTGAATCCACGACTTGCTTTCTATGCGGTGGATACCCACGACTTGCTTTCTATGCGGTGGGAATCCATGTCTTGCTTTCTATGCGGTGGGAGTGTCCATGACGTGCTTTCTATGCGGTGGACATACCTAGTTGTATGGGCAGCTAAGCGACAACGGGAGGAGTGAACTCTCCTTGGACGGGGGATGTTGTACCTTCAGAACATTGGAATTTTATGAATAAGTTTGAGTAGAATTTTTACTAGAATTCTGTCTTGGTGTTGTTTGCAATATTGATTGAAGGGCTGTCTTAACGAACAATGTGATTCGGAATTAAACAAGGAATGTTTATGTTGAACAACCTTTGTGGTAGTAATTAGGTCACACAAGGAAGTGTGAGTGTGGGGGTGGAAAGTGGGGGCTTGGCTCAGGTTGCCAATGCCTATGAGATGGGTGGTCCCGATTGGTCGAGAACTCTCTGTCCCCATAGTGCTTACTTCGATATTAGTAATACTCAGTGGCCCTAGAGCGGTGAAATCTCGAGAGTACGTGCCTCTGAAACATGGGGAAAAAGGCACTCGGGGTTTCTCTCCTCTTGGAAGGTGGGTCTTAGGATCGCTAGATAGTTCAGTACGCTTTCCCTGCGAGGTGGAGCTAGATCTCCTTGCTAGTAGACTCGAACTCGACTCACTTTGTGATGAGAGATCGTCCGCTAGTCGAACCCTGAATCATTTTGTTTGCTTCCGCAATAGATCTAGTGGCCACCAGGTTCACCATCAAATCCACTGGTTGTTACGGCGGGGTGGGGACCTCACACCATGTCCCCAGTCCTGTAAAGCTTTGGTTGCCTATAACCATGGTCTTCCAAGGATGAGAGGGAAAGCACCAATACCCACGGGCATTACATGGAACAACAATGACATAGTATGTTTTTGCCATTGAAGCAGTTGATCCCATCAAGAGTGTTTACAAGGCTCCAAGTGAGACACAAAAACAATTGTGATGTGAGCCATGAAAGCTGTAGTGTGAGGTCCCCACCCCGCCGTATCAAACGGCGGATCTGATGGTGAACCTGGTGGCCACTAGATCTATAGCGGAAGCAAACAAAGTGGTTCAGGATTCAGCTAGCGGACGATCTCTCATCACAAAGTGAGTCGAGCTTGAGCTTACTAGCAATGGGATCTAGCTCCACCTCGCAGGGGAAGTGTACTTGACCTATCTAGCGATCCTAAGACCCACCTTCCAAGAGGGGAGAAATCTCAAGTGCCTTTTTCCCCATGTTTTAGAGGCACGTACACTTGAGACTTCGCCACTCTAGGGGCAATGAGTATTACTAGTGTCGATTTAAACACTATGGGGACAGAGAGTTCCCGACCAATCGGGACCACCCATCTCATAGGCATTGGCAACCTGAGCCAAGCCCCCACTTTCCACCCCCACACTCACACTTCCTTGTGTGACCTAATTACTACCACAAAGGTTGTTCAACATAAACATTCCTTGTTTAATTCCGAATCACATTGTTCGTTAAGACAGCCCTTCAACCAGTATTGCAAACAGCACCAAGACAAAATTCTAGTAAAAATTCTACTCAAACTTATTCATTAAAATTCCAATGTTCTGGAGGTACAACATCCCCCCTCCAGTGAGAGTTTACTCCTCTCGTTGTTTCCTAGCTGCCCATACAACTAGGTATGTCCACCGCATAGAAAGCACGACATGGACATTCCCATCGCTTAACCAGAAGACGTGGGTTCCCACCACTTAACCAGCAGTCGTGGGTATCCACCGCTTAACCAGCAGACGTTGATTCAAGAGCCCTTAACCAGGAACTCTACCCCCTGTGATCAGGAGGGGGTTCATGACTAATTCAACATTGGAAATAGAATGAACATGCCGAGCTAAATTTTCCCTAGCAGACATTCTTCCCTATTGCAAATAGTATATCTGTCAATCATTTCTTTCCTACTTTAGACTTTAATATACAAATGAATTCAATTGCCGAGGTTTCCGTCGAATTTCTCCAACATGTTTGGGGATATGTTCATTCCTAACTAAACGTGTGCAATGTTAATTTAAACAACTTGAATGAAATTATGACCTACCTCTTCCATTTCTTCATCAATGGCCCGTGAGATGGCTGGTATTTGTTCCTCCATGGGAGCTTTCCCCTTTCCATTGATATTGCTTGTTCCTGCCTCGCGGTCGTGGGCACCACCGAAGCGATTTCTCTTAACCGGAGCCATTCTCACTACTTTAAATAATTAGTTTGGAGAAAAAGCTAAGGTTCGCAAGCGTCATAACAATCCAATAGATAGATTAGCGACATTAATTAATCCCTCCTATATGAGAGGTCTAGATTTTTCATATAGCAATCATTAAGGATGACACATAATCCTATGGGAACCGTCTCTAAAGATAATTACTCGGCTTACATGATTAAGAATAATAGGATTTCACTAATGGAATTACCAGAGAGATGAATTAAGTATGATTAATCTCTTTCCTAGCAAATAGATGGTGCAGACTCACCTTAGGCATAGGTATGAGGAAGTCAACCCTTAGAGACTTAACGACGGATTAATTTTTCCTTAATTACACCTTAATGCATAAGAGAAATGAATTTAATTTAGCTACAATATTAATGAGTGATAGAAAGAGTGATTCTCTTCAATCTACACAATTACCAGCTTACCGCTTAATTACTATACTACCTAGAGAGAGAAAATTCTAATAATCATGCACTAATCATTAATTGAGAGTGATGCATGGCTGATAATTCAGCTATGGAATGATGATTGCATAATAGAATATAGTTAAGGAGAATTCAGAGAGTAATTATAGAGAATTACGACTAGGAAATAGCATAATAGACGAAGAATATAGATGGCAATGAAAAGAATTTACAGAAGGCATTAATTAAACCGTGGTTACCGTGATTAAGGGCTGATAATCTTCTCGATTCTCTAATCTAATCGAGCTTCTTGAGGCGAGAATTCGGCAGCACCTCCCTCCTTGCTTCTCCTTCAACAGGTGTGTGTACCGACAACACCTTCCCAATGTGTGTAGGTGTATGTGTATGCACTGTGTGTGTGAGAGCATATGTGTGTGTGTGTGTGTGTGTGTGTGTGTGTGTGTGTGTGTGTGTGCAGGTCTTTAAATAGACTCCTACAGGCTGAAAATCGACTAGCCTTGCTATTAGCATATGAAGGAGCACTCAGTCTCTGCATTGGCAAGTCCAGTTCCCCTACCCACCAAGTGTCAGGTTGGCTTGGTTAACTGGCTCTGAGACTTAGTTACTGGCTTGGCAGCTTTCCCGGGACTCCCACAAGGCAAGAGGGCGCCCCCTAGCTGCTAAAGCTGATCTGGAGTGGGTTGGGACCTGTTCCCACACAGTCTCGGGCCCCCGGTACCTCCCTGGGCAATTTTGAGAATTTTTGGTTCTAGGCTAAAACGGGTCATACGAGTCGGATTTTGATGCCAAAAATTGCTATAGCAAGCTCTAACTAAGGCTTACTGGCCCGAGTACCTGCCATATTTAGCAGCCCTCGGGGTCCGAAAATGCATTTTTTTCAAATTTGGGGTACGGGTGCAGTTTTTCGAGACGGTCAAAACTAGACGGGTCTGGTGACCAACAACTTACTATATTTGGAAAATTTTCACAAAAATTATTTTAATTCACATTTCGAAGCTTTATAACATTCTAAACATCATGGAACTGACAGAATTCAGAAAACTGCTAAAAATAGTAACTTTTTTTCCATTATGATCATTTCATGGTACAAGGGTGCTCTTTTTGGTTGGGGTCAGAGACCTTACATGTAGAATGGGATTCTACTGGAGCTCATTCATGAGAGGTGGTATACAAGTGGTGGTGAGGTTTGGGGGGAAATCTAAGCAAGATATGTTATGGCAACATCAAGAGATGCATCAACAAGTCATGTGATGACTGAATTAGCTGCTAGATAATATAATTACCATGAATGGATTGACATATTGTTGTGCTATCCCAAAGATTTGACACCTGCAAGAGATCTAGATCGTACAATGAACCAAATCATGCATGATACAAAGACCTCCATCTTTGACATATGCCAGTCAACATTCCAAAGTATCCCTATAGTAGAGCTAGAGGAATGGATCCATAAAGACAAAGATGGTGTGTGGGATGCTGTGATATCATTGGCAAGTCAGGAATGTCATATCTAAATATGGCCTGAATGGTATAGTGGAAGAGAGGCAATGGTCATCTAGCCCAGTGGTGGAGATCTAGATCAGTGGTGGAGCTTATAATTCCACAAGAGCTCAAAAGTTATGCAAAGAGATAGATGCAAGCCATGTGCAAAATACAAGATGAGTTCTTAGAGCTGTAAATGGCAAGAGGCATTCACTTGCTCAAGCAATCAGCTACGGTAAGTGGTTTAACAAGTGATCATGAAAGCAAAGCTGAGCTGCTTTTTATGAACAACTTCCAAATGGCCCATTTAAACTCGTCTGTGACATCATATGTTCAAAAATGGATGCAACATTTGGACACTTGACACTACTTGTGAATGAAATTGGGAAGAATGTGCATAAGATGAAACAATTTTGCACCAAATGGAATTAAACATAGTCACAAGTTTCTCGTCTTGGATTCTGTCAAAAGTTCTTGTAAGTGGCACGGTCCCCATGTCCCGTTGATTTGCAACTTCAGATTTCCCCTTGTTCTGCATCTTCACCAGCCACTTTGCCCCCCTCCTCCTTATCTCCTCCATGTGCATTGTTGGCATCGTCAATGCCATCTCCATCAGCACCCCACACGTTCTTTGTATGTAGTTCACCCCCCACCTCCCCCACCACACCCATCCTCCTCCTTCTCATTCCATAGATATGCCAATCCTCTTGTCAGCACCTCAGGCGGAATCCACTATGCCAGCACCTCATCCTGCTCACTTTCCATTAGCCTCCCCACCAATTTCATCACCCTTGCAGTCACATCTGCACTGGGTGGATCATTCATGGATTTCATAGCTCTTATAATTGTCTATGTCAATTGGCTCCCCACCCACCATTACTTCTTTGCATGGTGTTCATCCAGTTCACAACACCTGCAGTAGCCCCATTTTTGACACCTTCCTTCTTTAGCTTGACGGAGTGTAAGGCCATTGTGTGTGGCAGTATTGTCAACATTTGGGTACCATCTATTGAAGAATTGGAATGCCCACCGGCCCAGAGGCACATAGCCTGCTTTTCTTTCATATAGGACGAGTCTTCATGCTTGGTGATTTGATTTTCTAGGAGTGACTCTCCAGCCTTTTGCAAGGCTGGATGGTCTAGCGGACTCGACAAGAGCTCGTACCACAAGGGCTATATCCAAGACAGGTGATACAGAAAATTGAATTACACAATGTTCTTTCCTTTCTATTGAGAACATCTCCAAAGTAGAGAGAGGTCTGTGGAGTACGGGGTGTGTCACATCATAGCCCATATCTTCATGCAAACCATCACATAAAACACGGGAGGATAGTAGCCAAGAAACTCTCTAGAATCCTAATCTTGATTAAGCACTATGCGAGAGCGAACTTGGGGGTTCGATCACAAGCGCCCGTGAGAAGAGGCGAATGCTCAACCGCTAGAATAATACATTTGCTCGTTCCCAAACCCGTGTTTAAACATATATAATGTTAAAACTTTTGAGGGGGGGGGGGGGGGGGGTTGTTTTTAAAGCATCTCGGTTGCCGGTAGGGGGGCTCCTTTCCACGTTGGCTCAGAGTTCAAAATCTAGACTAAGCCATCTCCATCTGTCACGAGGTGTGTGAAATACCAAGCATGCAAGAGATCTTATCAGAGGGAGCGTATAATGGGCCACCAGTGCAAAGGGAGCGGGTAGAGGGAGCTTACAGGCTATAGGGGCCGCCATTTTTAGAGGAGGACCTCTCAGATTTCATTGAAGAGATCAAATCCAACTATTGCAACTTGAGAGTATATCTAAAACCTTCAAATGAGTGAGCATTCACTGTTGACGTGCTAGAGATCTTTGGATATTCATGCATGACATTATCTAAACTCAACTCTTACTTCTATGTTGACTTGATTCATCATGATTGTTCTCTGCATATGGATGCAAGAGGTTTCTATATCTGATGCCGATTGTGAATGCTATGAAGATGTTTGTATTTTCCATGAGAAATGTGAGTAAGGAAATAGAGCCATGATGTGTACGTGTGAAGAGGCAAATGTTGAAAAAAATATTTGGGAATTTGTGTGAGCCTCAGTAGCTCTTGATTGTGTAGTCTAACCCCGACTATAGCCACCTCTTGTCATCTCGCTACATCTAATTATGATGTCTTGGTGTTTTCTTTCCTTAGAGGCATGTGTGACCAAGGGATAACAGTAATGTTATAGCCTGCCAGGGCCCACAAAGATAGTAGAAAGAAATCCTCTAGGATATTCTTGGAGTAGAGGGCTTGTCTCTTGAGGGTATAGCCCAAGTCCTCGTCTTCTGGTGGTGTTTTCTAGGTTTGTAAATCTCGGAGACAAGTCTTAAAGGAAAATTATCATAATAATTTCAGCTGTACTGATGTATTGAAGATGTCAAGTGGTTGCAGATGGCATATTCCAAGATTGATAGGTGGTTTAGCGGAGCGCTAGGGAAGAGGATCCGACCTTGGATATGGCTCGTGGAGCTAGAGATCCAGGAGTTACAGATCTGCACATATGAAGAAAAGGCAAATTATGTGTGGCAAGGGCTTTGTGGAGCTAGATGGAGACTCTACTACAACCTCTCAGCAACAGAACAAAGGATTTGGTTGGTACCAGATAAAGCTGGCCCTACTTATGGCATTTTGTGAGGATTAAAGGAAGTTTATGGGATTAACCACCAATGAGGAGTCGGTGTATGACAATGAAGAGTAGTTGAATTCTACGAGTAGCGGATATGAAAGTGAATTTGAGGATGATTGGACTGGAAAAATCTCAATTAGTGTTGAAGAGTTGAGGTCCTGTAGCACGCTTTTAGGTGTAGTACTTGATGGAGCGCATACTGGAGAAGAGCAAGACATTGAAGCAGATGGTCTATATCCAAATGGTGTACCCAATTCAAATAGAGATTTCAAAGTGGTATCAGGTGCTTAGAGCAAGAGGGTGGGTAGCCTTGCCCTGCCTAGCATGTGGAGGTGCATCAGGTTTGAGAGTCCATTTGTGGCCGTGGAGAGGTGTCTCTGATGGCAAACTCTATGGGAATTGATGGAGATATAGCCTTGGAATGTGGGTTGTCATGTGCCAAGGATGAGAAAATATTCCCTTTGCATTATTCTGATGCCGACTTGGAGTTTGAGAAGGTATGGGATGAATTCATGTCTTGCTTAACTGATGATGTGAGGAGTGAGCAGGTGCACTCAGAAGAGGAAGCAGTCGTTTGCAAGCTGGTAGGAGATCTACTAAAGTAGGGGGTTGGGCAATTATCTACTGTTAAGGAGCAGGTGGGTATAGAGATTGAGGTTGTAGTAGATGAGATGTCTACTGAAGAGGATTTTATGTTTGTGTGTGTGTTGGTGGATGGGGACTTTGTGGCTTTGAATGTGTTGGATGATGAATGCGGCTTTGATGATCCGGGTGTTCCAATTGATCCCTCCCTATAGGTTTATGTTGACAAGGCTTTAAGTAGGATCAATGCAATGAGAAGCTTGTCTCGTGTTCAAAAGACAAAGGAGCAGGAGATGTAGCAACCAATGCTAAAAGACACCTCTCTCAAAACTCGTGAAGTAGAGGAAATCAACGAAGGATATATCTCTCTCATACGGGGTGTATGCCTTGATAGTGATTACAAAAATTATACGTATATTTTGGTATTACATGTAGTATACCCATATTATATGCGTATCTTCGAATAAACAATATTTCGATCGAAATACTATTTGCTTTATAAGAAAGGGCACCGTGACGGTTCAAACGAACTGTCGCAATAGAGATTTTGTGATAGTGATAGAGAGAGAGAGAGAGAGATAGAGCAGTGTGTGTGTGTGTGTGTGTGTGAGAGAGAGGGAGAGAGAGAGAGAGATTCCTTCAATAGCAACATAGCCCTCGTAAGTCAGATAATTTCTTCTTCTATTTTTTTATGTTCTTTTTGTGAAATTTATTTGCTAGCGCTGTTGTTGTGGAGCTTTGCTTGCACCTAAGTGTTAGTTTGCAAGTTTTTTTGCTAGCGCTATTGTTGTGGAGCTCTGCTCACACCTAAGTGTTAGTTTGCAGGTTTAGACACCCGTCCTTGGCTGTGTTGATCCTCGTGACACAAGGGGGTTTAGACTTTAGACGCTTCGTCCATTACTGTTGCTGACCTCCGTGTCACAATACAGAAAGTAATTTAGGTTGTACAACTAGATTTTTCATCTCTGGTTGTTGCTGACCACCGAGTCGCACTCTAGGGAGGGATTATCTATCTTACATCTTTTCTTCCTAGTTGTTGACCATTGCATTGCATTACTGGAAAATAAGATTTAATAAAATAGATTCTTTGTCTCGTCTGTTGCTGACCATCGTGTCGCATTGCAGGGAGGAGTTTAGGATTTTCAAATGTTTTGTTCTTCCCTGCTGCTGACCAGCATGTCGCACTGCAAGACAATTAGATTTAATGGATTTCTCATCTCTGTCTGTTGTTGACCACCGTGTCGCACTTCAGGTAGGGATTTAGGATTTTCAAATCCTTCCTTCTTGACTACTGCTGACCATCATGGCACACCGCAAGAAGAATGGATTTAATAGATTCCTTCCTCGTCTTTGATTGTTGCTAACCACCGTGTTGCACTGTAGGGAGGGGTTTAGGGTTTTTAAGTCCATCGTTCTTGGTTGATGCTAACCATCATGTCGCACTGCAAGAAGATTGAATTTAATAGATTCTTTTTCTCTGGTTGTTGCTGACCACCATGTCGCACTGCAGAGAGGGGATATATATTTTACATCCTTCAATCTTGAGTGTGCTGGTGACCATCACATTTCACTATAGGTTGATTGGACTTAATAAATTTCTTCTCTCTAGCTGTTATTGACTACCGTGTCGCACTGTAGAGAGGGGCTAGGTATTATTAATCCTTCCTCTCGAACAGCTGCTGACTTCCATGTCGCATTGTAGGGAGATTGGTATTATACGTTTTTTTGTCTCTGACTGTTCATAGACAACATTATCAAAGCCAAGGATCTTGACTAGCTTAAAAACTAAGCGAGCGATATGTTAATTTTGCCAAATTAAGGAAGGTGAGAGAGAGGAGAGAGAGGAAATTCTCTAGAGTGTAGAGAAGGGGGGAAGGGGGATGAGATCTTGCAAAATAGGTTAAACACCAAACGCGTTTCGCAATTAGCTCTTCAGTGATGCCAACCATACAAGAGGAGTAGGAGGGTTTTAAATAGGTATCCACTTGAGAGAAGAGGGGTTCCCAAGGTAGGTACAGGGTTTAAAGAGGAGGAGGCCAACTTTAATAGAGGGGAGTTAGCTCTTTAAATGGGGTAGGAAAAGGAGGGAAAGAGGGAGGTTAAAAGAGTGTTAACTTGGGCGGAACAAAGAGAAAGGGACTTGGACAAAAAATTTATGGAGTAAGAGGAGGGTGGTATGGGGGGATTAAGACCAAAATTTATGGAGTAAGAGGGGGGTGGTATGGGGGGAACTATGAACAAAATTATGGAGTAAGAGGAGGGTAATATGGTGGGAACCTTGGCAAAAAAATAAATGGGGGAGGGTAGCAGTATGGGTAGGGGTAAGTGTGTGTGTGTGTGTGTTGGGGGGGGGGGTGGCAAGATAGATTTAAGGAATAGAGGGGAGGTAAGGGAAAGGGAGAGTGGGGTTCCTTTTGAGAGAGATTGCCCAGATTAGGTGCATTAAGCCAACAAATGACCGGTTTGGAAATAGGGGGGAGTTCGGAGTTATTTACAAGAATCTTAGAAAGAGGTTGGTTAATGGAGCGGGCTAGGTTGAGTTTGCGGGTGAAGGATGAAAAGGGGATTTTGACAATGGAAGGTGGGGCATTCTTGTGGTTATTCTTAGGAAGGAGAGAGGGCCTCGATGCATAGGTTACATAAAGAAAACACGCTTTCAAAAAAGGCGCCAGGTATCCTTTGGCCCTCAATCCATGGAATAAAAGGTTACGAATTGAAATAAAGCCCTCAAGCGAGTTTTCCCTAATGATATACCTCTTGAGCTCTGATAAGATAAAGGCAATTTTCTGGTGGGTGGGGTGCCAAGATTGCCACGGGATGTAGTTGTAAGAGTTAAGAGGTTTTTGGTGGCAATGCGTGTCTAAAATCCCCAATGAGAAAAAGGAGGGCCCTTTAAAAAAGTGCATGTCCAAGATAAAAGCATCCTATGAGAGATGAAGGGAGTGATCTTTATATGCTCTTGGAGAGGATGTCAATACTCAAGGAGGTGTTTTTCTAGGATGGCGGGGGGGCCGTCGCACACCCCAAAAGCATCCTCTATGAACCTCTTAAAGTATAGGAGAGAAGGGGAAGAGACAAGTTTCCCGCTTTCTTCCAAAGAGCAAAGAAAAATACATGCGTATAAAACCGCAAAATTAGACCCATAGCGGCTCCTTTGACTTGATGCCAGAATTTTACTTTAAAAGAGATGTAGTGATGGTTGAGAATGAGAGAGGCAAGGGAAATAATGAAGTGGACTTTGGGATAGGGAAAGAAACCTAGGATAGAGCTTTTCAGAGCGTTAAGCCCCTCCTAGATAGGAATGCTAGGGTACAAGGATTCAACATCAAAGGTAAAGAGAGTGACATGGGGGGAGAAGGGGATAGAGGCTAAGTCTAAGATGAGAGAATGAGAGTCCTTGAGGTGTTGCTTTTTAGCTAAGACAATGGGGAAGAGTTGCACATGTAACCACTTTGAGGAATTTTCTATGATATACTCCTTGTAGGAACAAATGGGGCAGCCTACAAGGACAGGTTTATGAATTTTAGGTAGAAGGAAGAAGGGGCAAGGCTTGGGAGGAGCAAGATAAGAAGAGAGGATGAACGCTCTCTCTTTGGAAGGTAGGAGATGAAAGTTTGTAACAATGGAAAAAAGAGTGGATTGTACAAAAGGCAAAGGAGGGGTAGCAATGGGAGAGTAGGTGAGAGGGTCTAAGAGATGGCGTAGTTCCTTTTTAGTGTACCAAGATTATGAGAGAATGACGGGGCCAAGGTTTTTGTCGGCCGGTTTAATTAAAATTTTATGATCATTTTTTAGAGAAAGATGGCGTCCAAAAAGAGGGTTTTGGGTGGAAAAGGAGAAAAATGATTAAGGAGGGGTTTTAAACGAGAGAAAGTACAATCAAAGGCAAGCCTCAAGGTGGTGGAGTGAGAGGGAGGGTTCCAAGAGGAGTTAGGGAGAGAAAAGGAAGGAGAGAGAGGGAGCGCTTCTTTGGAAAAAAAAATTAGCTGTAAGCTTCTCTCAAGGTTGGAGTATGCCCCGAAGTTAGAAGAAGAAGGTGGAGGAGAGGAGGGGGGAATGTAATTGAGTTCTAGGCCTAAAACTCTACGCTCCGAGGATGAGATAGAGCGATTGGCTAGGTTGTGAACGGAGAGGTTAGTAATCTTATGCTCTAAGGTAAAAAGTGTTTGCTTACCCAAGGCTAAGACTTTGTAGAGAAGGGGGTTGGTGAGGGGGGGCCAATATTTAGACCTTTTTCTATAATTATGGCAAGAGAGGGAGAGAAAAGAGGAGTTAAATGGAGGAGGGGTCCAAAGATAAGGATAGAGAGGGGTATGGGAGAAGAGCAAGTGGACCCAAGAGGAAGGGTGCTCAAAGCCTATTTCTTCCTCCTCCATTGCAAGTTTTTTGACCCTCTTGGTTTAAAAGGGAGGCTATGCTTTGGGTGGGGTGGAGGGTGAGGGAAAGGGGTGGAAGAGGAAGAAGGGCCCAAGGGATAGTTAGGTGTTTTCAAAAGGCGAAGGATATAGGTGGGGTTGGGAGAGGGGGGAGGAGAAAAAAGGGGGGTTCTTGGAGGAGGAGCTCAATGGTGGTTTACAAGGGGTGTAGGGGGAAGGGAGGATTCCCGAGGAGGAGGGTATAGGTTTCTTGAAGGGTTGATGAAAACCCTCTTCATGAGAGGCTCTTGCCAAAGGGAGGGTTTTCTTATTATGGACTACACGATGGGAGTTTTTAGGGTTAGAAGGCCTCTTTGGCGGAGGTGAGAGAAGGTTCTTCATTTGAGTGGTCACCTCATGATGCACCAATTCACCAACCGTTTCCTCCTTGGGGAGAGACTCCACTTCCTCCAAAATGGTAGCTTGAGCCCTCTTCCTTGCATTATGGGCCATCGTGTTCATTGAAGAGGCCAAGTGGGTTTGGAGGATTGCATTTTGAAGTTGAGCATCAAACTCATGTAGCGAGGAAAGCTTCCACGCGAGGAGTTGATTGGCCCAAGTCGAGGGTTGGAGTCTTGGAAAAGAGATGGAGGCAAGCTTCTTGGTGAGGTCAAGAAGCCTTTCTTCAACTATGTCATGGTTAGAGTCAAAGCTTTTTTGAAGGTTGGTGACAAGAATACCTTGGGCGTGAATGTTGGCTTGGGTGCAATCCAATTGCAATTGGATGTTAAGAGCTTCTATTTTGGCACTCAAAAGCGCTTGCAGTCTTCATACAAAGACTAAGGGGGGATTTTTGGCTGGCAAGAAGATTTTGCAAATGAGTGAGGTGCGAAGAGGCTTTGTGGAGCTTATGGTTAAGGGTTTTGAACTCCGCTAAAGACAGGGTAACAGTTTTGTCAAATTCCAAGGGTTTGTTGATGGCGGTGTGAGGGGGATGAAAACACACACAATGCATCTATAACGACTCGACACACACTCTTGGGATGATACACACACACACACACACACACACTATGGGGCACCACTCGGCTTACACAACCCACCTGGCCGAGATAGGGAACACACTGATTGAGTGACAGGAGAGAGACTATCTGTTTGCCCACTCCACACACACACACACCCAAAAAAAACTCAGCTCAAAAGAGGAGAATTTATGATGTTTAGATACAATTGAGCTTGGGCCAACACCAATGGGGCAAATAGCTCACACAATATGGGTAAAATATGCCAGATACAATCACAAATTGGAGTAGAAGCTTCGCTCATAGGAGAAACTTACACAGCCAAAAAAGTAGAAAAACAGTGAGGAATTTGGAAAAATGGACAGTGCCATCGCATCCGGAACGGCCCAAAACCCTAGTCTACAATGTCAAAGTGCTCAAATCCGACCTCGGATGAGCAGTTTACGGCCAAAACAGGCTCCAAAAATAGCAAAAACACAGTTGCGGATGTTCCTCCTCTTCTCTCCACATTTCCTAGTCTTCTCTCTGGTTTTTCGGTTCCCACACTTAGCTTTATTACTTGGGCACCTTTGGCCTTTTAGTTGACCTCAAACGGACCCCGAACAGGCCAAAAACTGACCTCGCAGTGCTTAGTTGTCACATTTTTGCATCCATCCGCACACCTAGCACTCAACTTTTTTCAATAATGCATCCCGCCACCACGTGAAGTGGCCCCAAAATATGGTCCTCATGATGATCTTTTAGCATAATTATCACAAGAAAACACCCACGTTGCGTCCATACTTATCCACGTGCAAGTGTTGACCCCATTCGACCTCTTGACGCCACTAGATGGCATCTGACGCACCTGCTTACCTCATGTCAACGGCCCGCGGATAACTTCCTCGAGAAATTTTACGTGCTATCAACTCCTCATTATTATAGAAAAAACACACTGGTACTGGTGATAATGAAAATCGATGCACTATGTACATGTTGTCCTACATGTACACATGTGGGCCCCACGTAACCACCTGGCTCTGGAAAATGGGCAATCCTTATTTGATGCACCATACATGTGTATGTACATATGCACAATCCCTTGCTCCAAAAAACTCCTGACATAATTTTCCCATCCCCTAGCCTGCTAGATCATTCATGATCAGCAGCAACAAAAAGCAATATGAGACTCGCAACGTCACAAGTCTCCTCATCCCTCACAAACATCACTTGTTCTATAGACAGCTCATCTTGCTTCACCATCATTAACGTGGCACGATGTAATTTAAGACGCAATCCATTTACCCTTAACTTTTGTAGGATTCCATCCAAGTTAGCCAGCTGATATGTACCATTCGGAAAACACTCCACTACCTTGAAAGGCCTTCCCACTTAATCTGAAACTTCTTTTGGAAGGTGTTGTCCAGCTTACTGTTGTAGCGCAAAACCAAGTCATGCTTCTTGATACCCTTACTTTTGACCTTTTCATTTATCTTTGCCAAAGCCCTATCCTGCATATGCCCATAATGTTCCAATGCACTCATCCTATCCAGCTGAACATCTTGTAATTGTAAGAGTCTCTCTTTGAATGCATCACTAGGTGGCCCAAGCAAATTTTCTAACATTTTGACTGCAGGCAACTCCGCTTACACAGGCAATAATGCTTCCTTTCCATATACCAAATGAAATGGAGTAAACCCTGTACTTGTCTTCACCGAAGTACGGTAAGCCCATAATGCATTAGGAAATTCCAAATCCCAATTCTTTCCTTGCTGCTCTGTCACTTTTGAAAGAATATGTACCAACTCACCATTGAATCTTTCATTTAAGCCATTACACTGCGGGTAATAAGGAGTGGTATGCTGATGCCTAATCTTCATCTTTGTGCATAAAAAGTCTAGCAGTTTAGCTCTAAATCCTGGCCCCTTATCTGAAAGTAGCTCCAGTGGCACACCAAACTTGCAACATATTTCATCGTATACAAATTTTACCACATCCTTTGCAGTGATTTGTTTTACTGCTATAGCCTCTGCCCATCTAGAGAGATAGTCTACTGCAGTCAAAATATAGCTTTTGCCCCTGCTTGTGATAGGTAACGGGCCTATTGCATCAACCCCCCACTTTTCAAACACATCAAACGCCATAATGGTTTTTCGTAGCTCTGGCTTCAACACTCTCTTCCCAAATGCTTGACACCTATTGCAAGACCTACACCAATGGTGAACATCCTTGTGCAAACTAGGCCATACATACCCCTCTTGCAAGATCTTATGCAAGGTGATATTTAGAGAAAAATGGCCGCCACATGCGCCTTCATGGTTCTCTTCCAACACTCTGTAAAACTCCTCCTGCCAAGGTACACGTCTCAACACGAGATCAGCCGCTTTCATGTACAAGACATCACCAATCAATTTGTACCTATATGCTCTACGCACAAAACCATACTTCTTAGACTTCCAAATGTCCTTTGGAATGATTCCTGTTAGCAAAAACTCCTCTTCTTGAGCCAAACTTTCCCGGCCATGATAAAGAGGTAAATTGGTCCTCAACACAAATAGCTCCCCAATCATGCTTTGAGCTGCTTCATGTGCCTCGCCATTTAGAGCACGTTCAATGTGTCTAATGCTCCATGCTTCAAACTTTTTTAATAGGCCTTTAATCTGAAACACATTTCCTTCAATGAGGTGTTCTTGCTCTTCCACACACCCAACACTTGCTTCACAACTAACAAGGCATCACCTTTTATGCTCAACCTTCTAACCCCATGCTTCAAACAAATGTGTAATCCGGCTTCCAAAGTAGCATATTCAGCCTCATTGTTACTATGCGTATCCAATTTGAACCCTCTCTTGCATACTAGCTTCTCCTCTGGATCATAAAGTGCTATACCCCCTGAAGCCGCATCATGGCTCTTCCTGTATGAGCCATCAAAGAACAAAACATGTGCATTGTTGATCTGTGGCACTTCTTCAACTACCTTTCTCACCACCTCTTCCTTAACAAGAAGGGGATTCTCCTTGTAAGTAAACAAATCAGCTAGGGTAGCCCTTGTACTGTCTTCCACTAGAAAAGAGAACTCAAACTCTTGCAGCTCAATTACCCATTTCTTCACCACATTTGACATGTTAGTGCCATTAATTAACTGTGGCAAAAAGGCATAACTCATCAAAAAAACAAAAGGTCGTGGTAGCAAGTAATGACAAAATCGTCGACAAGCAAATATTACACTGGCCATCACTAGCTCTACTTCCGAGAATTTTCTCTCTACTAACAACTTCACTCGGCTTGCACAATACACTGGCATCATATAATGGCTACCCTTCCCCTTTTGCAATAGCATGGCTCCAATGGCATCATCCCCTATGGATGGATTTACATAAAACACTTGCTCCCAATCAGGAGCCTGCATGACTGACAGACCCCCTAACACCTCTTTCACCTCTTGAAACACTTCTTCACACTTGTCATCCCATTGCAATGGATCGTGCTTCGCCACTTGTTGTAATGGATAAAGGAGCTGTGAAGACAATGGAATAAACCTCGCCACGTACTTCACTTTGTGTATAAAAGTTGCCAATTTCTTCGTACTCGTAGGTGATGGAAGAAGAATAATAGACTTAACCTTGTCTGGATCAGCCTCAATGCCATTTTCTGACACCATGTGGCCCAATAACTTCACCCTTGGATGTGCTAGATGACATTTCTTTGGATTTAGTTGTCCTCCACATTCATCATATCAATCCAATACCATCTTCAACTTCTCATGGTGTTCAGCCCTACTACTACAGACACAGAAGTCATCCATAAAAGCTTTAACACAACTACCAATGAATGGTTCCAATACCCAATTTGCTCTCTCTTGATAGAAGGAAGGTCCATTTGTCAACCCAAATGGAAATACCGTGTAACAATAACAACCCCACGATGTAATGAAAGTTGTCTTTGTTCGGTCTTTAAGAGCAATCTTCAATTGAAAATAGCCTAAAAAACCATCACACACACTGTACCTCTCATAACCTACCACTGAATCCAAGATTTGATCAATGAATGGAAGAGGATATGGGTTCTTCTTAGTGGCTGCATTTAGGGGTTTAAAATCTACACAAATCCTCCACTTCCCATCCTTCTTTGGACTGACTACTATTGGACTCACCCATTCTGTGGTCTCCACAGGGACTATGAACCCTGCCTTCATTAACTTGTCCACCTCTTCCCGCAAGGCTATCATTTGCTCTTGACCCATCCTTCTTAGCCTTTGCCGCACTGGCTTAGCACCTTCCTTCAGCTCTATATGCATCTCTTCGCCCTTGAATACTCTGATCTCTTCATATGAAGTAATGAACAAATCAGAAAACTAGCCAGCATGTGTAAATATATCTCCTTCTCCATAGCTTAGAGATCTCCACTGATCATTTGTGTCATCAATTCTTGCTTCTTTGACGGTTCAACCTTGGTTTGCATCAGCCCTTCAATCACTTCATAAGGCCCTTCACTTTCATCTTCAACCTCATTTGCAAATGCAACTAAACCAGACTCCTGGATTCCTTTGTCCATCAAAAGAAATGCAACATCAGCATCCTCATCACTGCTGGTAGTACTATCATTGTCCTCGTCAGTCACTGTGGAATAGTCTTCATCACTAGACTCATCCTCATCTTCATAAAGTTCCTCCAATCATTTCCTTGTGTCCATATTTTATAGCTTCTTGGCACCTGTCTTTCCATAGAGGCTAATCGTACCATGTCTCCAATCTTGAACAACTCCCACTGCACGTAATAGGATATGCTCCAAACCCTGCTGGCCTCACATGAAAATCAACCACCACCTTCGCATCATATGCCTCCGCTTCTAAGCTCTTCACAACACCCAAACATTTTACTTTTTGATGGTTTGCCAATCTGATCCAAAACCCTGACACCCTAGTCACTGTAAGACCCATCTTTTCAAAACATGAGTGTGTTATGACACATATTTGGGCTCCCCCATCCACATAACCTTGTCCCATATTTCTTCTTTTGTGCCACACATCTACTATTGGGAAAATGTCTGGTAGCTCATCCATCACCAACACCTTTACTGAACGTCTCTCTGGATCTTTCTCCATTGGGTTAACCATCCTCTTCCACTGTCGCTTAAGCTTAGGTACCATCTCTATAAGCTGCCCAAAAGTAACATCTGCCTTCCTGCTTGTCAGATCCTCCTTCAAGTCATAGCTTAATTGCCCATCCCCTAGTGAAAAATCTGAAACACGAAACTTGCGACGAGCCCTTCTTTTCCTCTTGGCCTTGACATCCTCGTCTTCATGACTCTTTCCCTTCTTCTTACTAGGACCTGGGGCACTTCGTCCTTCCTTGTTCTCTGTGGTCCTCTTCCCAATAGGCATCACTAATGTATCCTCTAGCTTTGATGCCTTCTCCAAGGTGACTACACTGATCACTTTTGTCTTTCCCTTTTCCTCCTGGGTTAATCCACTTGTTCCTTCTTCTCCCTTAATTTCGATGCCATAATCATTTGACCTAGTTAGCACCTATCTTGGCAATGGATACATGTCTCCCCCCATCCTTGGTGGCTTATCACATTGTGAGCTGATGTGGCCCAACTCTCCGCAATTATAACATGTGGGTGTCTGCCTCCAAAACCTACCATTGCTTTGTCCAACACCATTCCTGGACCTTTCTTCACCTCCTGGCTGATTTGCAAACCTCCCTCGACCTCGATTATTTCCCACTTGACCTAGCATGTTTAGGCTGAGATTCTTCATTAGATCTACCACTTGCCTCATGTCTTGCCTTAGCCCATCATCTTGCACTGTTGTAGTGACCACTGCTAGCATAACTTGAGGAGTAACAGAAACCATTGGTTCATGATGAACCCCTGGCATGTGACCTTGTAAAGAGTCCATAGGCTCAAATTTAGACCTCATGGGCAAAGACTCTACTCCTAACTGGCTCATTTTCCTCAGCTTCCACTCTTTGTTCCTTACTACCTCTAGTGCATCTTTATATGTCCTAGGCTTCTTTAGCTCCACTCTCCAACGTATATTCTCCCAAAGACCATCCAAGAACCTGTCCTTCTTAATCATGTCAGGCGGGGGTACTTGTGGTGCTAAGGCCTTGCACATCCCCTCCCATGCCAATGAAAACTTACATATGTACGCATCTACTGGCTCACCTTCCTTTTGCACCAAAGCCTGTACTTCTTGCCACACTTTATTAGGATCTTCTATCTTCACAAACTCCACTTCCAATCCATGCCTTAGATTGTCCAACTCAATCTTACAGGTGGATCAGCCACACGCAACTCCTCTTCAAATTATTTGGACCAAACTCGTACATCACTCTTCAAACAGATTTGGAGAAGACGTAACATCTGCGCAGGGTCATGAATCTGGTTGCTAATGCAGGCAACCTCCATCTTTTCCAAAAATTCTATAACACATCTTCATCACTTCTTCCATGAAACTCCGGATAAGAGAAAGCCATGGCTACCCAAGTTACGATGCTTTGAGAACCCCTTCGAACACACGTGCAAGAACCCAAAACTTTTGACTGACTCAATTCCTAGAAACTTCAATGGAGCTCAACTTTAGATAAGGACAAACACATGCACATCAAATGAGTTTTCATAGTTAATCATCGGAATTACAACATGCAAAGGACATTCCAGGATCTCTCTTAATCTTCTTGGCCCGAACATAAAGACTATGCACTGCTGGAAAAAAATCTTCCTGGACACATGAACATTTATCTGGATTCTCTGTGTTAAATGAGAAGGAGTGAATTGAGGGCCATTTTGATCATCCATTAAAGTCAACCATGCAGCTCCCAAGAAAGCACACCTGTCTTATCCTTTGATTTTGCCAAAATTTCAGCAGCATAACAGCATAAATGGCTCAAAAGACCAAAAAACCAGCCTTCACAACTTGGAAAAATTTTGGTAGAGTTTCCTCAGAAGTAGAGCATTGTGAACCCAAAATATAGACTGTATATGTATGCATAAACTGCCAACAATAGAACCCGAGCATCAAGTAGGAACCACAGTACATAACCTATGGTGAGGTCACAAAAAGGGTGCTCCAGCAACCTGTATCACCGAAAGGATCTCACATTTGAGAATCCCCCAGCTCAATAAAACCTCACGCTATCGACCCTCTCACGAAGGCTTATGCAAATCTTGTATAGTCAAGTCTCAGAAATGGTTGAGACTGCCAAATAAAACCAAGTATGGCTCCACAAAGGCGTACAATGGTAGTTTCCACAAGTAACGTACAATACCAACAGACAATGCACTCAAGTCGGCGCAAATGATGCATACCCACGGCAACTGCAAGTGACTTTGACTGTCAGTGTATCACTCTACTCCAGCTACATGTACCTGTGGAAATCACCTATACTTGTACCTATCCCTGTAACCTGTAACCTGTAATCTGTAACCTGTAATTCCGAATCTCGAAGCTTGAAGCTCGAAGCAGAAGGTACTCGAAGAAGATCCTCAACGGGGGCACCAAAAGAATGTGAGCGGGATGACACACACAACGCCTCTATAACAACCCGGCACACACTCTTGGGATGATACACACACACACACTATGGGGCACCACTCGGCTTACACAACCCACCTGACCGAGACAGGGAACACACCGATGGAGTGACAGGAGTGACAGGAGAGAGACTATCTGTTTGCCCACTCCACACAACACACACACACACACACCCAAAAAAAACTCAGCATAAAAGAGGAGAATTTCTAATGTTTAGATACAATTGAGCGTGGTCCAACACCAATGGGGCAAATAGCTCACACAATATGGGTAAAATATACCAGATACAATCACAAATTGGAGTAGAAGCTTCGCTCATAGGAGAAACTTACACAGCCAAAACAACAGAAAAACAATGAGGAATTTGGCAAAATGGATAGCGCCATTGCGTCCGGAATGGCCGAAAACAATAGTCTACAATGCAAAGTGCTCAAATCCAACCTTGGATGAAGAGTTTACGGCCAAAACAGGATCCAAAAACAGCAAAAACACAATTGCGGTTGTTCCTCCTCTTCTCTCCATGTTTTCTGGTCTTCTCTCTGATTTTTCAGTTACCACACTTAGCTTTATTACTTGGGCACCTTTGGCCTTTTAGTTGACCTCCAACGGACCCCGAACAGGCCAAAAACTGACCTCGCAGTGCATAGTTGTCACCATTTTGCATCCATCCGCACACCTGGCACTCAACTTTTTTCAATAATGCATCCTGCCACCACGTGAAGTGGCCCCAAAAGATGGTCCTCATGATGACCTTTTGCATAATTATCACAAGAAAACACCCACGTTGCGTCCATACTTATCCACGTGCAAGTATTGACCCCAGACCTCCTAACACCACTAGATGCCATCTGACGCACCTGCTTACCTCATGTTGTCGGCCCGCGAAAATCTTCTTTGAGAATTTTTATGCGCTACCAACTCCTCATTATTATAGAAAAAACACACTGGTACTGGTGATAGTGAAAATCGATGCACTATGTACATGCTCTCCTACCTGTACACATGTGGGCCCCACGTAACCACCTGGCTCTGGAAAATGGGCAATCCTTATTTGATGCACCATACATGTGTATGTACATATGCGCAATCCCTTGCTCCAAACAACTCCTTACAGCGGGAAGAATGGGTAGGGTATCCATAGGCGGGTTAATGCCTAGGGATGGGGCAAAGGCGAAGGAGGAAGAGCAACCAATCTTTTATATCACATTCATAGTGATAAATGCAATGATGGAAAACAATAAAATCTACAATTTTCTTTAACCAAAATCAGTAAGTGTTTCCATACCATACATCTCTCTTTGGGAAAGACATTTCAAGATCTTTGATCCTGGGGGGTACCTATGGAAACTTTCTCAATGGAGGAGGTTTACTCAGTCACTTCATTAAATCTTGCTATTGGCTCTGAGAACCTTTCATATCACACAAGGTTTTTTAATCATACAACAAAGGATCTTCAAAGATGAGAGCAGACAAAGACAGACGTTACACAATCTACATGTTGTATGATCGGATAAAGGGTACATGAATGTACCATTATCTAAGGGGGGGGCTAATGATAGCCGTTTTTTGGCTCTCCGTAATTGCCATAGTGAGTTACCTCACCCTACCAAAATCACCTAAACACTGTGGCTATTTTTACCTTTTCATTGTACATAGGCGTGTGTGAGTTAGGGGGCTTTTCCCATATCTTCTTAAAACCCTCAGTTAGCTAGTCATTGGGCTAGTTGAGCCAAAAAAATAAAAAAAATAAGATATATTATGGCCCATTTTTGTGTAAATATTTCATTTTATATAGGTCCTAAATATAAGGAATTTTCATAATTATTTTGGTATTTATTTAAATATTTCTACCGAGGTGTGTGTTATTTGCCTATGTATTTTATGTACATTGACTCACCATTACCACAATTTTCTTACCATTTTGCATGCTCTTTATTCCTTATAAAAATATCTTCACACAAGCTTCTCTTATTTTTGGTGTGAATCCACTCCTAAGAAAAAACCTCAAAAATACTTTCCACCATCAGTCATTGCCTTTCACTAAATTCCTATTTCTTACAGGTATTATTTCTTACCTCTTGTAAATAAATATACATCAATAAAACAAATGAGGGCCCTCCTCATTTGATTCCCCATATTTTCATATATTTATTTTTTTTATATTTATAGCGCACACTATTCTAGATTCCATAAATTGTTTATATATACTAGCCTATCTTTTTTCATCATATCCATGTATTATATTTGTGCATAATCCACAACCATGCACATTTGCAAACCCCTAGGAATCAATCATGTCATGCTCTCATGCAAGGAGGGGCTCCCCTTTGGAGCCATATGCAAATTCAACAAAAGGGGGGCCCACTGAAGACTTTTTTGTGAGGAAAAAACAGGTATTTTTGTGGGATTTTTAATATCCATCTTCGCTCCGAATTTGAAGCGGTGGTCAAAAGAGAAAATGTGGACCCAAAGCTGAATAATCACCTCAAAAATTTTGGTGATTTTTGGAGTAACCACCACTGAGCTATGATTTTTTGAGTGGACCCCAGTCTGCCCACTTTTCTCACAAGTAGCCCATAGTTTTCTCTCACCTCTTTCCACACTTCTACACACACACACACACACACTCATTCCTTTCAATCCCTCACTCAAACCTGCACCTTTCATGGTTTCTCTCACATTCTTCACCATTAACCTCTCCTCTTACTCCCATAGCTCTCATATGAGCTCCACATGTACATACACCATCTCTATGCCTCTCTCTATTATCTCCAAAGTACAATTCCATCTTACCCCTTATCTATATACATGAAATTTAACATGTAAACCATGCTTAACCTCTACAAATCAAGAGATATCATCAACAAAATTATCATTTTCATCGCGATAATCAACCTTGGCGGCGGTGGCGTAAAGAAAAGAAGACAAAGAAGAAGATCAATAGTCATCTTGAGAACCTACACAAGTAAGTCCTTCTTCAAGCTTCACCATCACAAGGATTTCCTCACTTCATTCAACCATATTACTTCAACCATCCACCCCATTCTACCCATTGTAAATATATCATTAACTATCTAGTGATTACTAACACTAACCACTAACATACTAACACAAAATAGCCATTGACCTAACCATAAAAGACACCTCACCTCAAGACATGTGTATAGTAACTCTCTCTCTCTCTCTCTCTCTCTCTCTCTCTCTCTCTCTCTCTCTCTCTCTCTCTCTTACTTTCACCTTATCTACCATCAATAATGCTCTCTTTTGAGCCCACATCCATGACTCGAGCAGACAAAGAAGGCCCGCAATGTTTTGATATTCAAAAAAATCATAATCCTGATTTGTTAGCTTGTAAATTAGGATTTCCAATAATCTTAATGAGGGGTCTCCAACCTATAAATAGGCCCCACTCCTTCTTTTAAAACAACCTCCAATATCTCATATAGCACCCCAACACTGTATGCATGAGGAGAGACTTAGGTGTAGCAACCACTTGTGAGCTTCACTCTTGGTGTGAGAGAAGCTTTCAAGCTACACATTGCAAATGAGAGAGCATGAGTTCCACAAATCTCAAAACCACTATTGTATATGCTCCTTCATCATCAATAAATTGAGGTTTGGTGCATCAAAGGCGTGATTCGACGTTCAAATCTTCGTCGTTCCATTTGTGCATTATGGTTTGGTGAATTCAAGGTGACGTGTATTTTGAGTTTTTATCAGTTGATCTTGATTTTAGAAAGTGTTTTAGTGTGTTTTTCATTGCCAATTTTGTGTCCATTGTAAGAGGGTATTGTGGTGAGAGGTCTCCCACACCCTAAGACAATGTGTGTCGTGTTTTGGCAATGTTTAGCAATCACTAAGCATTGAGTGTGTTTTGTACAAGTTCTACGATAGCATCATATGGAACCATCTCCATTTGCAAGTCACAAATAAGGTATTACGCAAGATCCTTTCCTCTCTCTCTTCCCTTTGCTCTAGCTCTCTCTGGTCCATTTTATGTGTGTCTTGGTGTGAGGTTGCTTGTGTGTGTTGTGTGGTGCATCTTCTTGGTTGTACCAAAATCTCTCTTACGTCCTAGTTCGCATACCATAACTAGGTGGTGCCCTTTCACTTGTTTGGCTGTGGGTTTGTTGTTGTTGTTTATGTGCTTGTGGTTGCCCCAGCCCCAATTGAGCAGCACGGGAGCCTTGAGGGGTGTTTAGAGGTCGCCTCTCTTGTTGCCCGCCCCGGACCGCCTCAATTTTGGTGCCCCCACTGATGACTGAGTTTGTGCTTATTTTTGTTGTATTGCATAAATGCTTGAACTAATCTTTTATTGTTGTATTGTAGTTAGTTGATGTTATGAGAGAAAATAATTGTTTGAACCTAATCTTTGTGTGGTTCTAGCATTGAAAGAATATGGCATGCTATACCTTTGAGGATATCCCAATCTTCTTCGGAAATCTAGAAGAAGATGTTGATGATTTTCTTGCTGATTTTAGAATGGTTTGCCATATCCTTAGTAAAATGGATGACATTGAAAAAGGAGATTTTCTGTTGCTATGCCTTAGAGGCAATGCTGAGCAATGGTTTTGGAGTATGTCTTCTCAGATTGAAGATGGATATACCCAAATTTCCAAAGCTTTGAAGACCAGATTCTCTAAAGTTCCAACAACGGAGAAAGCATGGGCTTCATTAGGGAGACTTCAACAACATGGTGAAGACTACTATGCTTATGAGGATATTTTTTCTCGTCAATGGGGAGGATTTGGATTTAGTTCTACATTTCCAGATTATGTAAAAATGGAGCAATTTATTTCGGGTTTGTCTCCTTTCCTAAAGACTAAGGTTACTTGTAGTGGACCCTCTACCTTTGAAGAAGCGGTCACTATTGCCTGAAGGAAGTTTCACAAGTACTTCTACATCAAAAATGGTTTCCATCATGCTGGAAGAACCAACCATCATGAAAGTTTTTCTATCAAGGAGTCGTCTCCTTTGCCATACTTGTCTCCTTCTACTCCGACAAATGTTGAAGAAGTTACTTACATGTCAACTGATTATTCAAGTGCGAAAGTGTGTGGCCAAGATTCAAATGTGGAATCTCTGTCTTCTACCTTTATCACAAGCATGCAAAAATCGACACAAGATATCTCAAATGGCATTGATGATTCAATAATGGATACATTCAACCTTTTGGTAGAGAATCAATTTCTAGTTCGAGTAGACGAAGCTTTTGTGCAACATGACTCTATGGAGAATGAAGACCTTGAAGGTAACCTTGATCGTATGGAATGTTCTGAGAGTGTATCTTGTCTAAAATAAGAGAGTCAAGAAGAAGTGAAATCATAGGTGGGGAGATCATAGACCACATTGATCATAAAGAGATGATTGTGTACATGGAATTCCAACTCCAAAACAAAGTAGAAGAGTGTGAGTTGAATCCATGTGAGGATAATCTTCAAGAAGTGTTTGAGGATGTTGAAAAGCATTGGTATGACCCATGTATGTTAAGCATGGAGGAACCTATCATGCAAGAAGCCAAAGTTCCATCAACCTTTGAGGTGGTACAATGTGAGGAGTTACAACCTTGCCAAAGGGGGGGCTTAGAAGGGGATGAAGAACATGGGAGAGTAGTAAAAAATAAAATCATAAAAGAAAACTGTCAGAAGGGTATCATTCTCTCCAATGGTGTTTTAGTGGGTGGCTCTTCATTCATGGGACAATCTCTTAGCAAGAAAATCCAAGCTTTTGAATCCCCAATCATCTTCACATTGGGTTTCACCTCTTCAAAGTCAACTTCTCCTCTCTTCATAAAAACCTTTCATCGAGGGCACCATACCTTCTTAAGTGGAAGAGGACATGAATACTTGGTGATGAACAGATGTTTCCAAACCTTCTTCATTTGGTTCTTTGGTGTATGGAGGTCGCACATTGTGATGCTTCTGGTCTTCATCATAGATGAAAAACTTGTTGATTGCTACATGTGGATATTTCATCAATCAGTACCAAAATCTATTCTCTTCCAATGTGTTGAAAGCAATAGAAACCTTCGTCTATTATCTACTTATGTGGTAAACTATTTGCAATATCTTCCAATAGCAGCTGGAAGCATGGATCAAGCTTTCCTAAATCATAAAGGTCATACAATTATTGACTTGATGACCCTACCCAGGTTGAATGAATTTTATGAGTTACAGTTTAGGAATTTGCTCATACAAGCTCTTGAAGATCGTAGCAGATACATCAACTTTACATATGAGTAAGAGCAACCAATCTTTTATATCACATTCATAGTGATAGATGCAATGATGGACAACAATAAAATCTACAATTCAACCGAAATCAGTAAGTGTTTCCATACCATACATCTCTCTTTGGGAAAGATATTTCAAGATCTTTGATCCTGGGGGATGCTTATGGAAACTTTCTCAATGGAGGAGGTTTACTCGGTCACTTCATTACATCCTGCTATTGGCTCTAAGAATCTTTCATATCACACAAGGTTTTTTAATCATACAGCAAAGGATATTCAAAGATGAGAGCAGACAAAGACAGACGTTACACAATCTACATGTTGTATGATCGGATAAATGGTACATGAATGTACCATTATCTAAGGGGGGGGCTAATGATAGCCGTTTTTCCGCTCTCCGTAATTACCACAGTGAGTTACCTCATCCTACCAAAATCACCTAAACACTGTGGCTATTTTTACCTTTTCATTGTACATAGGCGTGTGTGAGTTAGGGGGCTTTTCCCATATCTTCTTAAAACCCTCAGTTAGCTAGTCATTGGGCTAGTTGAGCCAAAAAAATAAAAAAAATAAGATATATTATGGCCCATTTTTGTGTAAATATTTCATTTTATATAGGTCCTAAATATAAGGAATTTTCATAATTATTTTGGTATTTATTTAAATATTTCTACCGAGGTGTGTGTTATTTGCCTATGTATTTTATGTACATTGACTCACCATTACCACAATTTTCTTACCATTTTGCATGCTCTTTATTCCTTATAAAAATATCTTCACACAAGCTTCTCTTATTTTTGGTGTGAATCCACTCCTAAGAAAAAACCTCAAAAATACTTTCCACCATCAGTCATTGCCTTTCACTAAATTCCTATTTCTTACAGGTATTATTTCTTACCTCTTGTAAATAAATATACATCAATAAAACAAATGAGGGCCCTCCTCATTTGATTCCCCATATTTTCATATATTTATTTTTTATATATTTATAGCGCACACTATTCTAGATTCCATAAATTGTTTATATATACTAGCCTATCTTTTTTCATCATATCCATGTATTATATTTGTGCATAATCCACAACCATGCACATTTGCAAACCCCTAGGAATCAATCATGTCATGCTCTCATGCAAGGAGGGGCTCCCCTTTGGAGCCATATGCAAATTCAAAAAAAGGGGGGCCCACTGAAGACTTTTTTGTGAAGAAAAAACAGGTATTTTTGTGGGATTTTTAATATCCATCTTCGCTCCGAATTTGAAGCGGTGGTCAAAAGAGAAAATGTGGACCCAAAGCTGAATAATCACCTCAAAAATTTTGGTGATTTTTGGAGTAACCACCACTGAGCTATGATTTTTTGAGTGGACCCCAGACTGCCCACTTTTCTCACAAGTAGCCCATAGTTTTCTCTCACCTCTTTCCACACTTCTACACACACACACACACACTCATTCCTCTCAATCCCTCACTCAAACCTGCACCTTTCATGGTTTCTCTCACATTCTTCACCATTAACCTCTCCTCTTACTCCCATAGCTCTCATATGAGCTCCACATGTACATACACCATCTCTATGCCTCTCTCTATTATCTCCAAAGTACAATTCCATCTTACCCCTTATCTATATACATGAAATTTAACATGTAAACCATGCTTAACCTCTAAAAATCAAGAGATATCATCAACAAAATTATCATTTTCATCGCGATAATCAACCTTGGCAGCGGTGGCGTAAAGAAGAGAAGACAAAGAAGAAGATCAATAGTCATCTTGAGAACCTACACAAGTAAGTCCTTCTTCAAGCTTCACCATCACAAGGATTTCCTCACTTCATTCAACCATCTTACTTCAACCATCCACCCCATTCTACCCACTGTAAATATATCATTAACTATCTAGTGATTACTAACACTAACCACTAACATACTAACACAAAATAGCCATTGACCTAACCATAAAAGACACCTCACCTCAAGACATGTGTATAGTAACTCTCTCTCTCTCTCTCTCTCTCTCTCTCTCTCTCTCTCCTTACTTACTTTCACCTTATCTACCATCAATAATGCTCTCTTTTGAGCCCACATCCATGACTCGAGCAGACAAAGAAGGCCCGCAATGTTTTGATATTCAAAAAAATCATAATCCTGATTTGTTAGCTTGTAAATTAGGATTTCCAATAATCTTAATGAGGGGTCTACAACCTATAAATAGGCCCCACTCCTTCTTGTAAAACAACCTCCAATATCTCACATAGCACCCCAACACTGTATGCGTGAGGAGAGACTTAGGTGTAGTAACCACTTGTGAGCTTCACTCTTGGTGTGAGAGAAGCTTTCAAGCTACACATTGCAAATGAGAGAGCATGAGTTCCACAAATCTCAAAACTACTATTGTATATGCTCCTTCATCATCAATAAATTGAGGTTTGGTGCATCAAAGGCGTGATTCGACGTTCAAATCTTCGTCCTTCCATTTGTGCATTACGGTTTGGTGAATTCAAGGTGACTTGTGTATTTTGAGTTTTTATCGGTTGATCTTGATTTTAGAAAGTGTTTTAGTGTGTTTTTCATTGCCAATTTTGTGTCCATTGTAAAAGGGTATTGTGGTGAGAGGTCTCCCACACCCTAAGACAGTGTGTGTGTGTGTGTTTTGGCAATGTTTAGCAATCACTAAGCATTGAGTGAGTTTTGTACAAGTTCTACGATAGCATCATAAGGAACCATCTCCATTTGCAAGTCACAAATAAGGTATTACGCAAGATCCTTTCCTCTCTCTCTTCCCTTTGCTCTAGCTCTCTCTGGTCCATTTTATGTGTGTCTTGGTGTGAGGTTGCTTGTGTGTGTTGTGTGGTGCATCTTCATGGTTGTGCCAAAATCTCTCTTGCGTCCTAGTTCGCATACCATAACTAGGTGGTGCCCTTTCACTTGTTTGGTTGTGGGTTCGTTTTTGTTGTTTCTGTGCTTGTGGTTGCCCCAGCCCCAATTGAGCAGCACGGGAGCCTTGAGGGGTGTTTAGAGGTCGCCTCTCTTGTTGCCCGCCCCGGTCCGGCAAAATAGGTTAAACACCAAACGTGTTTCGCAATTAGCTCCTCAGTGGTGTCAACCATACAAGAGGAGTAGGAGGGTTTTAAATAGGTATCCACTTGAGAGAAGAGGGGTTCCCAAGGTAGGTACAGGATTTAAAGAGGAGGAGGCCAACTTTAATAGAGGGGAATTAGCTCTTTAAATGGGGTAGGAAAAGGAGGGAAAGAGGGAGGTTTAAAGAGTGTTAACTTGGGGGGGGAAAAGAGAAAGGGACTTGGACCAAAAATTTATGGAGAAAGAGGAGGGTGGTATGGGGGGATTAAGACCAAAATTTATGGAGTAAGAGGGGGGTTGTATGGTGGGAACCTTGATAAAAACTAAATGGGGGAGGGTAGTAGTATGGGTAGGGGTAAGTGTGTGTGTGTGTGTGTGTGTGTGTGTGTGTGTGTGTGTGTGTGTGTGTGTGTGTGTGTTGGGGGGGGGGGGGGGGGGGGGGGGGTCAGGATAGATTTAAGGAATAGAGGGGAGGTAAGAGAAATGGGGAGTGGGGTTCCTTTTTAAGAGAAGATTGCCCAGATTAGGTGCATTAAGCCAACAAATGACCAGTTTGGAAATAGGGGGAAGTTCGGAGTTATTTACAAGAAGCTTAAAAAGAGGTTGGTTAATGGAGCGGGCTAGGTTGAGTTTGCGGGTGAAGGGTGAAAAGTGGATTTTTACAATGGAAGATAGGGCATTCTTGTGGTTATCCTTAAGAAGGAGAGAGGGCCTTGATGCATAGGTTACATAAAGAAAACACGCTTTCAAAAAAGGCATCGGGTATCCTTTGGCCCTCAGTCGATGGAATAAAAGGTTGCGAATTGAAATAAAGCCCTCAAGCGAGTTTTCCCTAATGATATACCTCTTGAGCTCTGATAAGGTAAAGGCAATTTTCTAGTGGGTGGGGTGTCAAGATTGCCACGGGATGTAGTTGTAAGAGTTAAGAGGTTTTTGGTGGCAATGCGTGTCGAAAATCCCCTTTGAGAAAAAGGAGGGCCCTTTAAAAAAGTGTACGTCCAAGATAAAAGCTTCTTGTGAAGAGATGAAGGGAGTGATCTTTATATGCTCTTGGAGAGGATGTCCATACTCAAGGAAGTGTTTTTCTAGGATGGCGAGGGGGCCGTCCCACACCCCAAAAGCGTCGTCTATGAACCTCTTAAAGTATAGGAGAGAAGGGGAATAGACAAGTTTCCCGCCTTCTTCCAGAGAGCAAAGAAAAAAGACATGCGTACACCACCACAAAATTAGACCCCATAGCGGTTCCTTTGACTTGATGCCATAATTTTCCTTTAAAAGATATGTAGTGATGGTTGAGAATAAGAGAGGCAAGGGAAAGAATGAAGTGGATCTTGGGATAGGGAAAGAAACCTAGGATAGATATTTTCAGAGCGTTAAGCCCCTCCTGGATAGGAATGCTAGGGTACAAGGATTCAACATCAAAGGTAAAGAGAGTGACATGGGGGGAGAAGGGGAAACTCAACCTAGCCCGCTACATTAACCAACCTCTTTCTAAGCTTCTTGTAGATAACTCAGAACTGTCCCCTATTTCCAAACCGGTCATTTGTTGGCTTAATGCACCTAATCTGGGAAATCTTCTCTCAAAAAGGAACCCCAATCGCCCTTTCCCTTACCTCCCCTCTATTCCTTAAATCTATCTTGCCCCCCCCCCCCCCCCCCAACACACACACACACACACGCACACACTTACCCCTACCCATACTGCTACCCTCCCCCATTTAGTTTTTGTCAAGGTTCCCACCATACCACCCTCCTCTTACTCCATAATTTTTGTCATAGTTCCCCCCATACCACCCCCCTCTTACTCCGTAAATTTTGGTCTTAATCCCCCATACCACCCTCCTCTTACTCCATAAATTTTTGGTCCAAGTCTCTTTCTCTTTGTTCCCCCCAAGTTAACACTCTTTAAACCTCCCTCTTTCCCTCCTTTTCCTACCCCATTTAAGGAGCTAATTCCCACCTATTAAAGTTGGCCTCCTCCTCTTTAAACCCTGTACCTACCTTGGGAACCCCTCTTCTCTCAAGTGGATACCTATTTAAAACCCTCCTACTCCTCTTGTATGGTTGACACCACTGAAGAGCTAATTGCGAAACACGTTTGGTGTTTAACCTATTTTGCAAGATCTCATCCCCCTTTCCCCCTTCTCTACACTCTAGAGAATTTCCTCTCTCTTCTCTCTCTCACCTTCCTTAATTTGGTAAAATTAACATATCGCTCGCTTAGTTTTTAAGCTAGTCAAGATCCTTGGCTTTGATAAAACTCGTGAAGTAGAGGAAATCAACGAACGAGATATCTCTCTCATACGGGGTGTATGCCTTGATAGTGATTAGTTGCATTTATACGCCCGTATAACAAAATTATACGTATATTTTGGTATTATATGTGTACTCCGAATAAACAATATTTCGATCGAAATACTATTTGCTTTATAAGAAAGGGCACCACAACAGTTCGAACGAACTGTCGCAATAGAGATTTGTGATAGTGATAGAGAGAGAGAGAGATAGAGCAGTGTGTGTGTGAGAGAGAGAGAGAGAGAGATTCCTTCAATAGCAACATAGCCCTCGTGAGTCAGGTAATTTCTTTTTCTAGTTTTTTATGTTCTTTTTGTGAAATTTATTTGCTAGCGCTGTTGTTGTGGAGCTTTGCTTGCACCTCAGTGTTAGTTTGCAAGTTTTTTTTGCTAGCGCTGTTGTTGTGGAGCTTTGCTCACACCTAAGTGTTAGTTTGTAGGTTTAGACACCCGTCCTTGGCTGTGTTGATCCTCATGACACAAGGAGGTTTAGACTTTAGACTCTTCGTCCATTACTAATGCTGACCTCCGTGTCACAGTGCAAGAAGTAATTTAGGTTGTACAACTAGATTTTTCATCTCTGGTTGTTGCTGACCACCAAGTCGCACTGTAGGGAGGGATTAGCTATCTTACATCTTTTCTTCCTAGTTGTTGACCATTGCATCGCATTACTGGAAAATTAGATTTAATAAAATAGATTCTTTGTCTCGTTTGTTGCTGACCATCGTGTCGCATTGCAGAGAGGAGTTTAGGATTTTCAAATCCTTCGTTCTTGACTGCTGCTGACCAGCATGTCGCACTGCAAGAAGATTGGATTTAAAGGATTCCTCATCTCTGTCTGTTGCTGACCACCGTGTCGTTCAGGTAGGGATTTAGAATTTTCAAATCCTTCCTTCTTGCCTACTGCTGACCATCACGTCGCACCGCAAGAAGATTGGATTTAATAGATTCCTTCCTCGTCTTTGATTGTTGCTAACCACCGTGTTGCACTGTAGGGAGGGGTTTAGGGATTTTAATTCCATCGTTCTTGGTTGATGCTGACCATCACGTCGCACTACATGTCGCACTCCAGAGAGGGGATATATATTTTACATCCTTCAATCTTGAGTGTTGTTGACTATCACATCGCACTATAGGTTGATTGGACTTAAGAAATTTCTTCTCTCTAGCTGTTATTGACCACCGTGTTGCACTATAGAGAGGGGCTAGGTATTATTAATCCTTCGTCTCTGACAACTACTGACTTCCATGTCGCACTGTAGGGAGATTGGTATTATACGTTTTTTTTTCTCTAACTGTTTATAGACAACATTTTGCCGATCTACAACGCTCTTCTGCAGACGATGAAATTTGTGCATAGTCACGACTTCATTCACAATGATCTACACATTAGAAATATTATACTATATTTTGGCGAGCAAGGAGTGTATGCTAGAATCGCGGACTGGGGCCTAAAATATGGGATTTGAGCCTTTGTTTGAATAGCCTTTGTTTGAATGGAGCCCATAATGTTGGCTATCATGTTGTAACCGAATTTGGCTTGAGGCGTGTTGATGATTAGACCAGTAACAATATTTTTTTGTCATTAATGGTGTGCAATGTGTCATGATATTTTAAACTAGATCTTTAATTGTACATTCAATTAGGTCTTTAAAGTTCTTCAAGTTAAGGTTTTAAAGTATCTCAAGTTGGATTGTTGAAATCCTCTAAACCATCTCTCTTTTCTAAGTGCTAAGACTTGTCTCATTAAAGATTATTGTTTTGCATTTTAGGTATGGAAGATATTTCTCCCGGCCAGAATGCATAGCAACCTAATGATCCTTTGTTTAATCATGCATTGGCACAACAAATTTACAAAGAGGAAGAGATTTGGGTGGCTCAAGGAGATCTTAGCGCTTTGGCTGCATCCCAAGAAGACAAATCAGAACTTCAAGGGGAGCCACTGAATTACAGGCAATGCAGACAGGTATGTCCAAATCACTTTGTACGCAATACATTATTTTGAGTTAGTGAAAATGCGGCTTTTGCTCCCTTGAAAGTTTTAGATTTGCAACACACTGTCCTCGCAAGAAATATCCTTTCAAGATCTATCCAAGTGTATATATCGCCACCAAATAATAATCAAGTGGTAATTTACTTTGTGCAACAATGCTATTGTTATTATGTATTGCGGCTCAAAGTAGATTGGAACAATTATCCCACTACAGGAGGCGTCCACAAAGGATGCCCACTCGAGAAAATTCATGCACGGGAAGCCAATCAAGAAGATCCTCCTTTTGCAAGAGATGTTACACATATTTGCCCGAAGAAACCGCAGTCATTGAGCAGCTCGCAACCCAAGGCATGGATTTGGCAAGTCAAGGAGAGACCTCAATCATGCTACATGCTCGTATAGCAGAGCTAGAAAGAAATTTGGCATGGTACAAGGCAAGATATAGGCCTGTTATAGAAGAAGAGATAAGCAATACGGGTCCAAGTGATTCCTTTGGCAATTCATAATTTCGTGTATCTGATCTTTTAGGTGATCCAGCCCATGATTCAAATTAAATCTCCCAAACAAATGAACATGTCGGATGTTGTTGCAATTCAGTAAGTTTTGTTCTCTCTCCCTACCTCTTTCTGACAATGAAAGAAAGAAGACGGAGAGAAAGAGAGACAATCAGAGAGAGAGAGAGAGAGAGAGAGAGAGAGAGAGAGAGAGAGAGAGAGAGAGAGAGAGAGAGAGAGAGAGAGAGAGAGAGAAGGTGATTATGAAGCTAAACTCCACAAAACTTTCGCATTACAAAATTAATTGAGAATATAGTACAAACTTTATAGCTCATCTGTCCCCTCAATCACAGGCACCATGTCATCAATTTTTTTGACATCTGAACATTCCGGATCAATATCTTCCGGATTCCATTCCATTTCATCATCGGAGTTGAGCTCATTTGCAATTGCTTCGTGTATTTGAAAGTGCTCAAAGATTTCTTATGTGGCACGTGTAACTAACTTTGTTGGCTTATGCATAAGTCGCATGTTACAAAATACATACACCAAGTCTGCAGCTAGTTTAGAACTTAATCGATTTTGTTTTTTAGTATGCACAAAAGCAAACAAAGACCAATTTCTTTCACAGCTACCACTTGAGGCTGCAATAGACAATACTCTCACATCCACTTGTTGAAGTACCACTTTTTCTCCACCGTACTCTTTCCACCAAACTGGTGCGCTCATTGTCTTGATAGCATCTATATGCCAAGGATCACCAAACATTCCTTCTCTGCTAGTATATGTCGTCTTCTGTTTGCACGGGGGATTCACTCTATATATAAAATGGGACGCCACCTACGAGCGGACACCTTCAATAAAACCCCTATATAAGACTCATATTAGGGGATATGACCCCCCTTTCTACACTTATACAACAATTAATGATGAAAATTATCATACCCCTATCTTACATATAAAGTTTAGGTCTCACATGATCTAACTGAGTAAAACTAGTCAAAGAGTGTGTAGCATAGTGATTGGCAACGTACTAAGGAACCACTTCTGTTGATAACTAGATGTACCCTCAATGTGTCTTAGTTTGACTTTCAAACTATCTGCCTGAATCATCTTGCACTCTAGCTACTCGTCCAATTCTGACCCATCGAAAGCTGGTGTAAATCAATCCTTGACCTGCTCCAAATTAGCCTTTATCTATGAACGCCTTGATGCAAAATTTGATGTGTGACTTGATTAAAAACTTCCCCAAAATTCATCCAAGTTCTAGTGCACACCGGTGAACAATCGTTACAAGTAATCAAAGAATGTTAGTCCCTCCTCCCCGCCACCCATAAATATGATACCCCCTCCCTTATTTTTAAACTTCGAAGATGAATTATTGGGGCATAGTTACTCTTAGATTTTAGTTTCAAACACTTTCATAATTTGGCTCTGTCTTCATACGTGTTTTTTGCAGATGGGTTTCGAGCTAAGATTTTGAGTGTAGAGACTTAGGGACACGTGCATCCTAGTGAGGGGATGGTGTTCCTTAAGTTTCATACAATTCTAGCATGGTTTAGTGAGTCTCCTTCCATTTGTGTGTATGTGGCTAGGTGGTGTAGTTGAGAGCAGTCATACTGTAGATTGTGGTTTAGTTGGCCTTCTAGAGTGTTGTATGTGTAGGATGGTCTCAGTCTGACAAGCTAACAAGATTTCCTTTGTGTGCCTATCGTGTCATATGTGTCCTCGATTGACATTATGTTGATCTAGGTTGTGCTGCATGCACTTTATGGGTGGTGTGAGTCGCTCCTGCAACAAGCAGTTAAGCTATCCACCCTAGATGGTGAACCAATGGCTAATTGGATTAGTGGATGTCATTTAAAGAAATACAATTTTCCACCAACCAATGAATTGCTAAAAAGAATGCATGCAGCCAAGCAAAGGAGGATTAAAAGACATTAGGTTATTGATGAAGCCCAAGAAGAAGCTCGGCTTCGGGTACTCAAACGGAAGTTGTTCTCAGAAATCAACAGATACCAAGTTCCATCAACACTCTGGAAATAAATGACTGACAATGGGAATTGCCTAAAGATGCAATTTCAACAGATGATGAATGGTTAGATGGAATGGACCTGCGCATCAAAGTACAGCTCAACAATCATAGCACAAATGCTTTGGTCGACACATGATCTAGAGTAAATGTAGTCAGTTATTCCACGTACAAGAAAGTAACAAGTCAATCTTTGACAGCAGGAATAGTGACAATCAAAGGATGCAACAAGAACCCAACCCCAACATTGGGAGTAGTCAACTTGAATGTGATAGTACATGGATGTTCATGTCCTCATCAGTTTGTATGCTTACCAGATGAAAACATGAATGAGACAATGATTCTTGGAGTTCCCTGGATGCGGACATACAAAGCAGTACTAGATTGGGATACAAATCAGCTCAAGCTATCACCTAAAGGCGGGCAACTTATTATTCCAATTGCACCAAGAAAGGAGGAATGGAAAGGAAGCAATCAATAGACCAAACCACGAAGTAATGAATCTTCTCCATCCTCTCGATAAGCAAATGCTACAAGTAGCATACAAGGAGTCAGGCAAATTTGGGTACCAAAAGCACAGCTTAAGGACAAGCCGATTCAAATGTGGGTACCCAAAACA
The DNA here is from genome assembly GCF_014529385.1 of Adiantum capillus-veneris. NCBI lineage: Eukaryota > Viridiplantae > Streptophyta > Polypodiopsida > Polypodiales > Pteridaceae > Adiantum > Adiantum capillus-veneris. The sequence continues at coordinate 71,712,436 of NC_140942.1, read as the reverse complement.
TCACCGACAAAACCAAAGAAGGTTCCAAGGGTCAAAACACAGAGACAAGCAGCTCCAAGCAAGGAACCTAACTTGAAATGGATTTGGCAAAAAAAGGAGCACTTATCTTCACCACAAACCATAAAACCAATCAAGCAATGGAGAGTTAAGTCTTAAAAGACTCCACCACACCATTCAACACCAAGTCCTGGGAGATTCACTAGTAGTACTAGGAAAGCATCACCTGCGTGCATCAAAACTGCCATTTTATCCCCTATATACGGTACCCTCCTTTGTAAAATCTACTTTTTGACCTCATAAACCCCCCCTATTGTACACTCACGTGACACCATACGATAATCCTTAGTGAGGACCCCGGGCACCAAGTACACCAACCTACCAATGGCGAGAAAAAGTTTGACAACAGTCAAAATGGCTACCAACAACTCAAACAATCAGCGTGCTGAAGCATCCTGATGGTACAATCAAACAGAGAGCACACAAGCTACAAGATTTGCTCTTTGGAAGACAGCATCAGAAAGACTCGACATCAGAAACCCTTGAATTAATTACTCAAGGGCCAGCTCTTGCACAACATATTGGTTTGAACTGCATTGATCTTCAAAGCATGGTAGAACCAACCGTGGCTATGCATAAGACACGATTGTTCAACCCATGTACACAATTGTCACGGAGTACGCCATCTAGAAGGAGTGGAAGGGCACTAAGTAATTAAGGGCAATGTTTGAAGAGGGAGAAAAAAGTTCGATGTTAACATGTGATTTTTTTGCAAAATTGCCTAATAATGCCCTTATAATTCATCATCAAGGCAAAATTCATTGATAATATCTTCCGTGAGTAAAAATAGAGTATATAGTATCAAAAAATAATCAAAAAATAGTTCTTTTTTGTTATTTTTCATCATTTTTCTTGATAATGAGACTTAAAAAAGGAGAAATCCAACAAAAAACAATAAAGCTGTGTTTTTCAATGGATTTTCACTTTGCTTTTTTAGCGCATTTTGCAAAATTCTTGCAGAATGAGCCACAGGAATCCGATCGGGAAAATTTTCGAGGCTAACATAGATTTCACGGACTAGTAGGACTAACGGAGGAATTTAGGGAAAAATGGTTCGGGAAGTCCGGATATATATATCCCAAGTAGGCTAAAACAATCTCATTTTCACTTGTCACCTTTGCAGAGAGAGCTTTTCGACCTCTTTCGCACATACTTTCCAGAGTCTACAGTTGCCCGTTTTCAGCGCCGTCTCACACAAGACATGAGGGGTAAGTTCTTTACTCATCAATGATCCATTTTTTACGGATGATAGCTAGTCTAAACCCCTAGAAAAACCCTAGAATCCAAGCAGTGCGCGAAGACCTACGACCAAAAACTAATCATAGCGGCTTACATGTCAGCTCGACCAAATTAGATGGGATTTGAAATGTAGCATGCCCTAACATAATAGAACCTTTCTATATCATTAGTTGACCATCCGACAGGGGTCGAGGTGGTCCCAGTAGAAAAGATAGGTTTTTTGCAGATGCCAGAATTTGGATCTGACTCCATAGACATCTTGCTTATGAGGTTTATATACAATGTATATGATTGGTTTTGTGAAATCAATCAAGCAAATCCCTTAAAAAGCTGAAAACGTCTCGAAGGCTACAAAGCATCAAATTCGACATACGAGGTCAAACTGACTCCAAATGAGCCAGAATTGGATGAGTTGCTTCACGACTATGTTGCGGACAAGTCCAAAGTCTCACAAGTGACAAACCAACTCAACAGACAGTATAGTCATAGAAATCAGTGATTTCAGAGTCGACAAAGCACAAAGTGATGCCAACAAGACCAGATTTGACCAAATTCAATTTAGGACTTGTTTTAGGTGTATAGAATGTGTTTAGGTCAAAATTTTTAAGTTTTGCAAGAAAATTGTGACTGTTGTAAATAACCGCGGTTATTTACTTTTGCATTATTTTTGCTTGGAAATTGTATCATCACCTCACCTTTCATGTGTACACACCTATTACATGCCAAAAATCAAGTATGAGCCAAAATGAGCACCTATAACTTGGAAAATTGTCAAAAAACGCAAGGAAGTCTTTGCAAGTCAATTTTTTTGAGTTATTGACCACAATTCTTGATCCAAATCACCTCATATCACATACACAAGGCCTAAACAATGCGATTATTTACTCTCTAGCCAAAATGGAGAAATTTTGATATTTTGCCATCATATATCCAAAGTACATGATGTGTTAACCCCACTAGCCAAGTTTGAACCAATTTGGAGCTCAAAATCTCAAATTTCCATTATATCTACTGTTTCTGAGACCTAAAGCCAAAATCTGGTACCATTTTCACCCTATGCATCCAAATGAGCCCATATTTCACTCAGAGCATGTATTTGGTATATACTTCAAGCTTGTGATGCCAAGTCTGCAAAAATTTGGAGAAATTACTCAGTTGTAAATAATCGTGATTATTTACTTTGGTTGCAAATTTTTGTTTTAACTTTACAATTTTGTTCCTTGCATGTTTGTATGCATCTATGCTTGTTCAAAATTTGATTTGAAGCAAATTGGACCAAAATTGTCAACATTTCAAACTAAAGGACATTTTGGAGAAAAATCCATCAAATCTGCTAACTTTGACACTCTATTCAAACAGGATCCATGCAAGCAGCAGAGAGGGCCAAGAAGAAGATCAACCAGAAAGAAAATTTGCAAGAACTACCAGCATACCAACTGGACCCCGATTCAGTCAAAACCGCCAAGGCAACCTATCTCTCAAAGGAACAACTTGAGGAGCATCACACCATAGTGTTCACTGGCAGATTCAAGAGCAAGGAGGGACATCAAGTGGAGTTGCAACTCCTACTAAAAGAAGTGTATGATGTTGCCGCAAAGCCTGAAACCAAAGAAGCCAACCTACGGCTAGGACTCAGAGATTTTTATGAACAAGAGCCGGTGAACCCCCCGGGTCTGTGTGTATGCCACCTGTCCATCCACATTGTGTAATAGTTGGGCACACACTCTCTTGAAATCAATGATCACTTAATTGTTTGAAGCTTGCTCGTGCATCTGGAACTTGGGATCTAAGACAAACCCTGCTCTATGTAAAGGAATATGCAACTGCTCCCATCATCTTTTGACAAACAACATCATCATGGATTTCTCTTTTCTTGCATAAGATGTACATTCCTTTAACTTGAGAGACGCTTCATGCATGTACCAGTAAACCCGTCCAAAGATATAGGCTTCTTGTCTACTAATCGTATCAGATGAGTGAAGGGTTTTGTGACAACAAACAATTTTGTCTACAATTCTCCAAAAAACAGGAGAGTTTACAAGTTGATAGCATTTGGAAGCTGCAGGTTCATACTTGGGATATTTACCAGGTGAAATGTCCCATCTTCTATCTACCACTATTTCAACAAGGGCTGCTTTAACCTGTAGCAGTGTAGAGAGAACGTAATACATTGTCGCAAAATGAGAGAACGTAATACGTTGTCGCAAAATGGGTCACACAAAAAATCTATAAATTTTTTGTTGGGGACCTTGTTCTAAACAAAGCGTAAGAAAATGAATGCTCTCTTATAAAATTCACCAATTGGTTTGCATCTAGAAGAGTTTGCTTTAATAGAAGGAACTTTTCCAAAGTCCTTTAAGATCAGATTCAAATTGTGAGCAACACATGGAACAACCCATGTAATCTCTGGATACTTTGCTTCAATTGCTTTTCCAGTTGCTTTGTAGTTAGATGCATTATTTGTGACAATGGCTGTCACATTTTTAGGTCCCCCTTCTCTTTTGATCGAATGCTCATATACACCAGCAAGATATCCACTAGTTTTCTCTTTTAGGGATATGTCGATCGCTTCAAGAAAGATGGAACCTCTTGGACAAATCAGCATCACATTAATCAATGGTTTCTTTTGACAATTTTTCCAACCATCCAGAGCGATTGTGCATCCATACTGTGGCACATAATCAACAATTGTGCGCTTTAAAATATTTTCTGATGTAGTTTTCACTTTATCTAAATATTCTGTACGCATCTCTTTTAATCAAGTACCACAAAACCCTTCTTTGCTGTGCTCATTAAAGCATCTTTGAAGATAGGATTTTGAATGACATTAAAAGGAATTCCATATGCAACAAATGCTTGTGTCCACTTAAGATGGAGTTCAAGCAGCCATTGTTTATTAAATGCCTGATGCAAAGGAGGACCACTTGGTGCAGGTTCTCCTCCAGTCGATGCTTCACTTCAGCTTATGTTAGCAGAGCTTGTAGTAGGATTAGAGCTACCAGCCCCAGCAAAGGATGAATGACACCCACCTTGACCTTGAGTAGGGGTCAAAGGAGGGTTTTGATCATTCTCAAGTGTCATCTCCATGTCCCTAGCCATAGATGGAGCCATCATTTTGGGATCTCCCTTTTTTTTGTCCTCAAGATGTACTCTCTTTGCCCTGAGCGCCCACTCGAAAAATTTTGCTTCAATACCTCTTGGGGGGTTTTTGCAAGTTGTCACGTTTCCAAGAATTTTGAACACATTCTTTTATCCTGTGAGCATTTCCACTAAAATTATGACCGCGGGTCTTACACCTCAACTTTGATGTAGTCTTTCCACTGACCAATTCATCTACGTAGTTCCACTCATATCCTTTCACCATCTTCTTAAGGTATGCAAACTCAAGCAAGACTATTTACTAAATACACATCTAAAATTGGACTCTAATACCATTCACAAGCTTCAAAGCACTCTGTGCTAATTTAAACCCACAAAAAAAAAGACAACTGACTACAAGAAATTGAAATGAAGATAAGCACATGTCCCCACAAGCAAACAAAGATTGGACCCTTGAACAATCTGCCACAGATTTTCGTGAACAACACTTTTTTAGCAAACCATAATCATCACGACCAAAAATCATGTTGACCAACTTAAGACACGACGCCTTGCTTCAAACACTTGCATAGAAAGCAATCAAAGATAACAGCACGTACATGAAGGCAATGTGGAAGCTTGACATAGGAAAGCATGCTTCTTGGAAAATATTGAGCACCATCGCTCTTGGCATTGCTTTTATAGGCATATATGCATGGTGTGATCTATGAGCAAATATAGTTTGAGGCTGTTACCATATACATGTGGTAGTGATGTGTGTGAACACGCTTAGGACCGTTGAGGCATTTTTTCCCTCTCTAGAAGGTTTTTTCCCTTGTGCATTCTATATACGCCCATTCATTCTAGGGCTATCTATCTTTCTATTGCACACTAAGTAATACACTCTCTATTGTGTGCCTTGAGCTTCCTTCATCTTCTCCAAGCTGTGTGTGTTTTCCTACAACCCTAATTCCAACAATTGGTATCAGAGCAGGTTGCGTCCTCTTGGGCTTAGTTGCCAGCAGCTCCAGCACACGCGTTCTCACTTTCTTTGATTTCTGTGAGCTTTGGAGAGTGCTCGCAGGTCGACAAAAATTTTGGCAAAGCTTGTAGAGCTTAGTCTGCTCAGGTTTTTGATTTGAGCTCATTTCAACCTCCCTTTCCACTACAAGCAGTACTACATAGGCTATTTTGTCATTTTGTGTAGAATTTTTGTCAATGTCGTTCTTTGCATTACAAGTCCCTTACAATCTTCTACGGTTTGTGCTATATAGCACGTGTTGTTCTCGCTTTGTTTATCCTCTTTTCGGGCAATTTTCACATTAGGTGCAACATTTACCATGGCACCTATTTTCTAATGCCTATGATGGCAACAATTCGTGTGGAAATTATGGTGATAAGGGCAAAAAGAAGATGCATTGCCATTATTGTAAAGCTAATGATCACTTGATCAAGCAGTGTCCTAAGTTGAAGGCCAAAGAGGCTAAAAAGAAAGAGGGTGGTTCCACTGCAAATGTTGGTTCCACTACAAATGTAGCCATTGTTGAGTCTTCTGTGAAAGGAGATAGTGATGTTGATGTTGATGCAGAATGGGATTTTAGTGCAGAGTGCACTTACAATCCTATTGTCCATGATGCATGCATGTCAGTTACTGTAGGTTCACATGTGTGATATTTTGATAGTGGTGCTACAAAGCACGCCTCACATCATTAATTGTTCGCCTCTCTCGAGTCTATCCCTCCTAGGAATTCAGTCACTTGTGCCAACAATGCCTCTTATCCAGTTCAGGCAGTGGGTAAGATTGTGCTTACTACTAAAAATGGCAGTTCTTTCACACTTGTTGATGCACTTTATGTACCTGGTGATCAAGAAGAATTTTTTGTATGTATCTGCACTTGCTAGACTTGGTCTTGTAGTCAATTTTGTGGATGACAGATGTACAATACATGATCTCAGTTTCGATGATGAAATTGTTTCAGCTCACTTTGTATGACAAGTGTGGGTAGAAGTTTGCAAATGCAGTTTTGGATTCAAAGGCTATTTCAAATGCAAAACTTTGGCATGCAGGTTTTGGTCATTTGAATTTTTCCAATTTGCTACGTTGCAAAAATCTGATATGGTTGCTTCTTTGCCGCCTCTTGAAGCACCTGTCAAACACGTTTGTGAAGGCTATATTTTGGGTAAAATGCAGCGTTCTAAGTTTCCAAAGGATGGTTTAGTTAGGGCCACATGTAGGTTGCATCTTATGCATAGTGATGTTTGTGGGCCCATGCAAACTCCATCCTTGGGAAATTACCTTTACTTTGTGACTTTCATTGATGATTACTCCAGGCATGCATGGGTATTTCCTCTTAAAGCAAAGTCAGAAGTTTTTATGTGCTTCAAAAAAAATTTGGCTATGGCTGAAAATGTCTCAAAATGGACTATGGGTACCCTTTGTTCCAATCGAGGGGGGGAGTATATGTCTCATGAATTTAATGCATTTCTAGATAGTCATGGGATAAAACACCAATGTACAGTGCCTTATATGCCTTACCAAAATGGCACGATGTATGGTCAAAAGTCAAGCTTTTCCACATTCTTTTTAGCTTGAGCCCATCATGTGTGTCACTTATGTACTAAAGAGGTTTCCTACAAAAGCTTTGCAATCTATTGCTACATATGAAGCATGGCATGATAAAAAGCCTTCTATTGAGAACATGTGTATTTTTGGTTGTTTGGCATATGATTTAATGCCACAAACACAACGCAGAAAATTGGATGATAAGGCTGTCAAATGTATTTTTGTTGGTTATAGTGCTAAAAGCAAAGGTTATAGGTTGTATCATCCACAAACAAAGCGTATTCTGGTTTCATGGGATTTTGTGTTTGTGGAAGATTCTATTCAGCCCTTGTTGTCATGTACTAGAGACAGTGATGTCAGCTGACATGACATTTATGTCACTTTGTTGCCTCTTTTCAATGGTGTAAGTTTAAATGTAAATTCTAATGAGGCCAATGTTCAACCTATGGGGGTTTTTGAAAATGTAAGAGATCATCCTATTACTGATGTAGATGTACATGATGTACTTGATGAGGAAAGGGATGAAAATGACCAGGCTAGAGGTATGCCAAAATGATTGGTACATACATTGCGTGATAGTAAATTGGATGCACCTTTGTCTAGTCATACTCGTTCAGGCTCTCGCCATGCATCTTATGCATTAGATTGTTATTCTTTGGCTATGTGTAGCTTACATGATGCTGAGGAACCTCTGTCTTTTGATGAAGCACAGATTTCAAAAACTTGGATGGCTCCCATGCAATCAGAATATGATACACTTATAGAAAATGACACATGGACTTTATGTGATTTGCCTCCTGGCAAAAAGGCCATTGGTACAAAGTGGGTTTACAAGTTGAAGTGCAAGCCGGATGGTAAGGTTGATCATCATAAGGCCCGACTTGTTGCAAAAGGCTATGCGCAACAAAAAGGCATAGATTATGAAGAAACTTTTGCTCCCACTTGCCGTATGACTATTGTTCATTTTCTATGTGCATTGGCAGCTCATTTTGGTTGGGATGTACATCAGTCAGACAATGTTAATGCTTTCTTCAATGGTGACATATTTGAGGAAGTTTATGTAGCACAACCTCGGGTGATAGCATGTTTAGGTGGTACCAAAAAGGAGTGTCTTGGACACTCCTTTGGGAGGAGATGAAATGGGTGCTGGGTTATTCATTTTCATTTCATATAAAGGAAAGATAAAATCTTTTTGGCTGAAAGGTTGGAATTCATGTGGGTTGGAAATTCCATTTCACTTTAATACTAAAGCTTAAAGTATCAAACTGCGTGCGCATTTAAATTCACACTCTACCCGCCACTCCTCTGGGCTCTCTGCAATACTGCCTCAATGGGTCCCTCCACCTCTTGCTCCCATCTCTCTCCCTCTCTCTCTCTCTCTCTCTCTCTCTCTCTCTCTCTCTCCATAGCCTGTGTTGTTGCACCCGTGCAGTGTCTGGAGGCTTGCGGGCTCAGTGATCTCTCTCTCTCTCTCTCTCTCTCTCTCTCTCTCTCTCTCTCTCTCTCTCTCTCTCTCTCTCTCTCTCTCTCTCTCTCTCTCTCTCTCTCTCTCTCCATAGCCTGTGTTGTTGCACCCGTGTAGTGTCTGGAGGCTTGCGGGCTCAGTGATCTCTCTCTCTCTCTCTCTCTCTCTCTCTCTCTCTCTCTCTCTCTCTCTCTCTCTCTCTCTCTCTCTCTCTCTATGAGTACTATGGCACTGTTTTGATTGTCTTCATTGTCGTGTCAATAGCATCCTTGCGCATTCCACATGGAATCGCATAATACTTATAATGGAAGTGCAAACCCCCTTTACCTTCCTCCATTATCTGCTACACAGCATATCCCAAGGGATATTCTACTGAGTCTACGAAACTATTGGGCTGCAAAGAATAGGGAACAAAGAAATATGCAAAAAGGGATGGCACGAGCACAAGAGGATGGTGACATTGATGAGCAGGAGGCAAAGAACATATGTAGGGCAGTTGCTAAGTGTTGGCGTAATCAAACAAACGGGATTTTTGAGGGTCTTCAATGGAGCATTCTACAACAACCTCTCAATCATCCAACGTTCTCAATTTTTCAATCCACATCGAAGACAATTGGAAGGCTGATTTTCTCTAGCATTTTCTAAGATGAAGACTCCTCGTTCAAACAATGAGCTTTTTTTGAAACGAGCTACTATCATGGCATGCCTCAATGGAGTCAATGGGGCTGACAATGTAATGAGCAACAATGATGTTGTGAAGGCATTAGGACTTCATCGAATAAATGTCATGGGAGCGAGTTTTCGTCTGCAAACCGATCTGGAGAAGGGGTCACTTCCCTTAGACATGTGTCAACGTCAACAACATAGGACCAATACCTTAACGATCAAAATCAGAGAAATCGTGTTTCAATTCTGGTCAATGAAAACCTGCATCTCCCCAAACAAGAAAGATGTCATTTGAAAGAGAATCAACAGGAGGGCACATTTGGTGCATTCGCTGCATCTCCTTGATTTAATTCAAGTATATCAGCCAGAACATCTTCAAAGTGTGTCACAATGCTTACTTAGTAATTTTGGGTGTTTACAAAAGCTTTGAAATGCTTTATAAGTGTCTCAAAGTGCTTCAAAGTGCATCAATAGAGTCTGCAAATGCTTGAAAGTGCAAGAAAAGTGCATCTCTGTGTGCATGAAAGCGCCAAAAAGTGCTTCAAAGTATTTTAAAGCGCTTAGAAATTGCACTAAAGTGCTTCATGGTGCTTTAAAGTGCCACAAAGTACTTTAGAGTGATTCAAAGTGCTTTCTAAACTCTAAAGTTCTTTGGAGTGCTGCAGAGTGCCATAAAGTGTCTCATAATGCTCTTAAATAGCACTGAAGTGCTTTCAAAGAGCCCTTAAAGTGCACTTCAGAGTGCTCTTAAATAGCACTGAAGTGCTTTCAAAGAGCCCTTAAAGTGCACTTCAGAGTGCTTTCAAGTGCCCAAAAGTGTTTTAAAGTGTTGCAGAGTGCTTCAAAGTGCTTCAAAGCGCTTCAAAGTACTATAGAGTGCTTGAAAGCGTCAAAAAGTGCTTTAGTGTGCTTCAAAGTGTCCCAAAGTGCTTCATAGTGCTTGAAACTGCCATAAAGTGCTTCTTAGTGCTTGAAAGTGCCACAGAGTGCCTCTGAGTGCTTTGAAGTGCCACAAAGTGCTTGAAAGTGCCACCAAGTAGTTTAGAGTGCTTCCAAAGTGCTGGTAAAGTGCTTCAGAGTGTTATCAAGTGCCTCAGAGTGCTCTTAAAGTGCACTAAAGTGCTTTAGAGTGCTTTCAAGTGTCCCAAAGTGCTTTACAATGCTGCAGAGTGCTTCAAAGGGCACCAAAGTGCATGACAGGTTGATTGAAAGTTCCAGGTGGTGCTTGAAAGTGCCACAAAGTGCTTCACAGTACTTTCAAGTGTCCCAAAGTGCTTTAAAGTGTTGCAAAGTGCTTAAAAGTGTCCCAAAGTGCTTCAGAGTGTTCTCCAAGTTCACTGAAGTGCTTCACTAATGGACACCAACTCCCACTGCTCAACCAACCCCACCTCACTTTGGTTGAAAAGGTGGAGAAGTGACATACCTACTTTTTTGTGGACAAAAGGGGAAGGCATACCTACTTTTGTGAAAATACACCTCAAGGTGGTAGTATGTAAGCGTTGCAACTAGATTTCAGTTCTTTATAGTATTTTTAAATGTCTTTTGTGTGGCAGAGGGATTTATACATGCGATTCCAGGAGGCTCATCCTAACATTAGGATGTCCTTTAGATGCTTTGAGGGTCTAAAGCCATACTTCGTATGCAAGTTGAAGGACCGCAACACCTGTTGTTGTGAATACCATGTTTAGATTGTTTACTTGAAGGAAGGCTTAAATCAGATGCGTCATGGAAGATACGGGCTACATGGAACATCATGCTTTTGCAAGTGCCTTGTGTGCAGTCCGAGTGGTGGAATAGTGCAATGCACAGCACCAAAAACCACTTTTATCCTTGACAGAACTATGGGAGTTTGTATTGTGTCCAAAGCCAACTGATAGTGCTTTTCATCGTCGCAAATGTCTTTTGGGAACATGCACTGATTGCGGGATTGAAAGGCTCTTGTTGTGTCCCGTTGAAGAGAGTGATGGTATCTCTATAATGACTATCAAGCTTTTTGACAAGGTTCCTACACAAGAAAATGATGAAGAAGGTCTAGATAAATGTCAAAAAGACCTCATGGTTCAGCAGCTCAGTCTGATGAGTTTCATCTTTGTGCTCCGATGGAAACTAGGGAAGTTCATCAAGCACAACTACTTGTACAGGTGGCAAGCTCAACAAGTTCAAGGAGTGTTTGGGTAGTGGTGTCTATAGTGGATTTTGCAGAGAATTACTCCTTCAAGGTGCAGAAATGAGATCTAGTCAATGCATTGGTATTCATCTCAAGTCAAAATCTTTGTTCACATTTCATACTTACGTGATGCGATTGATGCTATACAAAAGATGACTCACTTCTACATCTCTGACGACAAGACACATGACACTTTGTTTATGCAGCACTATTTTATTTTGCACAATGAATGGCTGAAAAGACACGGCTATAGTGTCAAGCGACATTGGGTGTGGTCGGATGGTCTGCATCACAATTCAAAGCAAGGTGGCCATTCTATTTTGTTGCACGATTCTTCAATATGACAGGTGTCGAAATGACGCACAATTTCTTTGCTTCAGGCCATGGAAAGGGTGAACACGATGGGGCTAGTGCAATGGTCAAAAGAGCCCTCACAAAGGAGTAGTTGAAATTTGACGGGTGGGAGCTGCATAACGCTTGAATAATTGTTGCATTCCTCAATGTAACTCTCAGAAATCAATGCCCATAGATAGGCAAAAAATTCGATCGTGCTTTCTGGGAGTTCAAGCTCGGTGATGTAGATAAGAGTTATAGAGTGGGATTACAAGCACATGATAGGGTCTTGATCCTGGCACTGTGTCAATGGCTACAGTCAGACAGATATGCACGAACTAAGGCACATACTTCTCTCTTGCTTTTGTGGTGCGTGCATCAAAGGTCAATGGAGGATATGTGCCAACAAAGATCATGTGTAGGGGTGGGTATACTTGCAAATACAACCCACAGCTACAGATGAAAGCGATGGAGAAGCGGATGAATACGCCCCCATGTATGTTGGCCACCACGATGACCTGAGCAATGCCTTGATGGTTGTCGAGAACTTGTGGTTGAGGGTCTATTCTATGACAAGGTAAATGGCCGAAATGATACTTATTTCCTTTTGGACAACAAGCCCACTGCTCTAATCTACTCCCATCTGGTGCGATGCATCAGGTTTTCCATGTCCCCAAGGGAAGGTGAGCATAATGTATATGATATGTCAAATGACATATTTGAGCAAACCTATAACAGCATGTCCCCAGAAGAGAACTTGTAAGATTTATCTCTATAAATTTGACTTTGACCAGAACTTTTAACAATAGCTAGCACTTTGAAAAAAAAGGGGAGGCAGTGAACTATATTGAAGAGAGTCAGCAAGGATTACATCAAAAGCTTGGGGGAGGGGGGGGGGGGGGGGGGGAGGGGGGGATCACCTAACTACTACCCTCTAAAATTATAGCTAATCACCCCTGCTAAAAAGCTAGCACTTGTCACAGTAGAGTGATAAAATACGTCCTTTAAAACACTTGGTCAGTGTACCAGCACTTTACCAGCCCCCCAAATCACTTTACTAGCCCCCTGTACCACTTGACCAGCTCTTTGGACCACTTAGGAACACCTGACCAGCACTTTTAAGCAATTTATACTACTTGACAAGCACTATCAACCACTTGACCTATCATAATAACTAATATCTAATTCTCCTAAATGATTTTCTCATGTTAAACTAATTATTTAATATGGGGAGGTACGAAGGGAGAAAAAGCTAGAATATTGGTTAGGTTGGCAGACTAGTCACAATAGGGATTCAAAGGAGAAAAAATAGGGATCCAAAGGTGTTGAGTCAGCAGAGGATCACACCCACATTTTTGCTCACACTCATCATTTTGTAACCATTGATTGTAATAAATGTCTTTCCGACATTAATTTTGATTTGAGCCATTCATTAAGTAACGAGACTCAATTGAGTTTCCAGCTTGTAATTCCGAAGTAATTTCACTTGCTGATGTAATTAGTTAGAGATGTTCTCACCTCCAAGGCTGAGGTATATAAGCCAAAGTTTTGTAACCTAAGGGATTGAGATTATTAATCAAAGTGAGTTTTTGAGCGCCGTGACTGTGTCTGTGAGAGAGAGAGAGAGAGAGAGAGAGAGAGAGAGAGAGAGAGAGAGAGAGAGAGAGAGAGAGAGAGAGAGTCTTATCTACTTGCTACGCGAGCTACGGAGCCACCATTGGAGAAGCGACACCGTCATTGTGTTAGCAACGGCGAGAGCTACGCACAGATACCAAGAGTGCGCGCTATCGGCTTCTATGTGTGGTAAGTTCCTACGAGCTTCGGTGTGAGTTTTCTTCCAACTCGTGTGTCGGAATAGAGCATGCAGCATATCTATAGAACCACAACGAGTAGAGCTACACATCAGTACCATCGGGGTCAAGTTTCGATCACCTGTATTTTTCGGCCTGTTTTCATACGCGTTTACCGCACGGAGTGGTTATAGGTTGATTTTGCAGTTCAAGTCTTTAGGGTGTTGTTCTTACCTAGTGTATAGACTTCCCCTTGAGTTTGAGATCGATTCAATGATTCTAGATCCTGTTTCGTATAGCATTCGTTCGTAGTACGGATTTCAGTCACTTGCGTATTCTAGAACTTAGATTTGATTTCCTTAGTAGTGATTGTCATTAGAAGGTCGAGTAGGTGATTTGACACCCACCTAGTTGTTTCCATGCGTCCATGCGCCTGCGGGTCAATCTCCGTCCTCTTCTGACAAATTCTGTTGTTGGTTGAGTTCTCGCTATTTAGTTTCCGCTAGCGGCGTAACCGCCTTAACATTTGGCGCCGCTGTCGGGGACGAGAGCCCTAAGTAGGTGACCTTAGACTAATCCTACGAGGTGAGTCGTATAAACTACTTTGTATACTTTAGTTAGAAAAGATCTAGGAGTGGTGGACTCTGAAGATCTCGAGAGATACTAGGAAGTGGGGTATTCCTGGGTCTTCCGTGTTGACAGTATTTTTAGTTTAGCTTAGATTTGTTTGTTGTTTTGTTGGTGTTGAGTAGTTGTTGATAGAAGAAGAATTTGCTAGTCCGTGAGTGACAGTGGATATCTTTAAAGTCACAATTACCAAACCCATTTTATGATTAGGAATAGCTTAGGTAGGACTTCATTTGATCCTGATCTAGAGCTAATAATCATTGGAGTATTTGCTTGATATGGTTGATTGCATGTTAGATCACTAAACCGTCGAGTTAGTAGTGAAACTTGCAATAAACAAAAGTCAGAGAAATTTTCTGTGTATCTGGGAGTTGCTGAGCACTAGAGAAAGCTTTAGAAAGGATTCTGTGCCAAAAAAACTGGAAATCTGCAACTTTAGACATCATACGCGTATGATGTCTAAATGACCAAACAGAGACCAAAACAAAAATTTTGACTTTACCAGAGTGTTCAAAAGGGGGGTTATACCCTAATTTCAACTTAAAACAAGAGCATTAACACTCAAAGAAACCCAAAAAGACAAGTCGGAGTCCAAGAAACGCAAAGAAGAGGAAATTTTGGATTCAGATCTTGTTTTTACATTCAAACCTGACAAAAACACTTGAAACTCAATTATAAACATTGGAGAAGGCTTAAAACCAAGAATAGTCAAAATCTGGGACAAAAGACATCATACGCGTATAATGTCTTTTAGCACATCCACTGCTTATTTTTGAAATCTGACCTGACAAGATTGTTACAAACACTGTAGAAAGCAAAAATATCAAGTCTTGACCCAAATTGATGAAAAAGACATCATACGCGTATGATGTCTTTGACCTAATTTTGGACATATTTTGATACTTTGCTAACACAGATCCATTGTAATTGCTGTCTAGAGGTTATATTTCAAGTTTCATCCCATTTGGATCACAATTGACCCAAAAAACAAGTTAAAAGCGGAAAATTGCCAAGAAAAGCCTAAATTAGCCATAACTTGCTCAAACAGAGTTCAAACTGAATTTTGTGAGTGGACGGAGCATAAGGGGGCTACTGAGAGTGAGCATAACCAAAATAGTCCAAATCTGTGAAAAAAAAGACATCATACGCGTATAATGTCTTTTTCAGCATAACAGTAACAAAATTCTCACCTGATGAAACAGAAGTTGTCCAACTGACAAGATTAAACAATTGACAAAGTATCAATCAGTTTGGATCAATTCTAACCACAAAAACCTGGGAAAACAAATTGCCGATACAGAAAAGTTAAAGTCCTTTAGGGGAATTGATGAATTTGAGATCGGGCAGGAACCTCCAGAATAACCAACCAAAACAAGGGGAACCAGCAAGTGTCATATCAACCGAGGGAAGTGTAAACCAAAGTTGGGTGCAACCATTAGAGCCGATCTTTGAAGGAAGTGTCTCTAATACTTCTTCGGAGAGATCTTACGAGATTTTCACCGAACACTTGGAACACTTGAACCTGAACAACAGAGAAAATATGGCAGTAGGATCATCAAACCCTTCCGCCACAATGAGGCTATTGTTCATAAAATATCAGTACGACAATGAGCAAGGTGCCAAGATCTACAAGGATGGAATGGACCGCTATTGTGTGAAGATAGAAGATAGACCTAGTGAGTTCAAGGACTTAGTGCATGTGAGCTATAGCGGAGATAGATATCTAGATGACGAGGGTACCATGTACTTGGTAGTCCTAAACCCTAACATTGTGGACAAGTGGGGATTGATGGGCACCAAAGCCAAAGTAGATGAAGAACTTGAGGAGAAAGCACCAATAATGAACTTCCCTGATGCGAGGTTAAGAAGAGAGAATGAAACTACAAGGATCAACACTGATAACATCTATGTGGGGCTATACAAATATAATAATGGGGAGCAGGATCTCTATTATAGATGTGAAGAACCCTACACTGGAGAGTTGACAGACCAAAAAAGACTTTATGTCTTTACCTACACAGAGGGATCGGAAGTGAAAATTGCCGCTTACGACAAGTATGGCAGGCAATACTCAACAATGGGCAAGAAAGAATTAGAAGGATATACATACTTTGGGGGACCACTACATCAGTATTATGTTACTTCTAGCTCACAAAGACCAGCACCAACAAATGGAGGGCAAAACCCAATGACGACAGGAGGACAAAGAACTCAGGCTGCTGACTCTTTCAGTCAACCTCAGTACTCGAAGCCCGGACCAATGGGATCATTACATTCCAGAGAGTCAATGGATACGAATCGAGGTAGTGCAGTTCCAATCCCCACATATACCGCTCCAGGTCCAAGGTTCGAAGCGGAACCATCACATTTACCTCCTAGTAGTAGATTCAGGGCGGGGGAACCGACAAGGGTAACCCATGAAGTCCATGATGCTAGAGAATGCTTTAACCGGGACACAGGAGCAATGAGATTGGTAGCAGATCATAGACGTATGAGACAATCTCAAGTAGCGAAGTGTATGCCAAAGAAGTATGGTGGTTCGGGAGATCCGTATGCACATGTGTCACTCTTTAAGCAAGTCTTAAGAGCTGAGCAGATAACAGATTTCCATACACAATACGAGGGATTTGGTCTTACTCTAGAAGGTACGGCATTGACATGGTTTCAACCACTGAACATAGGGGGATTCCATGACATTGACCATTTGCTAAGAGAGTTTGCTGAGGAATTCTCAAAACGAGGGATTAAGCACAATACGGTCTCACAAATATATGCTTTTAAACAGAGAGAACACGAAAAAGTGAAGGAAGCTTCACTTCGCTTAAAACAATACATTGAGAGATATCCAGTACGTGAACAACCACAAGATGACAGACTATCTGTTCTCTTTATTGAGGGACTGAGAAACGACACTCTCAAGAAGGACTTGCACTTGAAAGCTTGTACAAGTTTCGAGCAAGTAACGAGAGAGGCATTGTACTTAGTGGATAACTGTACGGTTTATGGAGAGGTGTCAGCGGATACAGATTTTGCATCCAGTAGCTCTTCCTCCGTAGCGAGCGAGACTACCACTAAAAAGAATGTTCAAACAACAACCATGCCAAATGTAGAGCAAATGATAGAAGATGCTCTAAAAAGGATGGCACCATACCAAAAACCATTGCCAAAACCACTGAAATGGTGTGCTATTGAACAAAAATGGACAAATCATCCAACAGAGGAGTGCTATTACAACAAAGGGTATGTAAGGGAGCGTCAGTATGCACCTCCTGCTCAATTAGCACCACCTCAAGTACATCCAGTACCTCGATACCCAACGGGAAATGTACCAGGACCTATGGGGATAGAAAGACCACAACTGGTATTGGGACAACAACCACCTTTACCAAGAGCAAGACCAGTGGGCATTAGATATGCACCAACCTTAGAGAATCAGGAAAAACAAGCCCTAGTGCCTGTTCAAGCCTATTATGAAGAATCTGGGGCACACATGTCTCCAACTGTGTATTACCCACCAGAAGAACCCAAACAACCAGAACCATGGGGCACGATGGGGAATGTTGGAACACCAACAGTTACAAGTGCTTCTGATGAAGAGAGATACAATTTGGACGCAAGAACATTGATGTTCATAGCTCATGGAGGGTTAACAGGACAAAGACCATCCTATCCACAAAGGACGAATCAAATGGGACCAAGACCAGCACTAGGACCCTGTTACAAGTGTGGAGGTGACCATCTGATGAATGTTTGTCCACATACGGAAATCATTAGAATTAACGCTTATTGCACTGAGTGTGGGGTTACTCACTTCATTGAGGATTGTTCAAAAGAATCCAAACAAAGTGCAAAAGACGACATTGAATATGCTAGAAACTATTCCTACCAGCAGTGGGTCTGAAAATGAAACTCTGATACCAACGCAAGTTGTTACTAGAGCTCAAGCTAAGAAAACCACTAGAGAACCTGAGAATGGAAAGTTAGCGACTGAAGTGGTTAGTCAAGGACCGCGGAGTCAGAGAAACACATGGAAAGCTAGAAAAGCACGCATGAAGTTGAGAAAAGAACGTGAAGACGCTATTCTAGCTGAGGAACTAAAGCAAACTAAAGATAGATTAGAAAAACTTGAGAGTCAAAACGGGAAACGAGAGATGAGCCCTGAAAGAACGAAACAAAAGAGTATCAAAGAAACAACGAGCTTAAGCTCAGGGGGATCAGTGCTAGTCGACAAAGTACACGAACCATTGGACGCACTGATGAGAGCTTACGAAGCTAGGTTAAAGAACAACCAAACACAAGAACAGAGGTGGATGACATACCCAAACGCGGAATTGGAAAAGCAGAGACTTGAAATGTGCCAGAGAATGATCGAGACTGCACAAGCCTTATTAGAACCACCAAAAGAAACAATGAATTGTGGAACGGAAAACCCAATTCAGCAAGAGACTATCATTTCACGGGTAGCTGAAAAGACTCCCAGTGCACAAAAGCCTGAAAATACACACAAGGATGACCGCATAGTATTGAACACAACCGATCAGGAGATAGAGAGTTTTCATCCAGTCATACAGAGGTCTTACGGAAGAGATGAGGATTACAATGAATTTTGGAAACAAGTGAGAGAGGCAAACTTTGCAAACGAGCTAAGTTGCCAAGCTAATCAGACAAATTGGGAAAAGGACATCAGGAATCCTCCCATAGTGGAATTTGAGGCAGGATCTCAAGTGGACTTGGATCTGCAATCTTACTGGGGAGATGGGGGCTCTGTTAGAACAATGGAGAGCAAACCTCACTCACTGAATACCTTACCTTCATACTTAGGAGAGTATGAAGCAAAATCCGAGATTAGAGCACTTCCCTCACGAAGAATCTCATCAGAAAAAGTCATGGACTCGCAAGGATTGATAGAGATCTTGTCAACACCAGTGACATGCACTATCACTCTAGCTGAGCTTTTGAGGCTAAGACCACATATGTGGACCACTGTAGGAAAATGCTTGGAGAAATTTGGGATAAAAGACCCAACATCGAGACTGCAAGAGGGAATACAAGAGCTGAGTAAACCACAAAAGAACGCTAAGCCTGTACCCTTAAACAAGGTCGGAGAGTATTGCGAAGGTGAAGAGGGGAATACAACCTTACCAGTTGAATTCCAAGGAGTGAAGACGATGGCAATACTAGACAGCGGAGCTGGGGTAGCCATTGCTACAAAAGAAATCTGGAAAAAATGGGGGAAACCAGCAATAAGGAAGACTAGGTTGAAACTCCAATTAGCAGATGGACACATGGAGAAACCTATGGGGTTATTAGAGAAAGTGGTAGTGACTTCTTGCGGCATTGAATACGAACATACTTTTGCTATTGTCGATTTTGGCAAGGAGAATAACTATGATATCATACTGGGAAGACCATTCATGAGACAGTTGAAAATGGTCCAGGATTGGGGCTACGATCACATATACCTGAGAAATATGGAAACCACTACACGTGTGAACCTGAAAGACCATAGCTACAAAGATGTGAACCGAACACCGGTGGAGGAGTTTGATTCAGCTACTTTGGCGGGATCCGAATTTCCAGCTTGGTTAGGTAAACCCAAGGAGTTATGGATGTGTGGAGCTTCGAAATGTGGAAGTCTGAAACGAGAAGAATGTGTTTTAGAAAGGGCTATCGAAGACGAAACTTATATAGGAGAACCCTTTCCAGAGGACACGCTTGAACCATTAGAATGGACACACATTCTAGCAACCCTAGATGTTTGTGCAATTCTGGATGGTCCCACAACGAAATTTTGCGACAAGGATGGGTACGACGTGGTTCCGTACTTCATGTTGAGAACTGTACTCGAAAAAGAAACTGAAAAGAACGATACACTGGAAAAGGAAGATGAAGAGGAGGTGTTTCACGACATTCCCGATCATCCTGAGTGGGGAAATAAAGCAGACAACGAGTCAACGGACAATTCAAGCGGAAACGAAGAAACTATAACGGATGTCCGATTTTATGATTTTCCGAACCAAACTAAACAACGCCAGAAACGCTATAGAGCAAAGAGAAAAACAAAGGGGGTTAGAACCAATCCGATGCCTAGAATAAGAGGAAAAAATCAATTCCTAATGCTAGTAAAGACAGAAGATTGTGTTAAGGACAAGATTTTTGGAAGAATGAGAGGCAATGATCAAAAGAGCTTACGAAAAGACAAAAGAGGCTCAAGAAATCAAGTTCAAAGGAATGAAACGAAAACTGAAACAGAAAAATCAGAAAAGAACAAACGCAACAGAGAACACACGGAGTCCAAGTTAGAACGTAGAAACAAGTACAGAGAGCTCAAGAAAACTCTGAAAGAAGTTTGGACAACAGAATTTGAGAGTGGAGAGGACGAAAACGCCAAAACCAAGGAAAACATGGATGTTCCCTCTCACTATAGGAAATTCACAATGGAGGATAGGAAGGTGGTATTAACCCAACCTATTCGAGAGAGAAAGGAGAATGAATCTTATGACGGACCAGAGGATGCAAAAAAAGTTGATTTAGCAGCTCCAGGGGAGACACCTAGACCGGTGTACATAGCCACGGATTTGTATCCAGGTGAGGAAGAGAGACTTTTGAGTCTTCTTAGAGAGTATAGGGATGTGTTTGCATGGTCTTATAAGGACTTAAACGGAGTTGACCCATCGATATGCCAACACACAATCCCACTGAAACAAGACGCAAAACCTAGCAGACAGAGACCATACACATATAATGATACGTTTGCTAAGCGAATCAAAGAAGAGATAGATAAGCTAATGGAAGCTGAATTCATCTACGAGATTGAACACACCGATTGGGTATCTCCAATTGTGGTGGTACCCAAGAAGAACGGAAAACTCCGAGTGTGTGTCAACTTAAAGAAAGTGAATGCTGCAACAATCAGGGACAATTATCCCCTGCCGATAACTGACCATGTTCTAGAGCGTGTATCAGGGAAAACAACATACTCTTTTCTTGATGGTTTTTCGGGATATAATCAGCTAGCCATAGCACTGGAAGATCAACATAAAACAGCTTTTGCAACGGAGTGGGGAATCTATGCTTATAGGGTTATGCCTTTTGGTCTAACCAATGCTCCCGCAACCTTCCAGAGGCTGATGACGCATGCTTTCAAAGAATACTTAAGGTTGTTTCTAGAAATATACATGGATGACTTATGTGTACATTCTCTTCTGAGAGATGAGCATCTAAAACACCTAAGAAAAGTATTTGAGAAATGTAGGACATATCGCATTTGTCTCAATCCTGAGAAATGTGTGTTTATGGTCCGACAGGGCAGAATTCTGGGACATATTGTCTCACAAAACGGAATATCCACGGATTTAGAGAAGATAAAAGTTATAGTGGATATGCCTAGACCAACCAATGCGAAACAAGTACAGAGCTTTATGGGACATTGCGGATATTATAGACGATTCATTTACATGTACGCTATAATAGGCCAACCACTTTACAGGCTAATAGTGAACTTTGAATGGACAGAAGAGTGTGAGGAATCGTTCAAGAAACTGCTCCAGTCTTGAAATCACCAGATTGGGAGAAGATATTCCATGTGCATATAGATGCTTCGGCATATGCAATAGGATGCATTCTGGCTCAGCCAGAAGAAGGAAACATGGATTTTCCTATCTGTTACGCCAGTCGACAGCTCAACAATGCAGAGAAGAATTACACCACAACAGAGCGAGAGGGATTAGGAATGATATATGCTGTTAAGAAATTTCGGCATTATCTTCTAGCCAACAAGTTTGTGTTTTTTACGGATCACCAAGCCTTGCTCTACCTAGTGAATAAACCATGCAATACCGGGAGAATAGTGAGATGGTTCATTATCTTACTGGAATTCGACTTCACGGTAGTAGTAAAGAAAGGAAAAATACATCTTAGAGCTGATCATCTTTCGCGATTGACGAATGGAGAAGACCCTATAGGAGTAGATGATGACATGCGAGACGCGTACTTGTTCAACTTAGAAATGATACCGAAGTGGTCTCAAAATGTCGTTAATCTATTAGTCTATGGAGGAGAGTTTGATAGAAGAGAATACAACCAGAAACATATTGCTATTCAGCAATCCAAGAATCTTCAATTGATTGCAGGAAGGTTGTATCAATTGGGGAATGATCATGTTTTAAGACTATGCATCAATCCTGAGGAATATAATATATATCTACACGAAGCACATGTTCAGGAATGTGCATTTCATTGTTCAAGAAGGAACACATATAGGAATTTGTTACACTTGGGAGTCTATTGGCCAGGAATGAAAGAAAGCGTACATGAATATGTCACTGTATGTATTGTATGTTCATCAAAACCGACAGCAGAGTATTCGACATTATATCAGATAACGATCGCTCCAGAATGGAGTCAGTATATTGTTGAATATCTCACAAATAGAACTTTCCCAGAAGGAACTTCAAAAGCTCATCAGAAATTTGTAGAGACAGAAGCTAGAGATTACGCTTTAATAGGAGATCAACTCTATAAGAGAGGTAAAGACAACCAGCTTAGGATTTGCGCATTAGAGACTGAGTATGTGATAATCCTAGAGCAAGCTCATGGAGGAGTAGGTGGAGGCCATTTCTCAGGTGATAAGACAACAAAACTTGTCTTAGCCGCAGGAATATGGTGGCCAACATTACATATGGACGCTGAGGAATACGTTAGACGGTGCGATGACTGTCAGCGGACCAAAGTACCACTTAAAAGAGATGATATACCGCTTAGACCAATGATGGGGGCAAGAGCTTTTGCAAAATGGGGGATTGATTATGTCGGACCCATTTCACCTCCTGCATATAAGACTCATGCACAATACATCATTGTGGCTACAGACTATCTAACAAAGTGGGTCGAAGCAAAGGCAACTCAAAGAGCAGATGCCAGGACCACGGCACAGTTTCTATATGAATACGTCTTTGTACGATATGGATTGCCAATAGAAATTGTGAGTGATCGAGGCACACATTTTATAAATGAAATGATAGAAATCCTTCTAGATGAATTCATGGTAATCCATAGGAAATCAGCCCCGTATCATCCAC